>NC_043704.1:42478578-42556586 GCF_006229205.1 Suricata suricatta
TCCGAGGACTGCGGCGCGGCGGCGCCTGCGAGCGAGCTCACCGGCCGCACAGCGGGAGCCGGGGGCGGGGGGACCGCCCGCTCCCAGCCCCCAGCCCGGGAGGGGAAGTGATAACGAGGGCATTTCCAGGAAGCCTTTCGACGCTGGGGGCAGGGCTCCGGAGAGTGTGGAGGCCTAGTAAACACGCTGGAGACACCTTCCCCGCTGGCCCCCGAGCTCCTGCGTTTCGTTCCCAGTCTCCCCAACGAGAACTTGCCCAAGCAGGGAAGCACACGCAGTAGAAACCTCCAGCGAACTAGGTGAGAGGCTCAGTGGCCAGGGAACTTTGAGGACTCCGAGGACGGGGTGTCGGAGCTTAGATGGAAAAATCATGCTGTGACACTCTGACGTTGGGGGTGAAGACCTTCATCAAACCTAGAAGCCAGTAACTCCAGGAAGGCAACAGAGAGATCATGGAAGCAAATGGGATCGTTTTGATCATCTACATTTGTATTTTGTTCTTGCATTTATGGTGTAAAAAATATATATAGCAAAACATTTTTTGAGGGAAAAAATGAGAAATATATCAACTTCCATCATCTTCAGACAGCTCTTTTTTGTTTTGTTTTGTTTTCAATATAACCCCTTTTTGTGCTTAGGCATACACATTTAAAATGTTATGTAATGTTTAAGGGGGCATCTGGGGCTAAAACGCCTGATTCGAATCTCTAATAGTTCTATCACTGTTCTGTAATTTTAAGCAAATTGCTTAACTCTATAAGCCTCAATTGTAGCACATGTAAAATGGGGATAATAATGGATTTTCATAATGTTAATGTAAGGATTTTTTAAGTTTATTTGTTTATTTATTTATTTTGAAAGAGAGAGTGCATGTGCAAACGCAAATGGGGGAAGGGCAGAGAGAGCGGGAGAATCCCAAGTAGGCTCCTCACCATTAGCATTGAGCCCCACTTCCCACTCCTGGGCTCCCCACTGCTGGGCTCCAACCCACCCAGAAATCAAAATTTGACACACAGCTAATTGAACCACCCAGGCGCCCCTAAAATCACGATCATGAAGAGATATCTGTATTCCCATGTTCATTAGAGCATTCCTCACCATAGCCAGGATATGGAAACCACAACCTAAATCTAATCAATGGATGAATGGATAAAGAAAACGTGATATAGAGATAGACATACATAGAGATCTCTCACATTTACATATGGCAGTTGGGGCATTATGCTAAGTGAAATAAGCCAGAGAAAGACAACTACTATAGGAATCACTTACATGTAGAATCTTAAAAAAAAAAGTAAATTTATAGACACAAAGAAAGGAGCTGAAGAGTAAAGAAATGAAGAGACATTGATAAAGGGTATATAAACTTTCAGTTTTAAGGTGATAAGTTCTGAGGATTTCATGTACAACATGGTGACTATAGTTAATTATACTATACTATCTACTGAAATTTGCTATGAGAATAAATCTTAAATGTGTTCTCAAAAAAAAGTTAACAGTGTAACTGGTGATGGATGTGTTAATTAACTTGATTGTAGGAATCATTTACCATGTATACCTATATTAAATCATCATATTGTACAATTTAAATATATTACAATTTTATTTGTCAATTATCCCTCAATAAAGCTGGAAGAAGAAATCAAGTAACAGGATGCTAAATAATCTCTGGGAAATGAAATAAGAGTCTTAGCTAGAATCATGACAGCAAGATGTTTTTCATCATTCAGAATAAACTAGATTACACTATGGTGAAATAACCATGAAATACATGGTTACAGTGATTTAAGATAAGTGATTAAGTGTTTACTTCTTGCTCATGAGAAGTTCACTGCAGGAATTTCTGGGCAGACATCTTCCAAGGGTTGGCTCAGCGTTCCAAGCTATTTGGGTTTCATAGGACCTCAAAGTTAGTGTAGTCTTCCACAATTACCATTTCATTCACATTTCACTGGGTAAAGCAAGTCCAGTGACTTCTAAAGGGTAGGAATAACTATCTTAAATGCTTCTAAAAAGAAAAGAAGAAGAAAACTAAAACTAGTGTGCAGTGCTTATGTCTACGAAACCATTTAAGGTTTTGAAAAATGAGCAGTCAGTTTAGTTGACTGACTGTATGTGACACAAATGTTTGATTATGTATCATTCTCAAGGAAGACAAGAAGTAGAGTTGAGATTGAGTGTATTTTTTGAGGGGAAAAAAGAGTGTTGAGTATAGTTCCAGAAATGCTGAGGAAACATCTGCATGGTAAATCCGTTCAGGCACAGAAGTAAGTAATTGGATTTTCCAGGAGAACATGGTTTTATTTATTTATTTATTTATTTAGAGAGAAATCCCAAGCAGGCTTCTTACTGTCAGCACAGAGCCCCAGACGCAGGGCTGGATCTCAGGAACCATGAGATCATGACCCGAGCTGAGATCAAGAGTCTGACACTTTATCAACTAAGCTACCTAGGCACCCTTAAGAGAATGAGTGTTTCAAAAGGAAAGTAGAAGGACAAGGTCAGATCTTGAAGAATACATAGAGGAAGCTGAAGGAAGAATGACCAGTCAGATCAGAAGAGAACCAGAATAGTATGTAATTGTGAAAAGCCAGTGGAGGAAAGAGTTTAAAAAGAGTTAACTGTATTAAATGTATTAAGTGATAAAAGAAAACGTGAACTGACTTGGTAATTAGGAAGATAGAAATTACATTTAAAAATGTGCTTTGCATAGTTTGATGGGGCAGAAGCCCAATCACAGTAAATTGATAAAAAAGAGGGAGCAGAAAAGAAATAGTGCTTTAGGGTTTTAGTGGTAAACTACCAGTTGAAAAAGTTAGGTTGTGAAAATAAAGAGTTAGCAGAAGAGTACTTATCTGGCACATAGCTAAGGGGAAATTGTGGATCTTTCCTGCCCTGCCTTCTTATCCCCCTTTCCACCCTGGAAATTGTAGCCAAAGGTCTAGAAAAATAAAATGGGGAGGGATGTATTTCACATGTTGGATCAAGAATAAATAATTGCAACGTGGATGGACCTTGAGGGTGTCATGTTAAGTGAAATAAGTCAGGCAGAGAAGGACAGATACCATATGTTTTCACTCATAGGTCTAACAGGAGAAACCTAACAGAGGACCATGGGGAGGGGAAGGGGGGAAAAAGAGTAAGGGAGAGGGAGGGAGGCAAATCATGAGAGATGCTTGAATACTGAAAACAAACTGGGGGGGGGAGGGGGAAAGGGGAAGGGGGGTGATGGTCATGGAGGAGGACACCTGTGGGGAAGAGCACTGCGTGTTATATGGAAACCAACATGACAATAAACTATATACAAAAAGAATAAATAGTCAGGAGCACCTGTGTAGCTCAGTTTGTTGTCTGACATTAGCTCAGGGCATGAGCTCGCAGTTTGTGAGTTCAGGCCCCACTTCAAGCTCTATGCTGACAGCTCAGAGCCCAGAATCTGCTTCAGATTTTGTGTCTCTCTCTCTGTCTGGCCATCCCTCACTCACACTCTGTCTGTCTCTCTCTTCTAAAAACAAACATTACAAAAAGTTAAAGAAAAATACAATCAGGGGCCCCTGCGTGGCTCAGTCAATCAAGCATTGGACTTTGGCTCAGGCCATGATCTCACAGCCCATGGGTTTGAGCCCTGAGTGGGGCTCTGTGCTGACAGTTCAGAGCCTGGAGCCTGCTTCGAATTCTGTCTCCTTCTCTCTCTCTCTCTTCCTCTCTGTCTCTCTGTCTCTGTCTATCTCTCTGTCTGTCCTTCCCTCACTCATGCTCTGTTTCTCTCTCTCAAAAATAATAAATAAAATGTAGAACAAATAATCACAGGAACAGGATTTCAGAAAAATCCTAACTCTATTGTAGTCCCAAACCATTATTTTCCCCCGGTATACACTGGACATTACAGAGGAGCCCTCTCTCCTTTTACCTAGATTTGAAAACATATATTTAAGTAGAAATGGAATAGACACACAGGTTTCTACATACCATGCATGCTTTTTTTCCCTACAGGAATGTGCTTGTCACTTCTTTTTCAAAATAATATAAAAACAAATACAGATATTCCATATCGCTGTAAATAAAAGACATACTACAAAACATCATATCACCATTCCCAACGTGCCGAAACCAAATAGCTAGCAACCTAATATTATATTAAAAAATCCTAGAATGATCAAATATCCAAATGTTAATGTTGGTTATCTTCGGGTGGTGAATGTGAGATCTTGTTTTCTTCATCTTATTCCTTTTTCAGTGTTTTTCACAATTTCTACAATGAACATACTATTTCTTTTGTAATCATAACCCCCCACAATATCATTTTATATTTTATGTAAAAAACAGAAATATACATTATACGATTAATACGTTATCTGAAATATTGGATAGTTAGCAAATGAGTTTTCCTCTAGTCCTTAACTTATATTAACTGCTCCTTCTGCAGTTGTGCAAGTCTGCCAGAATCCCAAAGGATCCCAGCCCTGCTTGATAAAACAAAACATAACACGCACTAGACCTAAGCTCTCTGGATCTCAGTTGGGGTTAGAGACACACGAGGAACAACACCCTCGGCTGGCAACACATTTTGTGTGGGTATACAGAGAGGCCTTGCCCTGGATCTGTCGGGGATTTTTCAACTCATCTGTGGACGCTCTGGTTGCCTAGTTACGAGAACCATCTCCCCGCCCCCGCCGTCCCGGGGGGAAGGGAAGCCCTGCCCCTTCAGCCACTCAGCGGCCCCCATCACGAGCCGACGAGTGATGATTGGAGAAGTATGTGGGCGGTGCTTGGGGTGGGCCTTCCGTGCCTGGGAGAAACGTCAGCACGTCGACGCGGGGTTTTCACTGGCGGGGCTCCGCTAACCCGGCTCGGGTCTGTGTATCTGCGCCTTTGGCCCGGCTGTGCCTGGGCGATGAGGCCGTGTTTCGCTCGAGGGTCGGCGCGATTATCAGGGTTTTGAGCTGGGACTGACCATCTCGACCTCCCTCCAGACTTCTCCGCCTCAGAGGTGCCTCGGAGCCGCTGCGGCCCCCGGGACTCGGCCCGGGGCAACTAGCGGCCCTTCCTCGCTCGGGGCTCGAATGGGAGGCGTTGGGAGCAGCGGCCTGTGATGTTCAGTCTGATGGCCAATTGCTGCAGTTGGTTCAAGCGGTGGCGGGAGCCGGTCAGGTAGGTTGCAGCCAGCTGGCCCGGTGCCGTCCTATGGGATTGGGACTATTGCGCCCTGAGGAGTCTGTAGGGGTGCCACCTTTCCTCTGGGCAGAGTCACTCCCAGGCCGCGGGGGATGCTTTTGCTCCCAGTTTGACTCGTCTCCGGAGGGAGAGAGAGCACAATGTAGCTCTTTTCCCTAGTTACATTGAAGTTTGCAGAATGCTTACTGTTATTATTTAAATGGGTTCGAATTCCTTAAAAAGTTGTGGCTTTTGTGTATGGAGTTGGAAACTATCCGTAGTGTTTTTCCTGACTCTTTTGTGATGGGATTTTTTTTTTAAACAGAGGCATGGAATACAGTTTTCATAACATCCACATATTATTTTCCAACACACACGCACACACACACACACTCGCTGTTTTAAGGACTTGGGTTTGAAATCTGGCTCCACTGCTTAATAATTACATGACTTCACCACTTTGGCCCCACCTTCATCATCTATTATATGGGGGTGATAATATCTCTGCCGTAAGAGTGTTGTAATAAGTGAGAATAGATGGAAAGTGTTTTCCTAACTGTAGTGTAGCTTCAATTTTCATGTGACATCTAGTTAAGCCTTTAATTGAAAGAGTCCACTTCTTAGCCTTTCATTTTGGAATGCTAGATGTATTAATGTTTAGCACCTGCTACTTGATATTCATTCAGGTGTTGAGAAAATACCATGTGTCAGGCAATGCGCTAGGAAGGAGTCAGGGAAAAATGGTACTTTTTAGGCTTAACCTTAAAGAAGCCTTAAATTTGTTACTCTTTACAAATAATGTTGACCTTGGAATTAGGCCAAGAGTAAATTATAACAAAGTTCTGATTTTCTTCTGATTTCCCATTTTCAGCATTTTGTCAGAGATCACAGAGAAGACTTCTGGGATACAAGAATAAATCTAAGCTTTTCCCCAAAATTTATTGGTGAATTTTATTATCAAAAATACAAAAATCTCTTTTTTTGTCTTCCTAGCTTTGTTTCTGTTCTTTCTTTAGTATGCAGACATGCACAAGCCTCTCTTATCTAAAAAACAAACAAGCAAAACAACAACCCAAACCAAATGTTTCCTATTGCTGCTGTAACATATTACTATTAACTTAGTGACTTAAAACAACACAAATTTGTTATCCTGCATTTCTGAGGTCAGAAGTCTAAAATGGGTCAGCAGGGTGCATGCCTTCTGGAGTCTTTACCAGGGAATTTGTTTTTCTTTGCCTTTTCCAGCAAAAGAAAAAAAAAAAGAGGTTGCCTGCAATCCTTGGCTTGTGGCCTCCTTCCTCCATCTTCAAAGCCAACTGCGTAACATCTCTTGTCTCTGATTTTTTTACCAGAACTTTTAAGACTCCCTTTTATAAGGACTCTTGTATTTACATTGGGCCATCCCAAGATAAACTTCCCATCTGAAATCCTTCACTTAATTATGTTTGCAAAATTCCATTTGCCATGTAACATACTCATGGGTTCCAGTGGTTAGGCTGTGGACATTGTCGGGAAGCCATTATTCTGTGTGCTCTGCCCCTGCAGCTCTGTTTGCTTTTTCTCTTCACCCCAGATGGAAGAGTTGGCTTTGGAGTCCTGATTCTGGCACTTTCTTAACTTCCCTTCCTCTCATGCATTCCTTAACTTCCTGCATTAGGAGACTTCTGCCAAGAACTTCTTTCTGCTGCACCAGATGCTGCCTGGTTATTAAATCCAGTGGATTCTTTTCAATCTCTTGGCATCATTTGGCACTTAAGACCACTCTCTTCTTGAAATGCTCTGATTTATTTTTCCTGAATTTAAAAATTTTGACTTTTCTACCTGTTGCTTTTCCTATCTCTTTTTGCCAGTTAGCGTTTCTTCATCTCATTCTCAAGTCTTCCCCAGGATTCTGTGTTCAACTCTCTCTTTTTTCTGTATATTCTCTTTTTCTGGGCAATTCCACCACATATAGACTTCATTGGCTACTTAAACAGTGACTTTCAAGTTAATGTTTCCGGCAGAAACTCCTCTACCACTTGAAGACTTACCCATTCCACAAGAATCTTCAATCCCTGCATATGTTATGCCCAGATTTCAATATCGTCCCCAAAAAACAGAGGCCGCGGGGGAGACCGAGTCACGCATGCAAAAGCAAAGGGCTTTTATTACTATTACGGGCTCAGGCTGGGGCTCACAGATTTCACCAGCGCAGTGGATCCGTGCTGAGAGCCCCGAACAAGGGCTGAGCAGGGTTTTTATGGGGTTTGGGAAGGGGGAGTTACAGGAAATTGAGACATAGGTAGAGTGATCCAATCATTATCGGATAACAGCATTGGCAGCAACTTTAACCATACACATTGTTTAGAGCCTTGTTACCTTTGGCGGGACCCAATCCCGACATTTAGAGTATCTTTGAAATTAACCAATTACAGAGTGGGCTAAGGACCCCCACTGTAGGGTGTAACTAGCCTTAAGCAATAAGTGATTATAGCTTCTATCTCTAGGCCTGCCCTTAGGAATGTTAAGCATTTTAGCTGGCCGCTTCTGATTGGCTGTTACTAAGGTGGTCCCTGGTTGAGCACTCTGTGCCCTTTTATTGTCTAATGATTCTGAGAAACCGACACTTAGGCCTCCAAGGTCAGAGGGGAAACTTGAAGCCTGTCATGGTGTCCTTTCGCATATCCAAAATTGAGCTTTATGTCCTCTCTCATTTCCATCCTGAAATGCTTCTGCTTTCCTTTTACCTAAATCAAGCCAAGAGTAATTATAGATACCTTTGTGCTTTGTTCTCTCAAATCTGCAAGTCCTTTGGTTTCTACCTTTTTAATACCACTTATATGTCTTACACTCTTTTAGCCTTTCCATGCCCACTGCTCTGTTTTAGATAGACTTTCCATTATTTCTCCCCCAGATTTCTTTGAGAGACTTTCCTCTGTTCCCTTCTGATTAATTCTCTACCCTGTTGCCAGTGGTCTTTTTCTTTCTTCCTCCTGTTGTGCCAAGTTTGGGGTACTTACTTCTTTAGTCCCTCCATACCTCACCAAGTGCCCTTCGTTTTTGGCTGTTCCTGATCATTCCTCACTTGTCAATTGGTCGATTCTTTCAGGAAACTGTCTTTGCATTACAGCTAGATTTTCTACCTTTTCATTGTGTTTGCTTAGCACCTGGTATTTGTCTCTAGTTATCCATGTATTGTAATGAAATGTTTATTCAGCTCTTCTCACTGGCCTTCTAGGATGGCTTGTGGGCAGGAGCTGTTTTTTTAAAAAAAATATTTAAAATTAACATTTATTGTTCTTTAAAGGTGATGAATGTTTATGTAGAACATTGACAGTATGGATGGCTAAGCAGAAAAGTGGCAAATATTAGTTATCCTCGATCTCACCCCCAAAGATTTCCGTTTTGATATAGACTCTCTTACATATCTGTAAATTTTCTTTTTATTGGAGTGTATTTGACATACAATATCTTATTAGTTTTAGGTGTGTATCGTAGTTAGTCAATATTTTTATACATTATCAAATGATCCCCATGATAAGTCTAATTACGATCTGACATTATACAAAGTTATTACAGGGGCGCCTGGGTGGCTCAGTCGGTTAAGCCTCCGGCTTCGGCTCAGGTCAGATCTCACGTTCGTGGGTTCGAGCCCCGCGTCAGGCTCTGTGCTGACAGCTGGCTCAGAGCCTGGAGCCTGCTTCCAGTTCTGTCTCCTCTCTCCGCCCCTCCCCCTCTCATGCTCTGTCTTTCTCTGTATCAAAAATAAATAAAATGTTTAAAAAAAATTATTACAATATTATTGACTATATTCCTGATGCTGTATATGCCATCCCATGAATGATTTATTTTATAACTGGAAGTTTGTATCTTTTAATCCCCTTCACCTGTTTTACCTGCACACCATCTCTCCCCACTCTGGTAACCAAGTTTATTTCCTGTCTCTGTCTCTGTCTTGTTTATGTGTTTATTTGTTTTTTAGACTCTACGTATAAATGAAATCATATGGTGATTGTCTCTGATTTATTTTACTTAGCATAAGGCTCTCTAGATCCATCCTTGTTGTGGTAAATGACAATATTTCATTCTTTTTCTTGGCAAAGTGATAATCCATTGCATATCTATACAGTTCCTCTTCTAAATCTATTCATCTTTCAGTGGACACTTGGGTTGCTTCCATATCTTGTCTATTGTAAATAATGCCGCGGTGAGCATGGGGGTGCATATATCTCTCAAATTGGTATCTTTGTTTTCTGTGGATAGATACCCAGAAGTGGAATTGCTGGATCATATGGTAGTTCTCTTTTTAATTTTTTGAGGAACTTTCATCCTGCAGGTTTTCCATGGTGGATGTGGCCACACCAGTTTACGTTACACCAGTAGTGTATGTGTTTCCATCACTCCTCACCACACTTCTTACTCTTTGTCTTTTTGATAAGAGCCAATCTGACTAGTGTGAGGTAATATTTTATTACAGTTTTGATTTACATTTCCCTCATGAATAGTGACCATAAGCATCTTTTTGCCTGCCTATTGGCTGTCTTCAGTCTTCTTTGGAAAAACATTTGTTCACATCCTCTGCCTATTTTTTAATTGGGTGTTTTTTGGTTTTTGTTTTTTGAGTTGTGTCAAGTTATATATTCTCCTAAGTTTTATACATTTAGGATACTAATCCTTTATTGGATTTATGATTTGTAAATATCTTTTCTTATTCTCTCATTCATTGTCTTTTTGTTTTGTTGATAGTTTCTATATGTGTAAATTTTTAAACAATAAAGAGATAATTACAGTTCCTATTTCACACCTTTTAATTTATTTTTGCTCCAGTCATAACATCTTTTTGCAACATTACATGTTTCTAATCTTTTGAAGCAGAATAGTGTGTTCTATAGAGTCACCAAAGTATGTTTAATCATTCCTGTTATTACATATTTAGGATATTTAAAATTGTTCACTATTGTGAGCATTGCTTGGTTGGGCATCTTTTATAAATATTTTTAGAAATGGAATTTGAGATCAAATGGTATGAAAAGTTTAAGGTATTTGATATCTATTGCCAATTTGCTTTTCAGCAAGGCTTTAAAGAAAATCAATTGTTACTCCTCCCAGAAGTGTGTAAAAGTGCCTTTTTCCTCCTCAAAAAGTGAGAGTCATTACTTGTTTTTCTCCAAGTTATAGGGGGAAATGCTATCTGCTTTTAGTTTCTATTTTCTGAATTCCTAGTAAAATTGTTTCTTCCTTTGGACTTTTGTATTTCTTGTTTTGGGAATTTCCCAATGATTTCCTTTTCTGTTTTTCTATTGGGGCAAGTGCATTTTCTTACTGAGTTTTCTAGAAGAGATTTTAAATGTATAGTAACCATTTCTCTGTAGTATATATTGCAGATATTTTTCTTTGATTTGTTATGTTTGTAAATTTTTTTGGTGGCATTTGAAACATAAACATTTAAAAACAATTTTAAATACACAACTCTTTCAGTGTAATAATTAGATTATATTCCATTATATGTATCCAAGACTATGGTCACCTGTACCTTTTTTTCTAGTATGTTAATATTTTAATTTTTAACACTTAAAACTCTACTGAAATTTATTTTGTGTAGAGGGAACAGCCTTTGTCCTGAGTACAGAAGCCAAGTTGTGGTGCTCAGTGTATTCTGGACCTGGTAAACAGGTCCTCACCCTTACATATTATCACTTATATACTCTGAACACCTATTATTTATACCAAATAGCGTCTAGTTGAGGGATTGGTATATATAAAAAATGATAGAATATGCAAGAGTTGAAAGATGATTTCCAAGATTTTAGTAAGAAAAGAGGCAGGAATTTGGAATTGGTATAATTTTGTCTGAGTCTTGAAGAAATTTGTGCTTCCTAAGCTTTCCATGGGCATGAATTCAGAAATGGGTCACCCAAAAGAAGCAGAAAACTAATAATTCAAATGACAAAAAAGTTTGGCAACAAGAGTTATATAATATTACAATTAAAATATAGGGCCCCCTGGATGGCTCAGTTGAACGTCTGGCTCTTGATTTTGGCTCAGGTCATGGTTTTCCTGTTTTATGGGATTGTGCCCTGGGACAGGCTCTGTGCTGACAACGTGGAGCCTGCTTGGGATTCTCAGCGCCACCCACCCCCAGCCCCCGGCCTCTGCCCCTTCTCCCCCTGCATGTGCACAGATGCACAGTCTCTCAAAATAAATAAATAAGCATTAAAAAATAAATTAAAAATATTTTTACTATTATGTAAACAAAAAGAAAAGCATAGTAGGTACTCATGTGTTTATCACCGTAGTAAATTGTCATTCACTGTGGCCAAGTCTAAAAGAAAAGACAGACGTTACAGTAAACACTGTGGATTAATGCTTTCTGTACATCACTGTGGTGTTTGGTAAAGCATACAGATAGGGTATGTCATCTTTGCTATGTTTTTTTCAGTGAGGAAAGATTTAGTACCTTAAGAGCCATCTTTTTTGGTTTAAATAAATATAACTGTAAATCCTGGGCCACTTATAGAATTTGCTGAGTTTTTAATTTGTTAATTAAGCTGTACATACAGATTAGCAAGGATTATCTGATGTGCTGTACACAGAACTGGAATGTTGTACATTTCTTTTTATACCCCTACGGCTTCTTGTTTATTCTTAGTAAAAAGTTTAGAATTTTAGGAGAAAAAGGACTTAGAGACATTCTGATTCTACCCCTTTATATTTTCGGAATGAATAAATTGACACTAAGAATTTGATTAAGATATCAGAGTTAGCATATGATCTCAAGTTTGGTCCTCTTACTATTTATTAATGCTCCATAAATTTAGATAGTGATTTTGATGTAATATTATCCTGAACTCTATAATTTGAGTTAAAATGTCAGAAAATAATGCACTTGTACAATAAAATCCCACCATAATTTTTTGGGGGGACGGGTAAATTTTTTTATATCAATTTGTGTGTGTGGTAGGTTTTTTTCTTTCTTTTGCTCATTTATCATAAAATAATGTTCCCACATCTCTTTTCCTACATGTGTCTACGTTACTTTTTAACTTTGGAACTTGCTTTATGTAGGTCCAATATTTCCAGTAATACCAATTTGATGTGTCAATTTTTTTTTTAGTGGTTTAGTGAAATATTTTATTTTGACTTGAAACATTTTTTTGAAGTTAGAAATAGTTTCTATGTAATTATCTCAATTGAAGTATTGTCTCCTTAGTTGATAGATCAGAAAGTTTAGAATTGTAGATGTTCAAATGATTGCAATAAAATCACTCAGAGAAGGTTAATAATTTAAATATTTTCTAAATCTGAGTTCAAAATTCCAGTATTATGTTGCTTATATTTCTGATATATCAAATTGTGTATTTGTGTTATATAAAAAGAGACTCTGAGATTAAATATATAAAACAAGCTATTGACTCTTTTAATCCTTACCTTTCATTTTTTTAAACTCAGAATTATTTCAGTTTTAAAACTCATTATTACCATAAATTAGTACCTTGAAAACTTGAGCGTGTACACTTTTTTAGAAAACTGAAGCCAGTTTGATGTAAGAAGATAATTTTAATTACATTCTCTAAGATTGAACTGTTACTTTTATGTGAAGATTTATATAAATTAAATCCATTATAATACTTTCTCAGCTGAAAATTATATACTTTAATTTTACGTAATACTTACTCAGGCAAATGGGGGAGTCAGAAAATATATTATACTGTGTCATTCAGTGAAGACGCTTACTGTGTGCCCCACACATTTGATCCTCGGGCTCTCGAGTTGGTTGACAAGTTCTGGAAGACTAGACTGTGAGAAGTGACCTGAGAAAGTTGAGGTCTGTTTGCCCAGGTAGCACGGATGGTCAGGAAGGACCGAAAGGACCGGGGAATCGCTGGCTGACCGGAGGAGGGCGGCGGTGGAGGAGGCCACAGAGTTTGGACTTGAGTTTGTTTAAGGATTTTAAACAGAAAAATGCCATAGTTAGATTTTCATCAAAATCATGGGTAGGTTTTATTAACAGCATTCAATTCATGACTGTAGTGTACCTGTTACTAGGTAATCTACTTTCTTAGATTAATTAAGTCCAAGAACTAGGTTATGATTGTGATAGACCTAAGTCTAGAGTGATAATTTCAAGATTCCTTGATGAAAATGAGCCACATGTTTATCTCTGTGCATCTATATAAAATAAAAAAAAATTTTTTTAATGTTTTTATTATATTTTATTTTTTTGAGAGAGAGAGAGAGACAGCGTGAGCAGGAGAGGGTCAGAGAGAGAGAGGGAGACACAGAATCTGAAGACAGGCTCCAGGCTCTGAGCTAGCTGTCAGCACAGAGCCCATCGTGGGGCTCAAACCCACAAACCTGAGATCATGACCTGAGCCGAAGTCGGACGCTTAACCAACTGAGCCACCCAGGTGCCCCTACATAAATATTTTTAAAAATCTTTTTTAATGCGTATTTTTGAGAAAGAGAGAGACAAAGTGCAAGCCAGGGAGGGGCAGAGAACTAGGGAGACACAGACTCCGTAGCAGGCCCCAGGCTCAGGCTGTCAGCACAAAGATTGACGTGGGGCTTGAACCCAGGAACTGTGAGATCACGACCTGAGCCAAAGTCGGATGCTTAATCAACTGATCCACCCACTCACACCCAGGTGCCTCTGTGTGCATATATATAATGCAAGTAAATTAGGGGCTAAACAAATGGTTCAAGTTATCCTTTCAAATAATAATAATTATTACTATTTTTACGAAACATTGTATTTAAACTTCCCATGGAAACTGCTGTTGACTAACTTCTTATTAGCGCTGTAGCCTTGGGTAACTTGTACCTGCTCTACTTGCAGGGACAGTATGCATATAAGTGATAGGGTACAATAGCTTTGAACTATTAAGACACACCATATAAATTCAAAGCATTGGGTATTGCAGGGTTTGGGAAAAGATGAGAGCATTTTCTTCTCAGTTACTTAATTTGGGGCAATTATATAAAAGATACTTACATTTGACAAAACTTTGCAGTATTTGATAGTGTTTGTCTCTTAACTCTTCTGAACGCTTTTCCCGGTGCTGCCATTTCTTTGGTCTCATATCTTTCTGACTACAGCTTTAAAGGTTTTTTTCAAAGGTTCTTGGGGCTCCACATTTCCCTGGCTCTTCTCCCTCTTGTGCTCTCCCTGGGATCTTTCATCTCTTCTCATAGTTTTAATTACCAGGTATGTCTCATAAACCCAGGACAGATCTTTCCTCAGCTTCAGACTTCAGTGTGAGATGAATGAGCACAGCTGTCAGTGTGTGTAAAACTGAACCCTCTTCATCCTCTTCTGTAATCTGGTTCCTGCCTGTTTCTGTGGTCTCGTCTCATGGACTCCGTAGCTTGAAATTTGTGGTATCACATGAACAGCTATTGACTGAGCAGTTATTTGGTACCACAGACATTGAGCACTTCACTTGCATTGCCAGAGTTCATTTTACCACATCCCTATGGGATAGTTGTTGTTATTATCTCATTTTACTGATAAAATTCTAAGAAGTTAAATAATATGGCCCAGATCATATAGTTTGGAAGTGGCAAATCTGGGACTTGAATACAGGTTTCTCTAATACCAACTTTGTGGGATTATATCAGATCACACACAATCCCTGTTATTTGTTACTAGTAAAGACATACTGTACATCTTAAAATACCACAAAGTCCTTTCCATCTCGCCCTTTTAGTTTGATGTATAATTGAAGACTCAGGGATAATTGTAATAAGAGTGAAGTGATCACTTTCAACTTCTGGGAAGATCACATTAATTTGTTTAAAAATTTTTTATGTTTTATTTATTTTTGATACAGAAGAGACAGAGCATGAGAAGGGGAGGGTCGGAGAGAGAGGGAGACACAGAATCTGAAACAGGCTCCAGGCTCTGAGCTAGCTGTCAGCTAGCCTGTCAGCACAGAGCCTGACGCGGGGCTCGAACTCACGAATGTGAGATCTGACCTGAGCCAAAGTCGGAGGCTTAACCGACTGAGCCACCCAGGTGCCCCGAAGATCACCTTATTAACAATTTGTTGATACTAGTTCCTAAAGGAGAAGTATATCAAGTCCTTTACTTGCGTTCAATGGGTAATGGTATCGAGTTGTGATTATGGGCCTCTAGCATACTTGCTTCGTTTAATGCCGCTCTACTGAGCAGCAACTGGGTTTAGCAACTCATCCTACCAGTTCTCCCCTCTTGGTGTGGAATCTTCCCAGGCAGTGTTCTTGGTCTGGAACCTCTTCATTCTTCCATCTGTTTGCACCTTCCCCTTGCTTGGCGAACGTCTCCACTTTAACAACTTAGCTGAGGCATTGCCTTGTGTAAGAAGCTTCCCTGATCTTCTGTTTCTGTATCTCTAGGCTAAAATCGTCTTGCTGTGTATTGCTTAAATGTCTTCTGTATATAGTTGTGTATATACAACTGTCATGGTGTCACAATGTACTAATATTTGTTTACGGTTTAGTCACTCTCATTAGAAGATGAGTACACTGAGATAGAAAACCATGTCTCAGGCATTTTTGTGTCTGTAATGCCTAATGCCTAATGTACTTTTATTGAATTACTGTCTGACCAAATGACTAAAGGATTGTTTTTTTGCTAATGTCGACTTTTCCAGATGCTATGAACCTAAGAACACTGTGTGCTGGGTTTTTGGTTTTTTTTCAATTAAAGGGTTAATGTGCTTGATCAATAATCATAAGATTAAAAGACATAGAATATCTTCCATCTTTGTTTTGTTATATAGGACCACATACAACTGTTCCCTGTCAGTGATAATTTACCATATTTTAAGCAGGTGTAATGACATGTACATTTTAACATGTGTTAGATTGTGTATCTTCATTTTTTAAAATGTTGCATAGAATTTTAAGTGCTAGGTGAATGTTAACCTTTTAAATCCATTATTAGATTCTGAAAGTATAAATTCAATGTTTTGTTATCAGAGATTGCAGTAATTCATGCTGTGATTTTTATTTGCACTGCTAATGTTATGTTTACTCATAAGACTTTAATTATCTCAAGTATTTAATTAAAGTTGTTTTCAAGTATATAGCATAATAATCTAAAAAATTAACTATTTTCAACAGTAGTAGTCAAGTAAAAAAGAAATCTAGAGACTTATTTGTGCCAGTCAGCATAATTATAATTTTCCATAATGATTTTTATGTTTGAAGGACTTTTTTGTTTGAACCTAATGTTTTATTAAGAAAGGAAAGCATTTTTAAAGCTTATTTATTTATTTATTTATTTATTTAGAGAGCACCAGAAGGGAAGGGACAGAGAGAGAATTAGAGAGAGAGAATTCCAAGCAGGCCCTGCCCTCTTAGCGCTGAGGGAGATGCAGGGCTTGAACTCACCAACTGTGAGATCATGACCTGCGCCAAAACCAAGCGTCAGACACTTGAACCAACCGAGCCACCAGGTGCTCCTAGAAAGGAAAGCTTTTAAAGTAAACAGCAAATGTCTCTGGTAGCTAGCTTTAAGAGCAGTGTTCAAAGTGTGTAATAGCAGTTACTTGGAAGGTTTTTTTAAGCTGAAATCTTGACAAGAATGGAGAGAAAACATATGTAACCTGTGGACTAGAGGAGGAGAGCAGCCTGTTTTCTGGTGTAAGGTACAGGAGGGCTAGGGATTGTGGATGTGTGCTCTTCTACACAGGGTGTATAATTAATATTTATAGAATAAATGATGTCCATAAGCATAATGTGGGCATTTGTTCCCCCATGGTAATTGTTTTGGTTCATGGTCAGGTTTTAAGCATGGTGGATCTTGAAATTCATTATATATTTTTCACAGGACAATTGAATTAGTTTAATATTTTTTAAATCTAATTCATTGTATATCTAGTAACTTGAGTTACCTAAAATATTATATAAATTCTATATTATCCAACTCTTTTGGATAGTCATTTATTATATTTTGTTTAGGAAATTATTCTGTATTTAAATCTTATTTGATATTTGGTAGTTATGAATTCTTCAAACAAAATAATAAAGTTATACTCTTAAAAATCACACACAGCTTCCTTAAGAAGTAAATTCATATTTTTCAAAGTTGATAATTGGGGCGCCTAGGTGGCTCAGTCGGTTAAGCCTCCGACTTCGGCTCAGGTCAGATCTCACGTTCGTGGGTTCGAGCCCCGCATCAGGCTCTGTGCTGACAGCTAGCTCAGAGCCTGGAGCCTGCTTCTGGTTCTGTATCTCCTTCTCTCTCCGCCCCTCCCCCTCTCATGCTCTGTCTCTCTCTGTATCAAAAATAAATAAAACATTAAAAAAAGTTGATAATTAAGGCAAAATTTCTACTTGCATGGAGGTATCCAGACCTCACATACAATCTCAGCTCCTTAAAGTACTCTGTCATGGTTCTCTTTGACATTCCCATTGACCCTACCACTGACCTACAGTATGGAGTATGGAGACACTGCTCGTTGTGGCTTACTTTATACTGGCACTCACTCAAGCTTAGACATACTTCCATTTATTCCCCATGATGGATAGAGATGGTTGAAACATTTAGAAGACTAAGGCTCTTGAATAACAAAAGAAATTAATACGGAGCATAAATTAACTTCATTCACAAAAGCCAAAGCCCTCAACTACAAGGCCTCCGATGTGTTTCTGACTCCCTGTCCTTCCCTGCTCTCTTCGCACTGGGTTTTACCACATTGACTTGAATGCTGATACTAGAACATTCTTGCATGCCCCCATGTTCGTGCCTTTGCTCTGGGTGTTCTCTCTTGCCTGACTAACTCTTCCCTTCGAGGCCTTGCTCCTTACTTTCTCAGCGAAGCCTGCCCTGGTCACCCTGTGTGAGGCTGCAGCCCGGCTGCCATCCCATTCCTGCCTCCCTTTAGGCTGCTTTACTCTGTATGTAATTACCTTCTAACATACTACACAGCTTATAATGTACTTATTTCTTAATTTATTATTATTGTTTCTTGCCAGTAACATGTACATTTAGTAAGGGGAGAGTTTCTGTGTCTGTTTTTGTTTGTTTTTCGTGGTAGTTATTGTAATAAGTAGGTATATCTCAAGAACTTAAAACACTGGTGTCTGGGGTACAGAGGACGGCCATTAGCTATTTAATTGGTTTAATAAGTGACCAGTTTGGTTTTTATAAGACCAAGTGTGTTCTTCCTCAATGTCCAACCCATAACTGGACTGCCTCACACCTCAACTCTGTCTTTTCTTTTTGTTATATGGGTTTTAAAAAAATAGAGAGTTAAAAAAACAACAACTAACCACAATAGATCCTGGAGAGTCAGGGCTAGAGAGATGAAAGAACACTCCTTAACATCTCTCTCAGCTCTGTGTTTTTAACCCTTCTTGAGATGATCGTCAGTGAAGATGACTTGGCAGAAACCCTGACTATATCCCATAGGAACGTGGCCCTGTGGATGTAGTATGACACCCGTGTTATGCTGTGACTTTCTCTCTATATTCCCAAATCCATGGTGTTAATGAATGGATTTACCTCTTATATTGCACAGTGGGTCAGCCTGAAACAGAAATGAGCTTTAGTGGTAGACTGAATTGCCAAGTAATAGGACCATTTTAATAGGTTTGTTCCTTTATACCTATGCCAGGTTTAAGAAGTCTCTAGGAGTTAAGTGACTTAGGTTCTAGTTTTGACTCTGTAAGCATCTCATTGTCTTACAAGTCTGGGTTTATGTTTCTTCGAATATAAATTGAACTAGACTTTTTTTTAAATTCTTATTCTGTGAAGTTTAGCTATGTCATCAACAGTATTTTAAGGTTTATAATTTTGGGAACCCTTTAATATTAGCACTTAAGTTAATTATCATCTTATACTGTATTTAAGATTTATACTTGGAAAGGTACTGCATATCTAAAAACAGAGTTGAACATACCACTGGTATGTGTGAATCGTTAGCCATGATAGATAGCTCATGTGTTAGAATCCTTTTCCTTTTTTCTGTTATTTCTTCTCTATCTTTTGTACTATCTCGTATACAGCTTTCTTTTATTGTTTTCCTTTTTTGCTTCCAGAACAAAAGGATGATACTTTAAGGATATTTCTTAAGAATTTTGTTTTTTTAATCTATTTCATTCATCACCGAACTGCCTGGGGTCCAGCAGATTGTTCTATATATAGTAGATGTTCTTTATATGTTGATTGGATGAATGAATTTGCTTTTGTTTTTCCCCAATATTGAGTTAACTCAAAAGTGATTTTTAAATTTTTCTTACTTTAAGAAAAGTGACTCTTGTGATGGTGGGACTTGACAATGCTGGTAAAACGGCAACGGCGAAGGGAATCCAAGGAGGTAAGCTGACAATGTTTCTTATTAAAGCCCTCTGGATTATCTATTTATGGAAATTACATAATCATTTGGTACAGATAGTATACAGTCCATTTCTTTATATTCTTAGTATACTTGTGGCTGATATGGTGAATAAATTCTAGCTAATAGTCGCAGCCTGTTAACATGCTTCAGATGTGAATAAATGCAGAGGTGCAGAGGGTCCTTGAGGTCTTTGATCAGATAAAAGGCATCACATCTGTCTTCTCAGCACAGAAGGAGTAAGTTAAAAAAGGACATGCCCATGTTTAAGGATACCCATCTTCCACTTACATATTCTTGGCCAAAATTTAGTCACAAGACTACACCTAAGTAAAGGAGGTAGAACACAGTTAGCCAGCACGTCTTTCTTTGCATGTCTTGATTTTTTTTTTCAATATGATATGTAATTTTTATAGTTAATGTTAAAAGTAGGTCCTCTTTTTTATTAAAGAGTTTTATGTCACGTACATTACATCTCATTGGATATGTTTAGTTAGTCTTAGTTTAATGCTGTTTCCTACAACATAGAAGCAACTGTACTAGTGAGTTTGTTGTGTACCCAGAAGATGAAGCACCAGCCAAGCATCTTAGGAGTATGAATTTAGAAAAAACTTAACATATTTGTTGCTGGAAAAGAATTTTGCAACAAGATATGCATACCAGATAGTCAGGGGGCTTTTGTTTATGGAAGTTTATGAAAGAAAATTAACACCTTGCAAAACTTGCTTTTCGAGGAAAATATTTTGCCACCCCATATTCTACCATGTAATGTTAGATGTAAATTGTGTATTATTATCTGTGGATTTTTATGGTACCCCTCGTGCTGTCTCCTAGCTTATATCCTCACAGAACACTGTCATCATCTAAACCAGGGGCTGGCAAACTTCTGTAAAAGAGCCAGATAGTAAATATTTTAGATTTTGAGGATCATGCAGTCTCTTCCCCAACTATATACAACCCTGACATAGTAATGCAAAAGCAACCATAGGCAATATATAAACAAATGAGCATGGCCACCTTCCAATGAATTTTGTTTATGGACACTGAAATCTGACGTGTTATGAAATACCCTTTTGATTTGTTTGTGGTATTTTAAAATGTAAAACACGTTTTTAGCTCGAGGGCCATATAAAAACAGTTAGTGAACCAGATTTGGCCTGCAGGCCATGACTGCTCTTCTAAACATCTTTACTTCTTCCATTTCTGCAAAGCCTTTCATTCAAGGGAGCAGAATCTAAGAATTTGTTGTGTTTACTTAGAGCATCCTCTTTCCATTAGGATCTTTCTCTTCTGATTTTCACCTCCATATTTCCATCAGTTTCTTGTTTTGAGTTTAGAAAATATTCAGGGTGTTACATCATGAACAAAAAATCAGAGCTGCATTCTACTTTGAGCTCCCCTCTGGTTCTATGATTTTTCTTCATCTCATATTTGTTTACTCTTCAGCCTACTGCAGTGACTGATTTCTTACCTTTTTTTCTTTTTTAAAGATTCCAGTTTTATATAGAGCTACAGGAAATTTTTCAGTGGAATCTTCATGGTTTTGTGTTTGTTTATGCTTATTTCTGCCTTATTTCCATTTCTTTTTCCTTTCCTTTTTTTTTCTTCTTCTTTCTTTTCCTTTTCTTTCCTTTTCTCTTTTCTTCTTTTCCTCATCTGAGATATATCTGCTTCTTTTCTAACTGTAGTGTATACATCCCCATCCTCAGTGTCTTTCATCTAGAATGTTCTAGCTTCCTTTTCAAGGAATACTTTTCATACCTTGTCCTTTGCTTCTTTCAATCAACTGTTCTTTTTTATGGCTATCAAAGTGATTGTATTAGTTGGATATAGATTCAGTTGTCCTAACAGAGACATAAAATAACAGTGGCTTAACAAAATAGAATTTTATTTCTCATAACAGTGCATGCAAAAGTAGTGTAGGACTGGCATAACACCTCCATGGTGTTATGTTTCTTCTTCTTCTTCCTTTTTTTTTTTTTTTTTTTTGCCATTTTTTCCCCTTGCCTACCTGCTCCAAGGTGGCTCACTACTGTGCATTTCAGCTGAGGGAAGAGGTAAAGCGGAAGGGAGGCCATTTTCTTTTCCTTTAAGGACATGAACTGGAAGCTGCTGCATCACTGTAGTGGTATTTTGGAGCTGGCTCCGACTTGCTCCCATTAGCTCATAGCAGCTATCTAGATTCAGTTAGGTATATCCCTTCCCAGTCAGACAGGTAGTTTGAAATTGGCCAAAGTAGGAGTATTTACACCATGGAAAGATGACAAACACTGCATACCAAAGTCCTCTAAGAGTGGTGAAACATTTAGTGCTACGCCACTAGCTCACTACCTAGAATGTGCTCTGATAGCCACTCCTAGCTGCCAGAGAGGCTAGGGACTATAGTCTTTATCCTACATAGGTATGTGCTCAGCTAAAAACTAGGATTCTCTGACTGTCCAGTGCTGTTTCCTAATGATTTCTAAAAAACAGTTGTTTTTTACGTGGCAAAATTCTTCTTTCTGTAAATTGATCCCCAGCATTGTTGAATATTAACATATCTTCATTGTATTATTGTCGTTTGTTAATCTGTTTCCCCTTTTCTCCTCTATGTAAGAGCTCTGTAAGATCAGAGATATAGCTTATTATTGTGTATATAAGACCTTGCATGGTACTTGGCATACAATAGATGCTCAATAAATAAGTTATTGATTATATAGTTTCACTTTATCTTGGCCTTCATAGACATTGTCTTAGCACACATACTTCACTGAAATCCTCAGGATTGGAGACTATCTCTTATCTATAACAGACCCATAATAAATGGCTACTAGCATGAATGGATGGATATAAGCACAGTAGCTTTAGCTGTCATGGCAGTCTGGTATTGTAACTGGGCCACTATATACTTCGTGCTAAGTACCAAGGATACAAAGATAGGTCCCAGCTACTGGGAAGGTACAGGCTCTTGTGAGGACCAGCAAGAAGACAAAATATTATGATAGAGAGTGTAGGTGATGCTGAAAGTAGGAAGGAATCATCAGAAAGGATTTATAGGGAAGTTGTATCCAGAACATTTAGTCCTGAGCCTTGAAACACAGAACCATGAGTAGGAATCAGAGGAAAGGATAGACAAGTCAGGGAGGACTTTTAAAGTCTTGACCTGGATTTGAGTCCTGGCTCTGCCTACCTTATAACCTTAAAAAAATTACCTAATTTGAATTGGCTTCCTGAGAATGTTGCCCTCATGTTATCTGTGCTTACATTGCTCTCCTGCCTAGAAGATTCTTCTCCCTTTTTATAATCTTATGGTTTTTAATACTTCATTTTTATTTCATGGGCTTTCTAAAGCCTTTGTGTACCGTAACTTTCCCCTCCCTCCTCTTTAACCTTTTCCTCGTGAATGCCCTCAGTCTTAGTGTGGGCTGCTACACCAATACCGTAGACGGGGTAGCTTAAACAACGGTTATTTCTCATAGTTCTGGAGGTTGGAAGTGTGAGGTCAGGGTGCCAGCATGGTTGGGTTCTTGATGAGGGGGTCCTCTTTCTGATTTACAGACAATTTTCTTCTTGCTCTGTTCTTATGTGGTGCAGAGAGACAGAAAACAAACTTTCTTGTTCTCTTATAAGGGTAGTAATCCCATCAAGGGGACTACCCCTCATGACCTCACCCAAACCTAATTATTTCCCAAAGGCTCTACCTCCAAATAGCATCACACTGGGGATTAGGGTTTTAACATAGGAGTTTTGCAGGGTATTGGGGGGAAATGGGCCATGGACACATATAATCTATACCACCCTTATACTATCCTCTCCAGACTTTTTTCATAGAAATATAGGTTCTTGTGTTAGTTCGATTAATATATATGTGTCTGTTGATATTGTACTGTATGTTCTTTGAGGACAACAGCCGTCTTACTCATCTTTACATCGTAATGCCTAACAAAATCCTGGTACTGAGTAGGTGTCTGTACATATTAGCTTCCTCATCCCTACTCCAGCATAGTTGATGTATTTGCACTGATAATTTCCTGGGGGTACCTCTAAACTCACACTCAAAGACAGCTGCCTGTCTTAACTATGGAAACCAATTCTGGCCTGGACTAGATCCATTTTTTTAGATGTCTAGGTTAATCCTGTTTTAGGAATATCAAGCTGCTATATTGCTTCTAAACTTTTCTTTTTCTCCTAGAGAAGGAAGGTCTTAGAAAAGTGTGACTTGTGGGGTGCCTGGGTGGCTTAGTCGGTTAAGTGCCAGCTTTGGCTCAGGTCTTGATCTCACAGTTCGTGGGTTCGAGCCCTGCATCGGGCTCTGTGCTGACAGTTAGCTCAGAGCCTGGAGCCTGCTTCGGATTTTGTGTCTCCTTCTCTCTCTGACCCTCCCCTGCTCGTGCTCTCAAAAAATAAATAAAAAGCATAAAAAAAATTTTAAAAAGTATGACTTGTAATGTCTCTGCTAACTTTCTTGGGAGTTGCTTAATTTTTTTTTTAATGTGTATTTATTTTTGAGAGAGAGGGTTAAAGAGAGAGAGAGAGCACAAGCAGGGGAGGGGAAGAGCAAGAGAGAGAGACACAGAATCTGAACCTGTCAGCACAGCCCAATGCGGGGCTCAAACCTATAGCCATGAGACCATGACCTGAGCTGAAGTCTGACGCTTAACTGACTGAGCAACCCAGGTGCCTCTAGGGAGTTGTTTAAACTTGCACAAACTGCACTAAGGTTAAAAAAAAAAAAAAGGCAGGGAGCACATGGGTGGCTTAGTTGGTTAAGTGTCCAAGTTTGGCTCAGGTCATGATCTCATGGTTCATGAGTTTGAATCCCACATCGGGCTCTGTGGTGACAGCTTAGAACCTGGAGCCTGTCTTTGGATTCTGGGTCTTCCTCTCTCTGTTCCTTTTCTGCTTGCTCTCTCTCTCTCTCTCTCTCTCTCTCTCTCTCTCTCTCAAAGATAAATAAAAATAAAAAATAAAAAAACCAAAAATAAACTACTAAGTAATAAATGCTACTGAAAGGGAGTAGTATGTTGCAAATCTGTTTCCCAGTCACACCTAAGCCTGTCAGCAAATGCCTTTTAAATTTATCTTTGTAACAACAAATGTTCTGTTGAATGTGAGAATGGTAACACTAGTGTTATTCAACAGAGCCTTCTGCAATGATAGAAATGTTCTGTATTGGCTCTGTCTAGTAGTAGGGTGGGCCACTAGCCACATGTGGCCTTGGGCACTTAAATGTAGATAATTCAACTGAGGAACTGAAATTTTAATTTGTTTTTCACATATTTTAATTTAAAAGCCCTACTGTAGTTTGTGGCCATTGTATTGCCCATGCAGCTGTAAGCAAAGTCCAATGGGGTAATATTTGTTGTGGATTCTGGTGATGAAGAGAGAGTGAAAGAGACAAACATGAAGTTTGAACTCTTCTTCATAACCATTGAGTCACCAGGTCCTACTAATCTTTCATGAGTTCTCTCTTTCCAGTCTTCTCAGTTTCATATCTTTCTGAAAAATGGCTATCACTCTCATTTCTAGTCAGTTCTAGAGATTTTGCAAAGATGTACTTTAATAAAGTATTACTTTAGCCATGTTAATGATATTTCTGGTCTGCTGAAATACCTTCTGAGGCTTCCAGTTCTCTGTCTTCAGAACTCTCTTCAGTCGCATCCCCAATCTTAAGGGTTTGCTCCAACATTCAGTTTGTACTTTCTTGCCTTTGCTCTTTCTGTTACTTAGCTCACTCTTTTGCCTGTCTACGTACTACCTAGCTTTCACGCCTAAGTCTCAGCTCCTAGTTCAAGTCTTTCTTGAACCTTAGTTATCTTTTTAATATTATCATTATTACTCCCCCTTGGTAGTTATAATCCTGCATCCTATACCTTGTGTTGTCATATACAAAAGTCCAAAAAAATTCAATTTTAAATTTATGAGAATATCTGAAACATGTTTCTTAGAAATAATGAAATCTACTCTATGTTTGCAAGCTGTCCTGAAAAGTTTCTTTATTTCAGTTATAGCTTTAATTCAGTAATTTAAAAAGAGTGGTCTTGGGGCGTCTGGGTGGCTCAGTTGGTTGAGCGTCTGGCTTCAGCTCGGGTCATGATCTAATGGTTCGTGGGTGTGAGCCCCACATTGGGCTCTGTGCTGACAGCTAGCTCAGAGCCTTGAGCCTGTCTTCCGATTCTGTCTCCCTCTCTCTCTGACCCTCCCCTGCTCACACTGTCTCTCTCTGTCTCTCAAAAATAAAAAAATAAATAAAAAGAGTGGTCTTACTTTTCATAGCTTCTCCCATTCTTTGGTTCTTCTCAGTTTTTCTTTATAGCTTCCCAGAAGTTGTAATGGTTCCTGGGGATGGCTGTGGTGTTGAAGGGTTGAAATTTTTATTGTTTGTAACTTGGAGAGTCAATACCCTTAATGGCAAGAGTTCATTTGTTTATTCATTCTACAGATATTTATTAACGTACCTGTTATATGATAGACATTATTCTAGGAGCTGGGGTCAACACAAAACAAGTAAACAGAGGACAGAAAATTTTATCTGCATGGAGCATAAATTCTGGTTGGATATTTTATAGTATATACCCTTCCTCAGATCTACTGGTATGCTTAGATATAAATCTTAGTCTGTAAGCAAATGATAAACATTCCATTTAAGACTAAATTATGAAAAATACTTCTTATGTAATGTTATTAATTAAAAGTCTAAGGTTGTTTCTTTTCTGTCATTTGAAACAGAGTATCCTGAAGATGTAGCTCCTACTGTTGGATTTTCTAAAATTGACCTTAGACAAGGGAAATTTGAAGTCACCATCTTTGACTTGGGAGGTGGAAAAAGAATTCGGGGAATCTGGAAGAATTACTATGCTGAGTCCTATGGGGTGATATTCGTTGTGGATTCCAGTGATGAAGAGAGAATGGAAGAGACAAAAGAGACCATGTCAGAAGTACTAAGACATCCTAGGATATCTGGAAAGCCTGTACTGGTGTAAGTAATGTTGGTGTCATTTTAAACACAGGAACAGTGGCATTCGCCAATAAAAAATTGCCTGTTAATAAAATAAACTAAAATCAGCTGAATAGGCTAAAATCGTCATGTTCTAGTATAATAAAATGTATGCATGCAATTAATGGGATTGTACATATAGTGATGTTCTCCGTGGGGATTAAGGATTAAGGCTATATTATGAAGAAGAGTTATACTTAGATCTTCTGTGTATTCAAATATAAATTCATCGTTTTATTTGATAATTTACTTTTTATCAAATTTTACATTTTGAAATGACCCTATTAATAAGATTCTAGAATGTTTTTCAGTTTTTTTCCCTGTTTTAATAACTTATTTATGTTTCACCTATGTCCTGTTTTTCTTAAAGGGTATTCTTGTTTGGAAGTTATTTAAAAAAATTATTCTTCTAATGCCACATTGATTTCTTATAAATTTTTGTTTCTGTATTTCTGTGGTCTGTGTTGTTATCAACTTAGTCGTATGCTTATATCACTTTTCCTGGCTGTCTAAACACTCTAAAAAGGGACCAAGGACTTTTACACCACCTGCCCTCACAGCCTTTCTCATAGTAAACACCAGATGGTGCTGTAACTATAATTATGACATAGTATAAAGTGCAAGTTCTTTAAATTGCTCTTAAGATCAGAGTGAGCTGTGTGCCCTTGCCTCCTTGTCCCTTTTTTCTCATGCTCGTTTCATTACTGAGGATTAAAAAACAACAACCTGCTTACCACATGGTTAATGAGAAATTGCAAGCAGAGGGTCTCAGGGGTTCTTAGTAGTAGGTGAACCTTTTTAAATGAGGCAGTTTGGAAGCTCTGATTATACAAAGTAAGACTTACTGGCATTATTTATTAGTACAGGTTTTATGGCTTAATTTTTATATATTTAGCCAGTTAGAGGAGTTATTTGTGTAATAAATTCTCACCTTTACTGAATCTGAAGGAAAGTTTAATAGACATATATCGAAGAATGAATTTCGTTGAACCACATAGGCTAAATTAGTCTCTATACATGTTTAAGCAAAGGACTGGTGTCTTCTAAAGTAAAAACTATTAATGACTGAGAAGACTGATGCTCATGGGTAAAGTAATTGTGTGTGCAGTTTTTAACCTAATAGTCATTTACTGAATTTATTCTTTCATTTGTTCATTCATGCATGTGTTAATGGAGCAAACATTTATTGAGCGTCCACTATGTGCTAGTCATTGTTCTGGTGATGGGCATACCGTTGGGAACAAAAACAATATAAATCCAGAAGCTTACATTCTAGGGCTGGAGACGCATAGTAAATGTAATAAGGAAGTTATATCAGCCTTAGGTGATAAGTATATTGAAAACAGCAGGTAAAGATCTGGAGTCCAGTGGTGGTGGTGTGGCAGGGGTGTGCTGCTCGCATAATCAGGATAATCGTAGTAGGTCTTACTGAGGAGATGACACTTGAGGGGACAGAGGCAGTCAGGCAGGTGCATGTAGAAAAGCCCTGAGGCGGGAGCATGCAGTTCATAAGTGACTACAGTTACCATTGAGGAATCAAATAATGGTCCGCAGGACACCTACTTCCAAGTACTTCACCTCTCCCACCTAGTAGATTATTGGAATAGAGGGGGAAAAAACCCAGAAAACCTCCAGCTAGGGGATTGCTTCACCATTATAATTTCGTGGTCAGTGAGATCTCACAAAGACATGAGAATTCATTCTGGATACTATAATATGCTTGTGAAATATAGAATGGTTTGCCATTTGACTTGTTTTTTTTCTGGAGAATTTTATAATCAAAGGTTTTTTATTAATAAAGGTAAACTGCTTTTTGAAGGTAGTGTGCTTAAAAAGTATACAAAATATACAAAAAGTATACATTCTTAATAAATTTATAACATGTAGAGAAGAGTGAGTTAAAAAACATTGACCAAGGGGTGCATGGGTGGCTCAGTTGGTTAAGCATCCAATTCTTTTTTTTTTTAATTTTTAATTTTTTTTTATTTTTTAAGCATCCAGTTCTTGATCTTGGCTCAGGTCATGATCTCAAGGTTTGTAAGTTCAAGCCCCTCATCAGGTTCTGCACTGACAGAGTTTGGGCTTCTGTCTCTCCTTCTCTCTGCCCCTCCTCCACTTTCAAAATTAATTAATTAATTAATTAAAAAAAAAGTTGATCGACCATACAGAGCAAACCACTAACATTTTGATGAACTTTCTGTGCATAGTTTTGCAAAATTTGTAATATATACAGTTGCATACATAATATATAAAATTTTGTATCTCACCCTTTCACATTTTTATGTATTTTTTTAAGTATTTAGTTTTGAGAGAGAGAGAGAGCGAGCACATGCGCAGGGGAGGGGCAGAGAGAGGGAGAGAGAATTCCAAGCAGGCTCTGTGTTGTCAGTGTGGAGCCCCAGGTAGGGCTCAATTTCATGAAATGTGATATTATAACCTGAGCCAAAATGAAGAGTCTGATGCTTAACTGACTGAGCCATCCAGGGTCCCCTAAATTTTTTATTTTTTAAATATATATTTATATTTATTTTATTTATATATAATTATATATATTATTTATTTATTTGTTCTTAAGTAAGCTCTCATGACCCTGAGATCAAAGTCACATGCTCTTCTGACTGAGCCAGCCAGGAGCCCCTGTATCTTGCCTTTTTTTTATATGTTTTTAAATCCCTCTTAAATATCTACCCCAAACCTGTGTTTGGAAATTCTCCTGTTTACCTTTGTTTCTCTGACCTACGAGTAATTTCTCTTGTTGATATTACTGTATTAATATCATTTGAGTCTCCACTTCTCTCTCTTACTCTTGACATACATCTTTTCATCCCCTCCACATTCTTCCCCAGTGTTACTAACTGGTCTCCTGACCTGTCTCTGTTGTCTGTCCCATCCTCCAAGCTCTCCTCTGCATTGCTAGCAGGAGCCTTTTTTCTTTATTTGGTGTTTTTCAACTTACCAACTTTGGTGTTTTAGTTTTACAAAACCGGTACATGCTTTAACAAGTCAAACAATGCAGGAGTATGTAAAGAATGTGAGAGCTCTTTTTAACATACACATTTGCTCATTTTACAGTTTCTCTGCTTTAAAGTCCTTCAGGTTGCCTTTGCAGATAATTCTGTGTAACTGATACAACCCTAGCATATAATAGGGGTGACATTGAATAGTCCAGTAGGTAGTAAGTGGGAAGGGCTTCAGCAGAACCCTGCTAAGCTCAGTGCTAGGAGCTCTGGTGGGTTCTGGAGAGGAAGGGGGGGAGAGCACTAAATCAGGAGGCAGGCTGCAGTGTCCCTTGTTGCACTTGGCTGCTTCCTTCCAGTCCACAAACATCTGGACCTATCATGAGCGGAATTCAGTGACAGCATCTCATTTCTTCTGTTCCTCCCTTGACTGAGCCTCAACTAGCTGATTTAGGACCTACAAAGCCTCTCAGAACTAACTTCAGCACCCACAGATGATGAGGAAACAGAACAATATCAAACCTCTGAGAAAATTCAGCCATTCAACAAGGAAATAAATATGAAAAATTAGAATATTGTCTATCATCACAAAAGTGCAAATTGGTGGAGACAGGATTCATTCATGCTGTGGGAGCAAAGGTAGATGAGCACAGTAGCAGGTCCTGAGCAATTTCTGGCTCTGCCGCACTTGCTCTTGCACACCAGCCTGATAGCATGTGTCATTGCAAATGAAGCCGCAGCCAAATTTCGCTTCATGTTACTGCCTTGAGAGTTCTCTTGAAAGGTCAGAATCATGGAATATCATTAGGCTCCTGTGCTTTATTAGCTCAGAAGTTCTGTTTTATATTTTTATACATTTACTACTTAATGAGCATAATATTTTGATTAAAATCTCTGAAATCATGGTGAAAAGTTGAAAACCCATGGGTTTAGAGAGAAGATAGCCTGGAACCTGGATTCTAAGAGTGGTGTGCATTTGTTTATGAGTATGGCATATCACTTCACTTCTTTGGACTTCGTGGTTAAATATCTATTCTATTTTAAAAGTAGATTTAAAGTCATTTTTTTAAAATGTTTTATTTATTTTTGATACAGAGAGAGACAGGCATGAGAGGGGGAGGGGCAGAGAGAGAAGGAGACACAGAACCGGAAGCAGGCTCCAGGCTCTGAGCTAGCTATCAGCACAGAGCCTGACGCGGGGCTCGAACCCACGAACGTGAGATCTGACCTGAGCCGAAGCCTGAGGCTTAACCAACTGAGCCACCCAGGCGCCCCTAAAAGTAGATTTAAAATATTATAATTCTGCTTTTGTATTCAGCTGTATATAATCACATGAACTATTTCAGTAAAAACGTTAAAGCGATTGAAGAGTACAAATATATGCTATTTGGGTGCCTGGGTGGCTCAGTTGATTAAACGTCCAACTTCAGCTCAGGTCATCATCTCACGGTTCGTGGGTTCGAGCCCTGTGTCGGTTCTGTGCTGACAGCTCAGAGTCTGGAGCCTGTTTCAGATTCTGTGTTTCCCTCTCTCTCTGCCCCTCCCCCACTCCTGCTTTGTCTCAAAAATAAATAAAAATAAATTTTTAAAAATAGGTGCTATTCAGACTTTCTGCTCTGTAATCATGTTAACCTGTATATTTACTTAGAAAGTGTTCTTTTTACTCTCATACCTACACTAGAGTTTAACTATACTCCAGTAGACTACATTATGAATTATATTCTCTACCCTCATGTACCCCTCTATACTCTCGCTTTAACCGTTTATAAGTTAATTAAAAAAAAACTAAAATTAGATACTTTGAACAGATGAAGACCTTTCCAATAGAAAAAGGAAACAACTCTTGTAGTTATGAATAACACTGGAATCAACATAATCTCCAATTTCTTTTTTAGTTCAAATATAGTTGACATATAAGATTAGTTTCAGGTGTACAACATAGTGATTCAGCAATTATATATACATTATAAAATTCTCACCATGATAAATGTAGTTACCATCTGTCACCATACACTTACTATAACATAATGAACTATATTCCCATGCTGTACTTTCCTTCCCTTTCACCTATTTCACCTGTCCCCCACTCCCTTCCAGCAGTAATCCCGAAATTTAAGATCAACACCCACTGTGGACATTTTTTGTTAGTAATACAGGCAAGGCACTATTTTTGATTACTTATGGAAAGAACTGAGCTGAAACTTTCCTTTCTTACGGTTGAATCTCTTAATACTTACAACTGGAATAACACTGGAGATCCAAAGCTACACTTTTCTCCCAGGATAATAACACTTCTTCTGTTAGCACACTTGAACTCTTGGAAAGATACCACTTTCTCATTACATACTGTCAGCTTTTCTGTGGAGTTATATGACCTAACTTAACTTTTGGCTAAACCTTGTGAATTAGATACTGTGCAACAGAAGTGCCAAATATAGAGGAGTTCCACTCAGGGAAGAAGACCTAATATCTCTGATATGATCTTACTAGGTGATATGAACATTTCAATAAAAAAAGAATTTTTTGACCCAGTGGCCTTTGCACCAACGATCGCCTCCCAGGACCCTCTGGAGTCACATAAACGATTCTGAGAGCATGGACATTTTTTCTTGGGAGCAGATCCTTGCTTTCATCAAATTCCTAAAGGATTTCATGACCAAAAAAGTTAAAAACCATGACACTGAGTTTCCGTATTAGGAGAAACAATAGCCAGGTCTTTATTATTACTTTTCCAGTAGAACGTTTTTGTCTCCAACCTTTCTATGCCAAGTCGAGTCACATTTTTTTCTAGACAGTATTTAGGAAAACATTAGTTTGCAAATTTCTTTGAGTCATATTCTTTATTATAAGTGTTTACAAATGAACTTAGGTTGTGGGTTAACCAATATTGTCATTAGAATTTGAGTAAAATGCACTTTTACCAAGTTAGACCTTTGCATAATACATAGGAGAATCTGGATCCATTTTAGATTGCTAGAAACTAGTATGGAAGTATGGATACCTATGTCCCTGAATTCCTTGAGCCTTAGATAGAGTGGTTAGTCCTTTAATTTACTATTTTTACCATCTGAAAACCTACCCACTGTATGTATTGGGCTTATTGGCTTAGGATTTCTCTTTTTTCAGTGGAAACTTACCAAGCTGTTACCGTCATCGACCTTATTTAGCTGTTGACTCACCCCCATACTTCCTTTCCAGTCTTCCTTTTGTTACTAATGCCTCCAGCTTCACTCATAGCAGCTGTAGTTCATAGTAAAGCTTCTCAGCTGGTTGACCTCCCAGATTTAATGCAAAAGGAGCCTTCAGAAGGTCCCATCCTTGCCCTCGCCACCAGAACATACTTTATTTAAAAACAATATGACAAAGAGAAACCTGTTGGCAGCTACGTTAGCAGATGTTTTCTGGGGACCACCTGCATCAGTACCAGCCCAGACCTTTTGGACTGTTGCGGGTGGGGCCAAGAAATGCTTCTGGGTTTTTTCACATGTTCTCCAGATCATTCTGATGCACAGCAGAAGCTGAGGACTACTGGTGTAGGAGGAAGCGTGGGCTTTGAAGTCAGACAGGTAGGTCTAGGGTAGGTTACTTATTCTGAGTTTCTGCGTCTACACTTGTAAATAAGGATTTTAGTAAGTGTGTTGTCATGAGAATTTCAAATGATGTATTTAAAGCAACTAGTGCAGTGCTTTACTAGTGCTTTGTAAATGTGATTGATGATGGAAATGAATAGTTATTGTTGGTAATATGCTGTGTCTGGATGGAGATGAATTAAGAGAGCTTTTAAAGTGTCTCATCATATGAATTCAAGCTACATGAGCTTTTGATTACAGAAAATGACATAATTTAGTAGATGAGGGTATGAGCCCAAGTGCTCATAGTAATTTTACCAGTAGATTTTCTAATATTATGCCTTTAATGCTTAGTAATTTTTTCACTTTAAGGTAATAATTTTAAGGGAAAAATACTTTTAGTGTCTAGTAAGTGTGTGAATAAAATATAAAAAATGTTTAGCAACCACTTAAGTATCCTGTTGTTTTTGTTGCTTAGGTTAGGGTGATTCTTTTCTTTTTAAGATTTTATTTTATTTTTGTTTGTTTATTAATTTTTGAGAGCACACACATGTACATATCGGCCGAGGAGAGAGGCAGAGGGGGAGAGAGATTCCCAAACAGCCTCCATTCTATTAATCTCACAAAGTGTGAGATCATGATTTGAGTCGAAATCAAGAGTCGATGCTTAACTGACTGAGCTACCCAAGATGTCCTTCTCTACACTCAACATGGGGCTTGAACTCACAACCCTAAGACCAGGAGTCACACTCCACTGCACCACCGACTGAGCCAGCCAGATCTCCCAGGGTGATTCTAATTGTTTTTAAAATGTAACAGTGAGAACTATGTGTGACACATGTGATGTACTGCTTTGTCATGAATCTTTCTGTGCTTAAGTCTTGCTTTAAAAGCACTATGTGCAGATATAAATACTAATGGGAAATTACTGTTTTACAAATTCTTTGGGACATAATTATGCCAGTGAATATTAAACAATACTTAATGTTCTCACTTTCCATGATAAACAATTTGGGAACAATTATAAACCAGTATCAGTAAGGTAATAGATAAAAAGATATAGCACAGCTTGAGAAGGGACCGAAGACATTTATCACCACCTGATTTGGTGTAGAGTTTATCATTGGCTTTAAATTTATCTTTTTTTTAAAGTTCTTTAAACATTTGGAGCCAACATAGATGAAACATCTTTTTTTTTTTCCAGTAATACCTGACAATTGACATAGCAGAAAGGTCTTCAATATCTTTATATTTTGTAATTTAAAATTTATTGTATAGTGTTAGGAGGTTATGTATGTGTATATTCCTGTTCTCCCTCAATTCCACTGTGCTTTCAATTAATAATTTTACCTCATAGTTCTTTAAGGAAGTAGAAACTATTATCTAAGAATTCTTTCACTTAGGACCACCAAATTTGCTCAACTATCTGCTTTTACTCCTAAATAGACTATATTTCTCTCTAGACTATAATATGGAAAGAATGCTTCTGCTCCCATCCAAGGCCAGCTTGTCCATTTGTACTACAGATCCCAGTCCTTTCTACTTTTGCATATAATCCCTTCCCTTTCTTAGATCAAGAGTTTTGCCCATGTGGATCATTCCCATTAGCAGGATGTGGTCTTGATTTCTTAACTGTAAGTATTATGGAATCCTTTGGCCCTGCATTCTTCTCAAGCAGTTAATTCCTTTTCACAGTCCTCTATTCACATGGCTGGAAGGAATACTCCATGTGGCTGCTGTACTTCATTATGCTCTCTTCCTTTAACTTACTCCACTAGTGCTTCTGTCCCGACAGTTCCTTGAAATGGCTCATCTTGGAGTCAACAAATTGTCCTCACATCGCCAAATCCCTTGTCAGTTTGCCGTTCTTATTTTACCTCGGGCTGACTTCTTCCTCAACTTTGTCCTTTTAACACTCTACATTGCAGCACACTTTTTTGGTTTTCCTTCTACTTCATTAATAGTTTCTTCTCAATCTCCTTCATTAACTCTTCTGCTTTAGGTGGAAATTTTGGAAACCTCAGACTCTTTTCTGAGTATCTGGTGTTTTACACCTACAAACTTGTCAGGTAACTTCGTTCTAAAATCACCTACCTCTGGGATGCTTGGGTGGCTCAGTTGGTTGAGTGTCTGACTCTTGATTTAGGTTCAAGTCATGATCCCAGGGTCATGGGATCAAATACTGTGTCTGGCTCTGTGCTGAGCACAGAGTCTGCTTGAGATTAATTCTCTCTCTCCCCCTTCTTCTCTACCCTCTGCCCCACTCCCCTACTCTCTCTCTCTAAAAAATAAAAAAAAAAATATATATATATATAATCACCTGACTGTAAATGCTATTTATTTGCTCAGATGACCCAAATCTGTACTTCTAGCCCTGACCTCTTCCAAGAGCTCTTACTGATACAGCTACTATCTTAGAAACCTCCACTTGGACATTTTATAGTAATCTCAGCTAATATTGGTCAAAATAGAATTCTAGATTTTCTTTTTACCTCCAATTCTGAAACCCTCATCTTTGTCTTTTCCCTGATTATAATCATCATCTAATCAGTGTTCTGTAGATTCTAGCTTTTAGACCTATCACAAGTTAGTATAATTTTTTTTTCATCACCACTTATATAGTAGTTAATAACTGGTTTTGGAATCAGACAGCCTGGGTTCAAATTCTGATTCTCTCAGTTTCTGTGACCTGGGGCAGGTTACTTAACTGCACTGTACCTCAGTGTTTTTGTGGGCAAAATTATAAAAACTATTAGAACAATGCTCAGGCATAACACACACTTTATTAGTCTTAAGTGTTAATACTGCTACCCCCACCACCTCCTCCACTCCCATCCTCCTCCACGCTTCCACCATCTTTTTTTTTTTTGATGTTTATTTATTTTTGAGAGATTGAGACAGAGCATGAGTGTGGGATGGGCAGAGAGAGAGAGGGAGACCCAGAATCCGAAGCAGGCTCCAGGCTCTGAGCACAAAGCCTGATCTGGGGCTTGAAGTCACAAACCGTGAGATCATGACCTGAGCCGAAGTCAAGTCAGATGCCTAACTGACTGAGCCACCCAGATGCCCCTTTGAGGTCTTGTTTCATATGCTTATGAACCACTGAAAGTCTCTCAAATGAGCCAGAAGTTGGTTAGGCAGTTTTCACTTATTGACATTCATCTTGTTAAGGCATTAAAAATTGCTGAAATATATTATGGAGCTGGATGCCTGAACAGAAACTAATATCATGGATATCATTATCAGTAGTTAACTTGTGAGTTTAAAGTTAACTAGCTATACTGTTTTTCGTTTAATAAATGACTTGTTTTGTCCCTGACTGCAGAAGTTTCTGTTGTTCTAGCAGGTAAGGGCTAAAGAGGAAAATTATGACTTAATAACGATGAAAGTAGGTGAATGGATCTATAAAATAAGGGAAGACAGTGAAATATGGGACATCCTTTATTCTAAAACTCAAAATATCTAAAATAATTTCTTTATTTTGAGCCACAGCATGGACAACACCAACAACACAATACCTTACAAGGATTTCTTTTTTTGTATTTTACAGCCAGTCCAAATTTCTCTTTAGTCGTGTTAACATATTCTTTGGTACCATTCACTATCATTTCAATATTGTTGATGCTTTCTCCTTGTTCCTCTACTAAAAGAGACATCTGAAGGAAGAGGTCCCTTAAATCCTTTATTTGGTTCTCCAAATTAACAAGTTCCTTGTGTCTTTGTTCTATCTCTGAGAGTTGTGCTTTAGTGATAGTGATTTCTGTAAGTAAGCTTTCATTAAAAACTTCCCATTTGCCTTGACAAAGCATATCATTTACTTCTTCTTCAGGGACTTCTTTTCCAGCAACTTCAAGCTGACGGAAAATAAATGTCTTGCACTTCTCTTGCTTTGCTGCTAATGTGTCATTGTATGTAAACATTGTTTGTTGAAATTGGCGGAACATGGCAGCATGCTGAGATTTAAGTATCCTTGTCACTACGGATGATGGACCATTTTCAGCCTCTGACTTTTTAACTTGTTTTACTATATCATCCAAACCTCTGTTAATGTGTTCTGCTTGTATTTTTATCTCCTTTGTAATGCTAGACTCTCTCTTAAGTAGACTAAACCTTCTCATTGAAGCCACCAGACTTCTCTGTTGCTGCCCAAATTTTTGAACATCGTCTGTCAGATTGTTAATACTCTCCTGTAGTTTTTGGAGCTCATGTAAGTGTCTCTCAGCTACCGGCTCTCTTTCATAAATAACAGCTTGCTGCAAAAACACCCCTTGTTCTTGTGCTTCTGTAGCCGCCACATGCCTGTCTCTAGAGAGTTCGATTTCCTTTGTTCGTTGCTTTAGTTCTTGAAGTCGGTCTTTCATCTTCCGTTTCCTTTTAAGAAGCAAAAATGATTGTGTTGAACAAAGAAAATGTTTGGCATCTTCTCTCAGTAGCAATTGGCTTCACATAGCTAATGTGTGTCTCCCAGGAAAAATCCTCCTAGTTTTCTGAAAAGAGTTTGGAAAATTAGAAAAATCAATCAGCATTTCCTCATAAAGATAACAGAATAGGAAAAGTAACCTAAAATAATTTATAAGTTACTACACATCCTGTGGGCCTACTATGAGTCCTGTTCATTTGGGTGAAAGAGCTGAGAAAGCAGTGATAGAGACATAATTACCCCAAAATAAGTAGTTCCGTCTCATGATGCTGCCACTTAATAGATTTTTGTGCATCTAGAGAATATATCTTAAAATGGAAGATTTGACCATATCTTCAACTTTTAGGAGTAAAAGTGTACTTTGAAAATGCCCTTATTCCTAAAGATACTGTTCCTAATTAATTTGGTCTATGTAATTTACTAGATATGCATTATAGTGACAGGGCAGATTCCATAGGAAAGATGGAAGCAATATAGATAATGTTGGATTTAAAATTTCTGAGGCTTCTAGACATTTGACATAGCATTGTATTTTTATACACTATATATATTTGAAAACATATTCTTGGTTTCATTATGCTAATTTCTTATTCTTAACATTCCTTTGCAAAGATATCCAGACTTAGAACAAAATTTCTATCGATTCATATTAAGTGCTATTTTTTCAGAAATGAGGATATATAAAATCGTACTCTGTGGTGCTGATAGTATTGACATATCCTGGTACTTATCTATAGGATTAAATTTGGTGTACATAATTTACACACACACACACACACACACACTCATATACACACATGTATGCATATATAATTTATATGTAATTTATATATGCATGTGTGTATATACATCTATGTACATATGTATATACTTATATGCACATATATATTTATAATTTATGTATGTGTACTCTATATACACACACACATAGATAGATATGCATATATATAAAATGAATAAGTGGAAATGCAAACTGATGCAGCCACTCTAGAAGATTCCTCAAAAAGTTAAAAATTGAACTACCCTATGATCTAACAGTTGCATTACCAGATATTTACCCAAAGGATACAAAAATAATAATTCAAAGGGATACATGTACCCCTATTTATAGCAGTATTATTTACTTCCAAATTATGGAAATGTGTGTGTGTGTGTGTGTGTGTGTGTGTGTGTGTGTGATCTAACTGGAATTTAAATAAGAACAAAAATACATTTAAAAAGATAATCTATGTTAATAAAACACTTTATTTTCATAGAACATCTTGGCTTTAGAAGGGCATTTAATAATGGTTTTTTTGATATTTTTACAGATAAGCTGTTGGGGAGTTAAAAATGGTGCATTGAACCACACATAATTATCAGTATAAGCCAGAAAGAAGTCAGCCAGTATTGCTAATGTTAAGCTGTTACGCTATGGGACATAAGTGGTTGATACTGCTTATGCACATATTTTTATCAGTGATTTGGGTGTTGTCATAGAAGGTATCCTTATCAAATATGTTGATGACACATAATCTGGAGAGATCTTCAAGTACAGAGTTTGAATTCAAAGATTAAAATAGCATAGAACACTGTACTAAAAGTGAAAAAAATATGTTTAACCAGAAAAGATGCAAAATATCGTAACTAATTGTTTAGAAAGCACTTTTACATCTATAAAATGGAAGATCATGTGTTCATAGCAGTGCTGATGAAAATAACTGGAGGTTTTATTTGATTATGACCTTTATATGCTTTCATGGATAATATTGTCATGTCCAGAGTGACTAAGAAAGATATTTGTTCTACTGACTTTGTGCTAGTCAAAGCAAATGAGAGAAGGACTGTGTTAAGTTTTGATGTTTTTAGATAAAAATTCAAAAATTGGGTATTTCAAAGCCATCATGGAAAGGGTGAGATTGGAAGGCAATCTCAGGGGACAAGACCGGGAGAATCATTGAAAAGAAAGGAAATACTTGGCTGCAACAGAGATGTAGGGAGTATCTACATCTGTTTTCTGAAATGTGTAAGTGTGTGTATATGAGAGGGATCAGACTTACTTGGCATTAATCCAAGAGACATGGGTGGAAATTACATGGAGAGAGGTTTGATTTAGTATAAAGAAGACTTGTCAAATACGGGGGATTGTCCCAAGATGGAGTGAACTGCTTCGTGAGTTAATAAGCTTGCTGTCACTGGAGATGCTCAAGATTCTTAATTGATGACCCAGTTGCTGATGTGGAAATTAGGCCTGCATTGCACAAAAAGTTAAACCAGTGTCCTTATAATATTCCTTTGGTTTTAAAGGACTGACATTTTGTCAAATAATTATTCAGGCTTACTATATGCAAAGTTTTAAATATGGCAGTATTGATTTAATAGTACCTGCCCTGGAATAATTAACTCTCTGAGGGGAGATGGGCAATATACAATTAAACAGATAAATGAGACAATTTTGATCTTGATAGATCAATTAAACAAATCTTCTCTAAGGTGGTTTTGAGCTGTGAAAATTGTTGAGAAGATGAAGAGCCATGGGATACTACTCAGGCTGTAGGAAATGGGGTGCCAAAGCAATGAATGGGATTCCAGAAAGAAGCCTCATAAGTTAACTAGTCAATTTCCACATTTTTCTTACGGGAAAATTGAGTACAAGAAAAGTTAAATGTCTTATCCAGAGCTTGTTAATAGTAGTACTGGTTAAATAATGCAAGATTTCCTGGCTTCTAGCCCACTGCTTTTGCAGTGTGACGTGTATAATATAAACGTCCCAGAGTATATATATTATATGAAGCTGGGACCATCTATATGCTCTTTTGTATTCAGTATTTTATTAAATGCATGATGAATATGCTGGTGCGGATGTTTAAGATGTCAAGTCATTGTTGGTATAGCTGTAAACTTTTTCTTTTTTAAATTGGCTTTTTGAATATGACCCCCCCCCCCCCAAATTAGCACATAGAGTTTAAGAAGTCCAGTCACTTCAAGGCTTGGAAAGATAGACAAGGCTTGCCCGCCCTCCACACTTTATTTCCACTCTCCCATTCCCAAAGGCAGTCATTTCTAGCTCCTTAGCTGTATGTTACTTTTAAACTCTCTATTTCTAGGTAGTTTGCTTCCATAGGCGTTTCTGCTTTTTCAGTTTTAAATATTATATTGTATCTCTGCTGTAAAAGATGTGGTTTAACCACATTATATACCCCTAGCCTTCTCTCTGTTTTCCCCTCTTAATATAGTTATATCACAGTTTTTGGTTAGTATTCTGTGTTTACATTATTATGATTACCCACATATTATATATACCAGAGTCATATAAGGTACTATGGCTATATTTCCTTTGTCAGATCATTTTTTTCATTGTACTAGGCCTTTTCAGTGGAAAAGTCTAGGAAATAAGTGTTTTCACATTAAGAAAGCTTTTTGTTGAAGTATTTGCACATATACAGAAAATGCCCCAAATAAAAATGTTTGATTTTTTTTTTCACAAAGTGAACATATCCATGTAGCTACCACACAGATCAAGAACCTTGTAACTTTTAAATTTCTCTTGAAAATACTAATTACTTCAGGTTTTCAGTTGCTTAATTTTGTACATTGCATTACTACATTCTAAACTTCACTTGAACTGAAAATATTCTCTTAATATATTCTAATATAGTAGGTATTTTTTTTCTTTTATTTCATTTTATTATTCCATCTTCTGAGGCTTCTTTCTTAGAATCCTCTAGTGTGACCTGATTTAACACACAACTGCTATGTTTGGATATTTTTCTCTTTTCTCATGTATTATCTCTCCCTGATTACTAGTTCTTCATCTCTATTCATAGTCTATTCCCTTGATTTGGGGGCATACCATAGTTTTCTTTTAAAACATAAATGTGATGATCACTTATATTTCTATCCTTAATACCTGAATGATAGATTTTCTGCAGATATAATTCTTACTTGGAAATTATATTCCCATAGAATTTTGAAAACCTTGCTGCATTTTTATCTAACATTCTTTGTTGACCTTAAGAAATCTGCCATAATAGGAGCATATGTGCCCCAATGTTCATAGCAGCACTTTCAACAATAGCCAAATCATGGAAAGAGCCTAAATGTCCATCAACAGATGAATGGATCAAGGAGATGTGGTTTATATATACAATGGAGTACTACATGGCAATGAGAAAGAATGAAATCTGGCCATTTGTAGCAAAGTGGATGGACCTCGAGGGTGTTATGCTAAGTGAAATAAGTCAGGCAGAGAAAGATACCGTATGTGTTCATTCTTATGTGGAACAGGAGAAACTTAACAGGGGACCATGGAGGTAGGGAAGGGAAAAAAATAATTAAGGAGAAGGAGGGAGGTAAACCATAAGAGACTCTTAAATACTGAGAACAAAGTGAGGGTTGATGGGAGCCGGGAAGAGGGGAAAATGGGTGATGGACATGGAGGAGGGCACTTGTTGGGATCAGCACTGGCTGTTATATGGAAACCAACTTGACAATAAACTATAGAAAAGAAAAGAAATCTGCCATAGAATTACTGGTGTTTTAAATAGGATCTTTTTTTTCCCCCTTCCTTTCATGAATGTCTTGGCCTTTTATTCTCAGTGTTTTGAAATTTCACAGTAACATGACTTGGTGTACATATTTTTGCATTTATTTGCTGGAAGTTGAGTGACTTTTCAATCCAGAAATTGATGTATTTAGGATTTGGGGGGGGGGCGGGCAGAAGGAGGGTCCTAATTTTCTAAAAACTTTATCTTTTCAATTCTCTTTGTATTATTTTCTTTAAAATTCCCCTTATTTGAATGTTAACTTTCTTAGCTATTCCTCTAACTTTCTTAGTGTCTGAAAGGTAAAGTGACTTGCCGGAGGCCACATAACTGAAAAGTGCAGAGCCTCATTAAGATACAAGCCTAACTGATTGCCAATCGGTTTTTTTCTGCATTCACTAGTGATTAGAAATAGGTTGTCTTAGTGAAATTTACTCTAAATGAAGTTGATTTGTATCAAATAGTGTTAGTAGTATAAATACTATAATAAATTAGTATAAATTACTATGAATATTAAAAGTTATTGCAGGAGGTAATATACTATATCAACACTAAAATAATTATGTGGTTTGCACCTTTATTATAACCTTTAGTATAATTAGGCCAAATTAAGCACTTTACAGTTTAGAAGAGGAAACAGATTTGATTCTATCTCATAGACCTATGTTACAGAAAGTCTCCAAGAAACTTTGAATCCTATCCTTGGACCGATGTAAAGATAGGGATTCTTATATTTGGTTTTGGCTCATGGTCATAGGCTGAAGCAAGATAGGTAAGAAGTGAGCAATACTTCATTTCTATGTAGTAGAAACAGATTTCTGTTTTCTACTAACCTGTTACTATGAATTCTTAGAGCTACAATGCACACACTATGCTATACATAGTTATGCTGTTTTTTGCACTTTTTTCTTTTGAAAAAACTGACTTTTATCCTCGATAATATGGGAAAAAGAAAAGACTGATTAGAGGCTCAGATTAGGAAGGGGGTGGTAGGGACCAAAACAAAACAGATTCTGAGTTTTATATTTATGAGAATTAAGTCCTGTTTAATGCTTTTACATGGCTAAGTAGTTTTTGGCAATGCTTAAATTTCATAGTACTCAAGAACTGCATGCAGTGTGTCCAACTTTCTCCTTGGTTGCATGGTTTAGAACAAATTCTAACATTTTTATGGCTGGATAGATTCTTTTTAAAATTAGAAATAAGTGGTGAAATCACAAGCCTTTTTCTCATGCATCATAGTTTGAAAAAAATGTTTTAAGGAATAGAATATTATTGCTATTGTAACGCAGTATGCCTTTGTAAAGTGCTTTTGGAAAAGTACATTTTACTGTCACTGATTTTGGAAACCAACACATTTGACACTCAACCTTGTAAAGGTTGTCTTTTCCTGGGTTTCTGTTCTTGAAAGAATAGTTTCCTGGTGTACCATATTTTAATATTTGAATAAAACATACTTCAAGGAATCCTTCAAAATATATTGGTAGCATTTTCTGTTCATTAATGTTAATAATTTTATCAGAAAAAAACCACAAGGAAATATTCCAAATTTTTTTTTTTTTAGATCTCAGTATGTTACTGATATTAAAGGAAAAACATTTTCTTTCAGTGCTATGTATCATGGCATGCATATTATAGTAGATAATGTTTATATAAAGTCAGTGATATAGTTTATACTGTGTTCATCTTTGTTTACAGATACAGTGTCTTTCTTTTTTTTAATGTTTTATTTTATTTTATGTTTTTGAGAGACAGCTTATTTCTTTTGAACCTTTAATGTATATTTGTGTTAAAGATACTTTAAATTATTAGATTATTTCTGGTTTCTTAGGAATAAATTCCTTTGTTGTGGCCACAGGCTGTTTCTTCTGGTGGAGGGCAAGGTATTTTGTGACCTTTGTCAGGAGTTTATCATTATAGAAGGATACCCTGAATGTTCATCATTGCGGATACACTTTTAACCCATTTTTTTGTGTTTGGCACTACGAGGGCTCCCTGGAGTTTGACCTCCTTAGCCCTGGTATCATAAATACGGGCTTGATTTTTCTCCAGTGATTTCCATAGCCCAGGTATATACATATCGGTCTGATTTTTTTTTTTTTTTCCTGGTGGATAGCCTCAGTGGATACCTCTCTTCCTGTTGTAATCTTGGAATTAAATCCAACAGATTCTCCTGTACCTGTATAAGAACTATATTCTATTTTTTTCTAATTTACTACTTTAGTAAGCTCAGTCTTAGTCCCCTATTCACAAATTCGAAACCCCAGCCTCTAAGGTTAAGTATTTGCATGGAGTTAGCTTTAATTCCTGAGTTGAAATCATGAGTCAAAAGCTTAACCAACTAAGTCACCCAGGGGCCCCATACTTCTATGTTTGTAGCAAGAGGGAGGAATGTCTGTGTATCTTGACTGAAAGTCTTAGGTGATTATCTTTACAGATTTAACTTAGTTCAGAATGTTCCTTAAATTCTTCTTAATCTGTCCCAAAATTGACTTAATGTAGGTACTCAGTGCACTTACATGTTATAGATAAGTGGTATTTTCTAGTAGTTACATGCTCATAAGTACATGCATAACTATTTCCAACTTAACCTGTTAATCTTACAGCTTCATATGAGAATATTAGGTAAAGTGAGACTTCCAACATATTAGAATTTGAAAGTTGGAAGGAACAGAGGTCATGAAGCCACGAAGTGTAATTGCTTAGGCTGCATGAAATTGCTGAGAGTACCATTGTATATAATCTTTCTGTACCTTAAATTTATTTTTCTTCGTGTTGGAAGATTTCTATCCAAATACGAGTCCTCTGTCAGTATGTTTAGCTTACTGTGTTGCTATACAGTTTTGAAATGTGACTTACCTTTGAGCTTAAACAGGATATTTGCAAAAAGATATAAGACTAATTTATAAATATGGTAATCAACTTTGATAATTTGTTCTGGGAAATAGAAAAGTAAACCTTGTGTGACTCAAAAGTTTCTCCACCCTATTACAAACAGGGAATGTTCCCAGAAACAGAAATATGAATAAAAATTACCAAATGCTTTAGGAAACATGCCCTGGGATAGATAATTACAGATTACTAGATTTCTCTTAGTAGGAAATTTCTTTCTATGGTTACTATATTAAATACAATATTTTAATAAATGCAACCAGTTTTTAGCCAACATGAAATGGAGTATTCTTTTGCTTTTATGTATGAAGACAACTTGCAACATTTTCCTAGTTCAAAGTGAAAACAGCTGTTCTGGAAAATTCACCTCTTTGGCTACTTAAATATGGAAAGCAAATTAAAAAAAAATGTTGCAAATTGCATATATTCTCTCAGAGCTTAAATTATCTGATATTTTTTGTAATGCCATCTTTCAGCGCTTTTTTATTCTACTTATTTGTTGTAAATGAGTTGTTAAATTACCTTGCCTAATTAACAATAAGATCATTTTTCTTTAAATACTTAAGATTCTGATATAATTTTGAACTCTCACTTATGTTATTAAGCTGTACATACATGAAATAATTTTTATATTAAATTTAAAACTGCATAGCCATGGAGATAATATGTTCTAAATATAGCATAGCCAACTTTCAAGTCTACCCTTAAAACACTTATTAAAAGTCATTATTATTTTGATTGAAAATGGGCTGTTTATTAAGATCTATCATGGTAGGAATTATAAAATAACTTTGAAGAAATACAAAAAGATTAAATAGGTTTTGGTTAAGCTTCTATATGTTACTTAATTCTGAATGTATCAGACCTACCTACATATATGTTGTATTTAAACAGTACTGACTTAAGTTTTAAAACCATCAAATCAAATTAAATCCATCAAATATATTTATATTAAGTTTTATAATTTAGGTACTTCAATATACTGAAACTTTAAAAATCTGAGTACTTTAATATTTTTACTGTAGTCCTTTTAGAACAAAAGTATTTTCTAATCTCTTTCAATTTAAAAGATTTTCAGAAACAACAGTGAAGAAATTAAGGTCTTACAGAAAATTATCTTAACTTTTAAAATATTATGTGTGTTAATGTGTATATATGTATGGGCATCAGCTTTTTTTCACAATTAAATGTAAAAGTATTAAAGTAAGTACAGTAAGAAGCATTTTGTTTTTAGAGGATCTGATTTTCTATTGTTTCTAAAATGTAAAGTTATTTTTTAAAGAAATTAAAAGAAAAAGTTGATTTTTATTCAACTGGGTTATTTCTAAGAGCTCTAAAACCAAACCTTATTCAAGATACAGCAGTATAATGAACAGATGAGTTACCTGGTCGAAATCTGAGCAAACCAGTAACTTTAATTATCTGTTGAGCTATTTTTTAAATGTCATACATTTCAGTGTATGGATGTCTTGCAGTGAAAAGTACAAAAAAGTAGTTTTATTTACCTTTGTCTTGTTCTCTTTGTTGCTTTTCCACCCGCGGTGTTGGAGTCCTGCCCTTGAGAGAACAGCTGAATTACCTGTAACCTGTAACGTTTCAAACTGTTTAAGCCTCTGTCTTCCAGTTCACAGGCTAATCTTTGTGTGGTTTTCATATAGTTAACGTAATTGGAAGCCGAATAATGAAGTCAAATAAGTTAGACATAAAGTTGTCCTTTTGCTGTTAGTATCAAATGAGAAGACAAATTGCTTACTTCACACCTGGAGAATCCGGTTTGGCCTGTTAGCCGCCTATTCTTTAGATTAAAGGAAGATCATTTTCATTGGAGCTAGCTGGTAACAGGAAGTCCTTGTTAAACTGCCTACCTAGAGCTTTGGGCACAGGCTCTGTAATTCCAGTCTCGTATTATGTATAAAATGTATTACAGAAAAGGTGGTTTGTATTTGTTTTCTTTAGGTATCAAAACCTGCTAAATATACAGAATTTGGAATAAATAGGAATGGAAACAAGCTTGGGGTGAAGCCTTTTTGTTCCATTTACTGTAAGATGATTGAATCCTACTTTATTTTAGGAAATCTCAAGGGCTTAACTCATGAAATTATCGAATTTTAGAACCATAAGCCAGAAAAGAGCTCCTCTTTAAACCTTCCACCTCACTTTTCTTTTTACTTATACCTCCTATTGTCATCATAAAATAGTTTGTGTAGAGAACAAAAGTTGTGTGGCAGTATTGTGATACCATTTATAATATACAGTATAACAATTCAAAACTAACTTTTATCAGAGCCAGATAATTACAAGGAAGTATTAGAAACAAAATTTCTCTCACACTACTAAATTTTCTTACTCCCCCTTTTTTGCTGCCTGAGTTCTTATGATTTGAGGGTAAGAGGAAGAAAATTGCTATAATATCTATAAAAATAACTATTGCATTTATTCTTTGATTTAGTAGTCCCACTTCCTGGGATCTGTTCCCCGAATAAGAAATAACTCCATCGCACATTTATCCTTCACAGCAATCTTTGTGAAAACAAATCACTGGAAACGACGCAAAAGTCCTTCCTTGTATGCCTGGCTGAATAAATGAAACATCTACATATAGTATAGTAATAAACAATGTTTCTTTATACTGCTCCAGGGTGGTTTTAGAATTTACAATTAAAAAAGCATGGTGGTGCACAAGTGCATATAGTGTAGTAGCTTTTGACGAAAAAAGGAAAGGTGGATATACACACAAATATTCCCTCCTGCCACCAGTCAATACATGTTTATATGTTCAAAAAGGAGCAATGGGAGGATGAACTAAAAACTGATGAAAATAGTTTCCTAGAGGAGAATGGAAGGAATCAAGAGAAGGAGAGGGACAGAGATGGAAAATAGTTCTGATTGGACCTGGTTTTTACAGTTTTGAATTTGGAACCATATAAGTGTTTTAAAAATTAAGTCTTAAAATAATAAAACTATCTCTAAAAAGCAAAACAAACCTGAAACAAATGACCCTGGCTGCATGTCTAGATGGTAGTGTAGCTACACAGAGAAGCATTATTTCAGGTGATTTTAAAAACCAGTATTTAAACCCATGCATCTTTTGTGAGTCTGTGGTAGAGACAAAAATAACCACAAAGAGATCTTAATCTGCATTTAGTAGTATTTTTAGTAATAATATTGGTATTATGTTAAAACTTTTTTATATTGTAGGGTAAATAGTGTCAGTGTTATTAAGAACTGAAGTTTTAAGCATGAGAAAAAAGAACTACAAATTAAGCTAAGTAAAAACTAAGTAATATTTTATTTAAAATGGAAGAATCACTATGAGCTCATGATTTATTTTTTTTCTAAACCACATTTTTCCTAGTTCCATTCACTGAATGGGTCTAGAAGCAATGGCAAATCAATAGCAATAATTGCCCATCATCCCCAAATTGTGGTCTTTAAAATACCAGTTCCTTCCTTACTGAAAGGAATCAGAGCACCTAAGAGAAACTGATGATTTCAGGTCTGGCAGGTTGTTTTTTACGGGAAAGCAAAGAAGCTATCAAAGACTATTTGAAGTTGTGCCAAAAGAACACTGGAGCTAGTTCAAAGGGGACTCCCACTGACCAAAAATTGATTAACTCTAAGACTCAAAAAAGAACACTGACTACAATAAATTGAAACACATTATCGTATACATATATGTGTAAGGTTATTTAAGTAATCTCTACACCCAACATGTAGGCTCAAACTCAGGACCCCAAGATCAAGAGTCACATGCTTTTCTGACTGAGCCAGCCAGGCACCCCTAAAATTCATGAGTTCATAATGATATCTATCCCCCACAATCCCAAACCAAAGAAAGCAACTTGATTATCTTTGGAGGTTGATAAGGCACCAATTCATTCTTATGAAAACTAGAAAATGAAGGCAAAGGATCAAACATTTATGTTGACTTTTATTGAAATTGTATTTATCTGAATTGTATTTAAGCATTACCATGTAATTGATTGATGAACGTTTACTTTTTAGACAAAATATAGTTAGTAAATTCAGAAGGAATATAGAACTAGAAACATCATGATTTTATAAGCTCTTATAAAATAATAAAGCAAAGGTCATTATGGCTGTTAAAATCTTTACATGTAAGGTTAGTGGGGAACTTTATTTTGGATGAATCAAGCTAACTCTAGCCGAAGACACTGATCCATTATAATATCACTAAAGGTTATATAACTAGATATAATATGGCTTCTAAGTATCATATTAGCACTATCTGTGAAATATGCTTGTCAAGATTTCAGCTTGAAACTCATCCATCCAGTACATCTAACTACAGATATGCATCTAATTACAGGTATAGGAAATACGTGGTATATGTGTTAAAATGACTTCACGAGGAGGATATTAGCCGAATCCTAAACACTGGAAATTCTATAGAAATAGGACTTGTTTTGTTATACAAATTGATGTCTTAGGCGGAAAAGTGGTGGTGGTGGTAGTGTTGCAGGGGTGGGTGTGTTGGGCCTGGGAATTGATTCAGACAGATTTAAACCAGTACATTGTAATGGGTATCTTGTTTGGATCTGAATTTGGACATAACATTATAAAAAATATTGAGGAATGTTAACTTTTTAAAGTGTGATAGTGGTATTGCGGTGATTTTTTTTAACTTTTAAATTTTTCGATGGAGTTACTTGGCAGGGAAAGTAGAAGATATGTAGATGAGCAACAATGGCATAATGTTGATCCTCTTTAAACATAGGTGATAAGGGTTCACTAGATTTATTATTCTATGTATTTGTTAAATAATACATATTTGGCTCTGAAATGTCTATCAAACCCTGACCAAGACATTGTTTTATTAAACTTTTGTCCTATGCCATCTGATAGACATACGGTTATTTTGTAGTAATTCCTATTTTTAATAACTTATTTTAGTTTTTCATTTTGTTCTTCAATTTGCTCCTAATTATCATGTTTTTTATGCCCAGTGCTCTGCCAAGTTAATTAAAAGTGGCCCCACCTCTCCAATAGGTTGCACATTTATGTGGCACATTCACACACTGAAAATATAGATGAACTCCAATAGTATAGTCTCAGAATGAATGTCTAGGTGTTTGAACATGATACAGTTTGTATTTTAAGAAGATAAGGACATAATTGATGTAGCTTGTTTTTGTTGTTGGCCTATCGACCTCTTGCTTGTTTTCTTGAGACTTTTGGTTTACTTGATTTCCCTTCATAGGCCATGATCAAAATATTAAGTGGCTTTATGATTATACAGCCACTACTTTATATAAAACTACTTCATATATGTCTCTCTAGGTTGGCAAATAAACAAGACAAGGAAGGGGCTTTAGGAGAAGCTGATGTGATTGAATGCCTGTCTCTGGAAAAATTGGTCAATGAGCACAAGTGCCTATGTCAAATAGTAAGTTTTTGATGATTTTTTGCCCTATGAGATATGTTTAGAATAACTTAGTTTTTGTAGAGGTGATAGGCGATTAGGTTGTAGGCAGCTAAAAAATAATTTATTAGTGTTCTAAAATAATTTTTTTACCCAGGAAATCACATTCTCCCTGTTCTGTTGATATTATTTAATACTGTAACAAATTTTTTTTCTAGTTAGTGGTTACTTCTATAAACTATCTCTCATGATCTCCAAGATTTTAGATTTTCTTTTTGTTTAAGATATTGCTGACAGGACCTGTAAGTTATACATACATTTTGTAGAGGGTCACCTGGGTGGCTCAGTCAGTTAAGTGTCCAACTTCGGCTTAGGTTGTGATCTCAGTTTGTAAGTTTGAGCCCACATCAAACTCTCTGCTATCAGTGCAGAGCCTGCTTCAGGTCCTCTGTCCCTCTCTCTCTCTACCCATCCTCCACTTGCTCGTGTTCTCTCTCTCTCTCCCTCTCTCTCTCTCTCTCAAAAATAAATTAAAAAAATATTTTGTAGAATGGTCTAGTATAAATATAAAATGTAAGCATAGGAGAGGTTATAATGAGTTTTGAAAGGTTATACCAGGAGAGTTATCCTACAATCTTAAAAAAGGCGTACAGAAGATTTAGTCATTCATTCTGGCTTCAGAAGATGGCCTTTAGGCTGTCAATCTTAAAAGATGTTTACTGCTATAAATTCCCTGGTATAAGGAATTAAAACTTTTTGCTGCTTTTAATAAATAGGGGCATTTTTCTTCTGGCAGTACAGTTTTGTCTTCCAATGAATTTGTTTAAAATTATAATTGGTACTGTCGACTTCTTGTGTTGTAGTGTCTCTCACAGTTTACAGTATGATCCATAAAACATATCAGATTATATGTACTGTTTAGTGATCATTTGCAAAGACGTGTTTTATAAGTTAAATAAGCAGATGCTTCATATCATTAATTAATGGATTAGTTTTGATTTGCCAGTGATCATATTTAATGGTTTATACACGTTTTTGTGTAGAACTCTTAGTTTTAATCATTAAGTCAAATAAATTGCTGTTTTTCAGGAACCTTGTTCAGCAGTCTTGGGATATGGAAAGAAAATTGACAAGTCCATTAAAAAAGGCCTTTACTGGCTACTACATATCATTGCAAGAGACTTTGATGCCTTAAATGAACGCATTCAAAGAGACACAACAGAACAGCGTGCTCTTGAAGAACAAGAGAAACGAGAGAGAGCTGAACGAGTGCGAAAATTACGAGAAGAAAGGTAAGTACCACATGCATTTGAAAAATCAAGAACACAACAGTTTTATGAATAATTTTATAGTTTAGTCTATTTGGTTTCCCCTTCCCATATGAAGGAAGGCACTAGGTAAATGTTTTATTTCTGTAGGTCTCTCCCTACACAAGCTTGAATGATAGGGTACTGATTTTCCTAGCAGTGTTAAAGTAATTAACTTTATTCTTTAGGTATTAGTTCCCAGAATTTGAAGATTTTTATCTCTTATTTCTTATGGGTACCATTAGTGTAGTGGTTCTCAATCCCCGGAGTGATTTTGTACCTCAGAGGGCATTTAACAATGTCTAGAGACATTTTTACTTGTCATGGCTAGGGATAGGTGGATTGCTTACTACTGGGATCTAGGGGTATAGGCCAGGGATCCTGCTAAATATGTTGTGATACACAGGGCCATCTCCCACAACAAAGAATTATTGGTCTCAATATGTCAGTAGATTAAGAAAGCCTTCTTTAGTGTAAGCAAAGATAGAAGATAAGCTGTTAGTTGATGTATCAACTGAAGCAAAATCTGTTCTTCAGCACTAGTTTTGTCAGAAAGTAGATTAAATTGCAGTGTCTCAGTATTTTAAAATATGTTTTAAAAGTTATTTTTAAAATATGTTCCTTGAAAGCAAACTTCTAAATGGACTTTAGCAAACTCTGAATTTTAAAAAAGTGATTATATAAATTTTACCACGAAATCATGTAAAATAATCTTAATGGTGGAAGAAAGTACTCAGATTTGATTAGAAGTTGAGTTTAGTGCTTAATCCTATGATTCTTCATTTCTCCACTGGATTTATATGGTAGGGGAGGGAAGAGATGAAGAAGATTTTTCAGTGAGTTCCTGTAAGATACAAAGTTGTCTTCCATATAGCTAAATAATACTGGCTTTCCATGTACTTTCACATAGTTGTAGTCTAGTAGGCAAGAACTCACTAACTGCCTTTGATGATGCCTTTGTGAGATGTTTCCTTACACTGTTGAAGAAATCCTCTGATTACTGGTATCTTTCGTTTAATTCAGAGATAGGACCAAAAGGAAAGAAACATATCTAGAGAAATGCTCTCCATCCCCAACTGCCCAGTAATATGACCAGATCATTCATCTAGGTCACTCTTGATATCTGTATGAGGTTTTATTTTAGTAAATGTGAGAATCTTTGGTTCTCTTTTTATTTTTCATTTTTTTTCTTAAAAATTTTAAATGTTTATGTACTTTTGAGAGACTGAGAGAAAGAGTGTGAGTGGGGGAAGGGCAGAGAGAAGGGGACAGAATCCAAAGCAGGCTCCAGGCTCTGAGCTGTCAGCACAGAGCCTGATGCAGGGCTCAAACCCACGAACCATGAGATCATGACCTGAGACACCCAGGTGCCCCAAGAATCTTTGCTTTTCTATCCTAGTGTATTATATTTTCATGATATAAAGCTTGGTACAACCAGTCATTCATGGGAGTATACCTTTTAGGTTATTATAAAAATAAAATATATGATCACACTTTTTGAAGACTCTTTTGCTTTTCTTCCAGTAAGTAAACAAACAAAAAAAATTGAGTTTGAAAAAAGTTGTCTAATGTTAGTTACTTTTTTCACGTTTTTACCTTTTCCATAAAGATATTCTAGATCATGGTAGGACATGTTGTGACTTTTCTGATAACCATCCCTCCTTCCTCCTTCCTCCTTCCTCCTAGCCACGCCACTTCTGGTCTAAGGCCTCTCCTGTTGAGCAGAGAGACTTTGTAATTAAAAGTAAAGTAGCATTTAGAGAAGAGTTATTAAAAAAAGAAACCTTTTTATTTAATTAAAGGTTCAGATATTTTTGGAAAACAGTAAAAAATGCTGTTGTTGTATCTGAAATAGTATATCAGTACCAGATAACCTTGAAATGGCTCACTAATAAAGGAATGACATTACCATCCTGTAGGTTTGTTGATTTGAAGAGTGCTTTCACATTCAGAGTACTTTCCACAACCCTATGCGGTAAATATTTTTATTAACATGTATGGGAAAGCTGAGACTTAAAGATCTAGATATAAGTCCAAAGTCACAGAGGTAATACATTGCAAATCTCTAACTCTTGGCTTCCTAGGTTTAGAATGAAAGGATATATATTTCCATAATAGAATAGAATAAATGTCATAGTAATGAGCATTCATATTACCATTCTTATAGTGTAGTTGTAGATTATATTATAAATTAATATACTAGGATCCCTCTGTAGAGGACTTTCTTGGTAGAAATTTGCCTCCCCGCACACCCCCATTTTTTTTTATGAGTTGTTTTTTGTTATGAGCTGTCAAGACTAAAAATCCTGGCCAGTTAAATAAGAACTTCGTTATGTCTGCTTTACCAAGTTGATACCAATGAAAGGGGCTTGGGGTGGGGCACAATGAGTGGAGCAGGGTGGGAGGCACAGGCTTCCAGGCACCAGAATGAGGAAGTCTCAGGAGGAAAGGAACAGCAGGGGGAACACAGACAGTGGTGTAGAGTTGTGTATGCCGATAGATGGTGACTGCACTTACGGTTACATTCAGCTACTCATTTTAAAAAGCAACTTCTTATTCCTTATGTATGGGGCAATATTAACTATAAATCACACAGATAGTGAATGTTTCAGTAGTCACTCGTGAGGAAATACTTGTTTAATCTGAGTGATATAGAGCAATTTAGTTTTATAGTTTCTTTACTAGCAGCAGTTATTTAGTCCATATGTGATACACAGTTTGACAGAGCCCTGAAGAAGGGTGTTAGCAAGAGGACTTATTTGTTAACATCAATGAAGAGGACACATTTGTTGCACAGGAATTAACAAGTTATGAATATAAACCTTTGGTGCATGGAAAATTAATTAACAAGCACCACTGACATTAAGAAGACAGTCCTAGGGAAGGTTATTTTTGTGGCATTTCTCTTTTCTTTTTAATTCAAATGACTAACAATGGATATTACTCAGCTATAAAAAAGAATGAGATCTTGCATTTGTAACAACATGGATGGACCTAGTAGTGGGTATTATTATTGTGCTAAATGAAATAAGTCAGAGAAAGATACTATATGATTTCATTTATATATGGAATCTAAAAGCAAGTGAAAAAGTGAAAGAGACCCATAAACACAGAGAACAAACTGGTGGTTGCCAAGGGAAGGGGGGTGGACAGGCAAAATGGGTGAAGGGGAGTGGGAGGTACAGGCTTCCAGTTATGGAATGAATAACTCACGGAGATGAAAGGTACAACATAGAGAATAATATTATGATCGTGTTGTATGGTGACAGTAGCTATACTTGTAAGCATAGCATAATGCATAGACTTGTCACACCACTGTGTTACACACCTGAAGCTAATGTAATATTGTGAGTCAACTATACTTCAAATAAAACGTTCAGATGATTCTTTACATGTGGGTAGGGGCCTATTATCAGAAATAAGGATTTTTAAAAATCTCTTAGTAATTCAAAGCCATATCCAGATGTTTAACTTACTAAATTTAATAGTGTTAAACCTATTACAAATATTCTTGCACATGGTTCAGCATTTTCTCATAAGGAATTCCAAAACTCTTCCCTCAAACAATAGAGAACAAAGAGAACGAGAGCAGGAGGAACTCAATGGACCCAGCAGCCTGGCGGAGTTGGACTCTGAACCAATTATGGCTAATCCTTTCCAGCCAATCGCATCTGTCATCCTTGAGGTACGGATGGTGGCAAATGTAACTTTTTCTATCTTAAGTTCTAAAGCTAGAAGTTGAGAAAGGAGAGGGGGAGAAGTGTTTCACCAGAGGTTATTTCTAAGAAAAGTTAAACGGGAGAGATGGATTAAAGGCTTCCTGCTTTTTCTTCCTCTTTAAGTTTACTTTTTGATCTGATACAAAAAGGAGAGATGACTCCTGAATTAACCGAGAATGAAAACGAAGATTGAATGTGGCAACTGCCATAATTACTGTCCCGCTAAATCATTTTTTTTTTGGTGATTTATTTCATAGGACAGTGATGTATTTACTCTTTTTTACACTTTATCCCAGTATTGCTGTTACTATCTCCTTAAAGTAATATTTAGATGCCAATGATGCATTTTAGAGCATGTAAATGATTTTCTAATTATTTTTTCAGAATACTCAAAAATGTTTGAAACTATAATAAGTTTTTCTATATATGAGTATCATTTATTTTAATTTTGATTGTCAGAAATTTTACCAAAATTAATTTGTAGATTTTAATCACGAAGAAGTTAAGGAGCCGTGTATGTGTGTCTGTGTGTCTGTATCTTCGTTTTCATTTTTCTACTGGTGTCCAGAGTGTTCCCTGGCCCTGCTTTAGCCACGCTCAGCAGCCATGCCTCCTTCGAGGCAGAGCTTTCTACATCTCCTCTCCATTCACTCCGAGCTGAATGTGGCAGCCGGCGGGCTGGTCCCACCTGTGTGTTCTCCATTCGTCTTCCCCTGTCGCTGCCTCCTTCCACACAGGTCCTCATCTGGAAGGTGGATGATTGTTTCTTCCTTGGGGCTGCTGCTGAGGAGGGAGGCAGCTCCACAGGTAAGAAGATGATTGGATAGTTTGGGTTTTGCTTTATTTTTCAGAATAATTGGTAATATGAGATATTTTGTCTTGGGTTGCTTAGATACCAGGAGGTTAATTGTGCTTAATCTTTTGATTAACCCACCACATTTTCCTTCAGTATATGCTTTTCTAAGTACATTAAAGCTGCCTTAATAACGACCTATTGACTTATCTCTATATTCTATTAAATACTGGGTTTGCCAAGTTGTGTTGTATATTCTTTAAAAAATATTGATAGAAAAGGAAATCAAGTTTGACTTTTCACTTTGAAACTTTAATTTATTCTATATTTGTAATAAAGTTCACCTTGTAAATAATGACCAATTATTTAATAGCACCATGGTAATAAATTACTTAGAAAGTCTTAGTGCTTCCACCAACATTGTATTTTTCGCAATATAAAGATGTGAACAACCATAGTGTATCTTACATTGAAAGTCCATGAACTAATTAGTGGATGTGGGAAGTTATTATGCTTTCAAACTAAGTTAATTTTAATAATCAGTAAAGAGATGAAGTAAATGGAAACAAATTACCTGACACCTTCTTTTTACTGAGTAAGTTTTTTTCCCTTCCATTAAACTTCTCCTTTAAAATGTTTGCATTTTAGAGAATCACCTTGCATTCATTTGCTTTTATTACAGATAAAAAAAATGGTGAGGTATTAGTTCCAGAAGAGACGAATCAGTGGAACAAATAGTAACAAACTATACATGAGCATTTAGGGTAAAGTAAAGGTGACATTCTAAGTTTGAGAGAAAAGGAAGTTGGAATAACTAAACAATCATTTGGAAAAAAGTAAAATTAATGAACAGTGTATACCAAATTGAACTCCAGAAGACTTAAGTGTGTAAAATGTATAAAGAGGCCTTAAAAGTACTAGCACATAATATAAGCATTTGTAAATACTTGGAGAAGGAAAACTTTTATAGCAGGACCATCAAACCACAAAGCATAAAGTGAAAAACAGGTCTTATTATATTGTTTTGAAAGATCTGTTCCACAAAGCTAAAAGCAAAAAACGCCAAACAAACCCTAATGAAAAATATCTGAGACACATAAGACCAAAAAAGGAAAAAAAGAACCCTTAGCAATTCCTATGAAAACAATGATAAATCTAGTAGGAATATAAACATTTTGGGTTACCATGGATAAAAATAAAAATGACAATAAGTCATTTGATAAGTTGATAGTTCATCTACACTAGCAATAAAAAAATAGACTGAATTGAACTAACATTGAGGTAAAAATACATATTTATTAGTTTGGTGGACATGTAAAAAGATTGATAATGATATACAGGGATTGAAAAAAATATGGGGAAATGTCACTTTCCTAACCTTTTGCCTGGAGTGTAAATTGACTTTAGCTTTTCTGAAGGGAAATGTTTAGTTACCTGTTGATCCAATAGTTCCACTGTTAGAAATGTATTCTGAAAAACTAATTCAATAACTGTATTTCATATAACAATGAAAAATTGGAAATAATTTGTCTACTGATTAGGAGTTGGTAAATTAAGTTATAACCTTCAAAATGACAATGTAATTGATGAAAGTGGTAATAGCTAACCCATATAGCTAACACTTTATTATGGGTTAGGAATTTTTCTAAGCACTTCATATATTTGTTGACAAGGAAAGAAGTATACATTCCTTAGTAAAAACTTAAGTTCTTTTTTTGTTTAAAAAACAAATGCTATATTGTAAATGATGGAAAATAATTGCATATGTTAAAAAAATAAATTGTATAAAAAAAAAAAGAATTCCGTCAGACCAGAAAAAAAAAAAAACAACAAATGCATGCATAAAATAAATATGTATATGTAGAGTGACACTCAGTCATGTATGTTTGTGGGTGGTGTACGTGTGTACATGTGTGGGGTAGGAGAAGAAAAACACCTCTTAATGATTATGCACCAAACGGAGATCATCATTTGATTGTGGAATTACATATAATAGATAATATTTGTCTTCTTTCTTTATACTATATGTGTTTTCTGAATGTATGCTTCAGTGATATATTCAGCAAATACTTTTTTAATAAAAATATCACAGTGCCCTGAAGTTACAGAATCCTTTTGGATTATTTGATATCTCCCTTAAAACTGTCTTAGATACAGCTGTTATATTAAAAATGATATATTTCATTTTTGTTAGAATGAAAGAAAACTTGAAAAAGAGAAAAGGAGACACAGTATGGAGAAAGACAGTGATGGCTGCCCCCTGAAACTTAAAATGGAGAATGAGCCAATAGAGACACAGAGCCAGATCAGTGACAATAGCCAAAAAAACAATGAGCTTGGAATAGTTGAAAATTATAAAGACGCATTAACACAGCAGTTGGAGAATGAAGATGATACAGACCAGCGATCATCAGAATCAGGTGATAAGTTTAGTTATTAAAACATATATATATATATATATATATATAAAAGATATATATATATATATAAAAGATATATATATATACATATAATATATATATATATATACATATACACACACACACACAATTGAATGATATACCTATCATTTGTCATGATTATTTTCACACAAAAAATGTACTATAATAGTTTTTGTCTCCAAATGCATTATTTATCATGGTTTTCTTATGGTTTTTAGTTTCTCCTTAGTTAATTTGCTAACTTATGTTTTTATTCATGGTACATTAGAATGTGGTCCTTTGTAATTCAAAGAATGTCAGCAGAAAATTCTTTTTTCAGTTTTATTTCATAAGTTTGGGATATAGCATAGTCCCAGGAATCCTTGAAATATAGTTAGCCTTTAAGGCTCTTTTAAGGAGTTTTCTTTGGGTTTTATTTTAAGTTTTATAATACTGCAGTGTCACTTCTTTTATTGACTTGCTATTTCTGTAGCATGCAGACATACTCAGTTGAACATTTTCAAAGTTTTTATTTTATTTATTTATTTTGAGAGTGAGAGAGAAAGCAAAGGGGAGAGGGACAGAGAGAGAGAGGGATAGAATTCCAAACAGTGCGCTGTGCACTGTCTGCACAGAGCCTGATGCATGGCTAGAACTCAAAACCATGAGACCATGACCTGCATGGAAATCAAGAATTGGACATTTAACTGACTAAGCTACCCAGATGCCCCATGAACATTTTTAAAGCCAGTAGTCATTTTTCTATTATTTTAATATCATACAAAATCTTCAACTCATAATTGCTTTATTTTCTCTAAGTGGTTTTGTGATTTAACAGGAATTTCATGTCTTTGGTGTCATAGCCTGTGTTTAGAATCAGACATCCTGGGATAGAATCTAGATATTTGTTATGTTACACTATATTGTTCTTCTGTCTTGGTCTCCTCATCCCTAAATTGGGGATAAGCATCATTTTTTTTTTTACAGGGTTTTTAGATTTCTTATAAAAAAATATAACCCTGCAGTGTTTCTGGCACAGGACCTGACATATGACCCAGTAATCACACTTCTTGAAATTTCTATTAGCAGTGTGGTTCCATTGTATATAAGAATTTTTGTACACACTTGGGGCACCTGGATGTCTCAGTCAGTTAAGTGTCTGACTCTAATTTTGGCCCAGGTCATGATCTCACAGTTTGTGGGTTCAACCCCACATTGGGTTCTGCATTGATAGCACAGAGCCTGCTTGGGATTCTCTCCGTCACTCCTTCCCTTTCTATAAATAAACAAATTAAATAAATAAATTTAGAAAAAGGAATTTTCGTACAATATCAGAAATGTCAAAATAAGATCTCTATCCTGAGGTTCAGGTTAAAAAAAATTGATTTGGAAGTTACACCTTTTGTAAGTTGGGAAGTTAGGGGAGCCACATTCATACCCTTGTAGCTCTGTTAACAGAGTTAAACAGAAAGAAGATTTAACGTGGCCTCTCAGTATGTTGAAAGAACTTTTGAATGGTAACATTGTTAAAGAGCAGAAGATTTGGCAAATTATTTGAAAATACAGTGTAGGAAGATCTAACATAGTTAATCATATAACTATAATAATGATAAAACATTTTTGTGCTTTAAGAACATGGCTTCAGATGCCTTAGATTATTTAATGCAGGATTATGTTATTTAATGTAAAAGCATTTGAGGTTACATTACTCCCATTATTTCGTATAGGAAATTAGGGACTTGGAGAGGTTGAGTAACTTGTTAGGACCATCTGGGCTGAGAGCCCACTTCAGATCATCTGCCCATTATCCTGTGCTCTGTTGTGACCCTGAACTGCTGCCCGCCCTGAAAGACCATATGGCTCTGGACTTGCTCTTTCCTTTCTCTCAGCTGTAAAGCTTAGGGTTTAATTGTAAAATGATGTCTTTGTTTCTCTGTGCAGTAAAATGTCTCAAATGACACTAATTTATTTAGAAAAAGTATATGTTTCTAAACCTGTTTATATTTCTCATTGCTTTGTAGATTTCATAGATGTTGGCTGTTTCTCACATAATAGATAATTCCCATTTTATAAAATGTATTACATATATACATTTGGGATTGTCACTTAAAATACTTGAGTAGCTTTGATGTTTGGTTATTTAACTACGTTGTCATACAGTTTACACTGTTAAAAATCTACATGTTGATGACATAGATGTCCTTGAATTTTTTATATGTGCTTAAGTGTCTGTAGTTATTTTTTAGAAAGAGCACCAATTCTGCATTGTCCAATAATGTGATTTTTGTTGCACATACTTATTTATATTGGTCATACCTTGTCTGGGGATTATTTTAATGAGTAGGGTAATGTGTTTAAATTTGATTAGGGTCTTTTTTCACATTCAAAGGATTAACTTTGGATTGTTTATACCTAGAATCATTCTATATATTCTACTGAGACAAATCAAAGTCTCTCCCCTTTCCCTGGGCCATTCTGAGTTTCATGAGAATGCCTGGAATTAGATAATTATATTTACCTAATATGACATTTAGAAAAATATGTTACTTTTGGAGATATGAACTTTTTTGGGATGCTGAATAAGGTCTCATAAAACTTAAAATACAGGCTTTTGCTGTTGGTATCATATTTATTACGTATTAATTCAGTAAGCAATCATTTAAAATTTTATTCTTAGTAAAAGCAGACTCACATTTCATTACTGGTAACAATTTCCAAAGTTTGAAGATCTATTTTTATGGTAATGATAATATCGGTAGTCTAGTTCCATTCTTTTTTGTTGTAAAAGTTTACATTTTTCCAAAGGCATATGGTTCAATGTTTATATTCTTATAGATAACAGTAAAAAGAAAAGTAAGAAACTAAGAATAAAACGGAGTCACCGTGTGGAACCTGTTAATACAGATGACTCTGCTCCTAAGAGTCCTACACCACCCCCTCCTCCTCCTCCTGGTGAGTCAATCGATACTGATACTGAATTTAGATTTACTGCTTTAAACGGTAAAGAAAAAGAAAGCAATTTTGTAGTTTTATTCAGTGTGTTTATTTTTTGTGTGAATTTGTGAAGAAAGGCTGTTTTCTCTTTTTTGTTCAGATTTATCATTGCCTTTTTTTAATGAGAAAAAAACGTTTCCTAAAAGTAAAAAAAAAGAAAATGAAGTAAAATTAATAAGAACACTTTACCCAAGCACTTTCTAGAATGGATTCAGGTCCTATTTGAAGTATCAGTGCCCAGATTGCTAAAAGGAATTTAAGTTTAAACGAATGGATGGGTAATGTAAATAGTTGAATCTTTCATCCTGAAAGTTACCATTTGATACTCTGGTTTCTCTTCAGATCGCATAACTCTTTCGCCTTTTACTGAAAGTTAACATTTGAAACCAAGATGTGTGAATTTTTCCAATGTATTTCCAACATATATACAGACCTAGTTTGTTATGAGAATTAAAAGGAATATTGCATGTAAAAAACATAAAACACTAACACATACTAACTGCACAACAATTGTGAGTAATTTTTTAGCACTAGGCATAGTACCTCACGTACTATATGTGGTCAGTAAATATCTAAATGTATATGTTTGTAGTGTCCTTTCAGCCCTGTTAGAAGGCTTTAGGTGGTAACATTTTCCCTTGAGAAATATTTCAAGGCTCATTTCTAGTACTTCATTTATTGGACGAAATTTCTTTTAGTCTTCACTAGAAGCTGGAATAGTCACCTCAGGTAATTTTTGATGGTGGTGAAGATGCTTATATTTTTAACTAAAGTAAAAACTTAAAGGAGATATTACTAGCCTATAATTACATTTTAAAATAAAAACTATTTTAAATGGCTTTGAGTCTATTTAGTATTGTGTCATTCAATATACATGCACATATGACTTGGCATCAAATATATACACTCCTGTCAAGAGAAGGAACCTCTCAACAGACCTGAAGAGACATTGTTTAACAGTGTTTTAAAATGTTTTTCTTTTTCTTTAGTTGGCTGGGGAACCCCCAAAGTCACTAGACTACCAAAACTTGAGCCTCTTGGTGAAACACGTCATAATGGTAATGCAAAAGGATCAGTTTTCAAATATACATATTAAACCCACTTTTCTTTACCTCAACAAACTTTTATTTTTGGAAGCCTTTCAAATCTACAACCATCCTTTTCCATTATACTTTACTCTTTTTATTTTATTTAATTTTTTTATTCTTTAGTGCCTTTTGCCACTATATAATTTGTTTACTTCGGAATTCAGAGGTATAAATAATCATAGTTTGTGTTTATCCATTATATAATTATGTAAATTGTTGTGGAATGGGGACAGTTTTAAAGCAATTTAAATTAAATATGAGACATTACAATTATCCTTAGTGTTAAAAACAGCATTGTCCTGTATATGATCAGTTTACTCAGTGATAATGCCACGTAATTCTTTGTCTGTTTCTAACAAATTGACCCAGCTGCTGAATTTTGGAATGAAGTAAATATCAACACAGTTTGTAAAATCAGAGACTAAATCAGTAGGCCAAATGAAACTCAGCTAAATAGAAAGTTACTAAAGGCTTATTGACTCAAGAAAACAGTTTTCTTTGGGTGAAATTAACGTAAGGTGTAGTCCAGCCAAAAAATGGCATTGGAATGCCGCAACTGGAAAGAGACAGGGCAGCTGGGTATAGGGAACTGCCTCGTACAACGATTTCAGACCACAGGTCAGGCTCTTTGAATAAAATGGTTCTAGAATGCAAAAGGGTAATTATATATAGTACAGCTCATTAAAGTTCTCCATCAAGAACATGCAGTTCCCTTTTGGATAGCTCTGTTTACCTAATCTAGAACTTGGTTTCCTACGGAGACCCATTTACCAGTTAAAAAATAAAATCAGAAAATGCTTTAGGAAAGCATTATCATGTAACTTGAAATTATATCACACTGTATAAAATATTTTTATTCAAAAAGTATAGACACTGTCCCATTTGTTTATTAGGAAAATAAAGTTCCATGTGATTGCAACTTAGGTTCATGTGGGTAGAATGAACAAGAAAGAGGACATTTGAAGTTCGTTATAGAGTCTTGAAACTGGAGTTATGGCTTCAGGTCAGATTGCAAAGTCCCTTACGCATATGTTAAGATGTTTGGATCTGCTATAATTTTCCAAGAGACCCTATACATTTTTTATCAGGGAAGTAGTGTTGCTAGATGAGTTGTTTAGGAAAATAATGTTTTGTCACAGTGAAAAGTACAGACTTGATGGTGGCCACACTTGAGGTAAAGATCCCATCTAGGAGACTGTTGCAGCAGTCACAGTGAGAAGTGAGGTGTGGAAATTGGAATGAAGAGTAAAAAATGTATGCAGGAAATATCTGCTTCTTCTTTTTTTAAATGTTTATTTATTTGAGAGAGGGGGCAGAGAGACAGAGACAGAATCTGAAGCAGGCTCTGAGCTGTGAGCTGTCAGCACAGAGCCTGATATGGGGCTCAAACCCACAAACAGTGAGATCATGACTTAAGCTGAAGTCGAATGCTTAACTGACTGAGCCACCCAGGCACCCCAGAAACATCTTAATTATAATAAGTAATATTTGATGAATGGATGTATGAGCCGAGGGGGAGAGGAATAGAGGATTATTTATTCAAAGGACTGGAAGGTTGGTGCTATCTCTAAGACTGAAAATACATGAGGAAGGAGACCTGCTCTGGAGATGTCTGTAGGCTTATTTATTTGTAAATGACTTTTGACCAATCAGTACCAGAAAGATTCAAGAACTCAGGAGAAAAGAAGGGACCCTGGTGGGTGGAGGGTTTGCAGAGAGATTTTTTTTCAGTTGTTATCATGCAATTCTTTGTCTTTAATAGATGCTCTGTCATTTGCTGAGTGGATGTGGGAAGGAATGATAGCTTCTTGTGTCTGAGAAATTTTGTAGAATGAGTATAAAAGAAGTAATGGTGGCATCCAGGAGGAACATAGTTAAGGGCAAGTGGAAAAATGTAAAAAATGAATTGAGAAGATTATTTTGTTTTGTTTATCCTCACTTTCTCTGATTTTGTTTTTAAATTAGAACTCATGGGAAAGAATTGTAATAAATTAATTAAATTTAAGACCACCGTATTCCAATAATTTAATTTTCAATATGTATCAATAAATGTAACTTCCCAGAGCAGAGAAAAAACACTATAACTTCACAAGTTTTAAAATATTTTTATTTTTTCCCTTATATATTAGAAAAAATTTTTAATCTTTATTTTTGAGAGATTGAGCGAGTGCACACGCACAAGTGGGAGAGGGGCAGAGAGAGAGAGGGAGACACAGAATCAGAGGCAGGTTCAGGCTCTGAGCTGACAGCACAGAGCCCGACAATGGGGCTTTGTCTCAAACCTGTGAACTGTGAGATCAGGACCTGAGCCAAAGTTGGATGCTCAGCCAACTGAGCCATCCAGGCACCACTTTCCCATAAATATTAAATCTAGGTGTACCTAACCTGGGTTAAAAAAAAAAAAAAAGTACAATCAGCTGCTTTCATTAATAGGGAAGAAAGGTATAATTAAAAATTCTAACAAAAATAATTTTTTAAGGTTTATCATGCGATCCTTATCTGAGATGCTAATAGCTACCAGTTTTAGAATTGCATCCTCTTTTTTAAAACTTTTTTTAATGCTTTTATTTTATTTTATTTTATTTTGAGAAAGAGAGAGCAGGGGAGGGGCAGAGAGAGAGGGAGATACAGAATCTGAAGCAGGCTCCAGGCCCTGAGCTGTCAGCACAGAGCCTGACATGGGGCTCGAACCCACGGACCTGAGATCGTGACCTGAGCTGAAGTCGAACGCCTAACCGACTGAGCCACCCAGGCGCCCCTAATTGCATCCTCTTCTTTTCTCTAGCTTTGTACACATTTCTTTGCACCTGGTTAATGGCAAGTAATAACAGATACATGATGAACTAGAGTAGTAATTAAAAAGTAACTGCTAGTCGCTTGGCACTTAAAACTTACTGGGATGAAAAACAATTTTTTATAGTTATATTGGGTATTTTTAAGGCAAATTCTTACATGTTCTTTGATAATAGACATTTACCTTGATAGCAATTTTATTTTACTTTTTTAACTATTGTCTGTAATGCTTGCTCAGTTAAGACATGCATGCAGAAAAGAGACTAAAAAGAGAATCTATATTTACTTTGTAAACACTCTCAATCTATACTTCATTCAAATGTTATGCATCATACATAATGGGAAATATATCAAGGATTCTGTTAGCTAGAAATACCAAATTCACTAAAGAATATTTCATATCTTAAAATGTGAATGAAAATAAAATTTTGTATGTAGTTTTACTACTCTTCAATTTCATGTTAAAATTTTTTTACACTTGATCTTAGCCAAAAGGCCGAGAAGCGATGTTGTTAAAATTTTTTTAACATTTTTATTTATTTTTGAGAGAGAGAAACACAGAATGTGAGTGGGGGACGGTCAGAGAGAGAGGGAGACACAGAATCAGAAGCAGGCTTCAGGCTCTGAGCTCTTAGCTCAGAGCCCAGAGCCTGACTCGATGCTCGAACCCACGAACTGTGAGATCATGACCTGAGCTGAAGTCGGACGCTCAACGGACTCAGCCACCCAGGTGCCCCCAATTTCATGTTTAAAAAGTTTGAAGCTCTTTATAAAAAATGTGTGTCCACAATTAAGTTGGTCCTATCAGTTGGACACTAACATCAACTTATATTCCTTACATTTAAGACAATAAGAAACTTACTTTGTATAGAATAATTTTATTTTCTGGCAAAGAAATAATACAAAATAAATTGCAAAAGTCAAGTAATTTCTTGGAAGAGAAAAAGATACTTCTTGCCATGTGTATGTAATTTTTTTCTTTTTAGGAAGGTACTTTTCTTTTTTTAATGTTTATTTTTTGAGAGAGCATGAGTGGTGAGGGGCGGAGAGAGGGGGACAGGATCTGAAGCAAGCTCTGCACTGACAGGCTGACAGCAGTAAGCTCAGTGTGGAGCTGGAACTCATGAACTGTGAGATCATGACCTGAGTGGAAGTCGGACGCTCAACAGACTGAGCCACCCAGGCACCCCTGGAGTTTTGGTTGTTTAATAAACTTAAATATACCATATTAGAAACTATATTCACTCTGGTTTAATTTTGAGTTCTGTTAACAGGTTAAAATTCTCAATTTTGAAATTAAAAAATGTCATACTTGAAATTTAAATTGTTCTAATTTTAATACTAATAATATAGCAATCATATTAACAGTATGTTCTGTGTTCCTGGCATATTGTTAAGCATGGCAGGTACCATCATCTCATTTTAAGTCACCATACACCTTGTAAGATGAGCAGTGATATCCCCATTTTGTGCACAGGGAACCTATACCCCAAGGTCACATACTACCAAGTAGCAGTATTAGGGTTTGATCTGAGGTGTGTCCAACTTTGAAATCCATTCCTTTATTAACATTTTTTTAAATGCTTCATTTATTTTTGAGAGAGCGCGAGAGAGAGCGAGAGCGCATAAGCAGGGGAGGATCAGAGAGGGAGGGAAACAGAATCTGAAGACAGGCTCCAGGCTCTGAGCTAGCTCTCAGCACAGAGCCTGACTCGGGGCTGGAACTCACGAACCACGAGATCATGACCTGAACTGAAGCCGGACGCTTAACCGACTGAGCCATCCAGGCGCCGCTCCATACCTTTATTAATTGATTATGTTATACTATTACATTAAGATTTATTAGAGTGTCCTTGCAGCTTACTAGTTGCTTTGAATTTATAGTTGCTTGAAAAATCATTTTTCTCCTGATACATTTTATATTTAAAGTGGTTTTCTTATAGACAGCTTATAGTTGGATCGTGTTTTTTGATCCACTCTCTCTGCCTTTTTTAATTGTTGAATTTGGACCATCCAGAATTCAAAGTGATTATTGGTATAGTTGGATTAACATCTACCATATCCATTACTGTTTTCTATGTGTTGCCCTCATTCTTTGTTCCTATTTTTGTCTTTACTCATTTTCAGCCTTTTGTGGGGTTTTTTTCTATTTTAAATGTTTATTTATTTTGATAGAGAGAGAGTGTGCATGTGCACGAGTGGGAACAGGCAGAGAGAGAGGGAGAAACAGAGTCCCAAGCAGGCTCTGTGCTGATAGTCCTGACACAGGGCTCAGTCTCAGTAACTTGAGATCATGATCTGAGCCAAAATCAAGAGTAGGGTGCTTAACCGACGGAGCCACCCAGGCGCCCCTGCCTTTTCTGTTTTTAACTGATCATTTTATATGATTCCATTTTCTTTCCTTTCTTAGCATATCAATTATACTAATTTTTTTTTTTTTTACCTTTTTTTAGTGGCTTTTCTGGAGTTTGCAATATACATTTGCAACCAATCCAATCCACTTTCAAATAACACTGTATGATTTAATAGGTACTGCAAAGTACCTACATAAATCCAATAATCCTAATTCCTTTCTTCTGTTCTTTGTGTCTTGCTGTCATTCATTTGGCTTCTATATAAGCATGCATAAGTGTAAATATGTATATGTATATATTCATAAGATAAATATGTGTTTATATACAAATCAAATACATTGTTTCAACAGACTTTTATAGATCAGTTAAGAATAAGAGAAATATGTTTTCATTTTACTTTTACTTAGTTTTTCAATGCTTTTTCTGTGTGTAGATCTGAGCTTCTGACTTACATTATTTTCCTTCTTTCCAAAGAACTAATTTTTGCTTTCTTACAAGGCAAGTCTACTTGCAATAAATTCCCTCAATTTTTCTTTGAGAAAGTCTTTATTTTTCCTTTACTTTTGAAGTTTTGCAGGGCACAGAATTTTAGGTTGGTGTGTTTTCTTCCTCTAAATACTTAAAATATTTCACTTTACTTTCTTCCTGCTTGCATGGTGTCTTAGGAAAAGTTGGATGTAATTCTTACCTTTAATCCTTTGTTGGAAAGGTGTTTTTTTTTTTTTTTCTGGCTTCTTTTTCTTTCATGATTTCTTAATTTCTTTGATTTTCTGTGATTTGAAAATGATGTGCCTATATGTGGTTCATTTGACATATATCCTACTTAGTGTTTTCTAGGTTCCTGGATCTGTGCTCTGATGTCTGACATTAATTTGGGAAAAGTCTTAGTCATTGTTGCTTCACATATGGCTTCTGTTCTTTTTTCTTTCTTCTTCTGATATTCCCATTATAAATAAGGTATGCCTTTTGTACTTGTCCCACAGCCCCTTGGATGTTCTCTTGTTTTCTTTCCAGTCTTTTTTCTCTTTGCTTTTCAGTTTGTGAGGATTTTATTGATCTATCCTCAAGCTCAGAGGTCCTTGCCTCCTTGCATCCAGTCTACTAATAAGCCTATCAAATGCATTCTTCATTTCTGTAACAGTGGGGTTTTTAGGATTTCCATCTGTCTGCTTACATTGCCATCTGTTCTTGCATGCTATTTCTCCATTAAAGCCCTTAGTCTATTAATCATAGTTGTTTTAAATTCCTGACCTGATAATTCCAACTTTCCTGCCATGTCTTGTGCTGATGTTCGATGTAGCTCTTCAAATTCTGGGTGTTTTGCCTTCTTGAATGCCTTGTGTTATTTTATTATTATTATTTTTATTTTTATTGATAGCCTGACATGATATCCCAGGTGAAAAGAACTGCTGTAAACTGGCGTTCAGTAATATGGTGGTGATGTGTGGGGGAAGGAGAAGTGTTCTATATTTCTATGTTTAGATCTTAGTTTTTTAGTGAGCTTGTGCCTCTGGGACTGTGAACTGAGAGTTTCTCAGTTTTTTTCTGCTAAGAAAAAATGGATAGATTCAGCTGGAATTGGTGATTTCCTTCCCAAGATCGGGTAGGGTTTGATAATACCCCAGTAGGTTAGTCTCTAGTTAAGCAGTTTCCCCTGAAGGCAGGTCTTCTGGCTCAGAACAGAGGGCTCTGGGGTGTTTCCCCTCCCCTGCTAGAAGTAGGGGGAGTTTTTCTCCAATATTGATTGTGGGAATTTGTTCAAGTTCCTGGAGACAAATCTCACAATATTGTGGGCATTCTCTTATGACGTAGTCCCCAGAGGTTTTTTATTCTCAGACTTGTTTGTGCTAAGCCTCCTGCAATTCAGCAGTACAGTTCAGATCATCCTGCCTGGGCACCAGTTCCCTCCACAGATGCTGTCCATGAATATCTGCTCTGGTACTGAGACTCCCTGTATTTGCCAGTCTATATCCAGTATTGGGGCAGTGTTTTGTCCTAGGACTTTCCCCCCTTAAGGATCTGAGACAAGCTGTTGATTTCTTTTAGTCTCTTCAGGTTTTTTACTTCTTGTTAGGATGCAGTAGTGCTTCTTCCAGTTTCCTTAAATGCTGTTATGACTTCGTTAAATTAACATTTGTTAGGTAAGGCCCCTGGGTGCTAGATGGTAAGCCTTAGTTCAAAAAGACCACAAGAGGGGCACCTGGGTGGCTCAGTCGGTTGAGTGTCCGGCTTCGGCTCAGGTCAGATCTCTCGTTCAAGGGTTGGAGCCCCGCGTCGGGCTCTGTGCTGACCGCTAGCTCAGAGCCTGGAGCCTGCTTCCGGTTCTGTGTCTCCTTCTCTCTCTGACCCTCCCCCTCTCATGCTCTGTCTCTCTCTGTATCAAAAATAAATAAAACATTAAAAAAAAGTTTAAAAAAGACCACAAGAGAAATCAAAGTAGAAGTTTATTACTCTCAGGTCCTGGAGGAGGTATATAGCACACCTTGAGGGTTCCACAGGGGGAGATCGAGGCAGGACATAAGCAGAGAGAGCTGTAGGAACTGGGTCACGCGCTAAGGACAGATTCCTGAATTCAAAACAAAAGAGTGTAGAAACTCCACCATAGTCTTACCTCACAGAAGGTCCTGGAAGGTGAGGGACACTGTTGGTCACAAAGGGCATTGGGGAAGTCATATCAGGAACTTATATTTACTTGTGACTTTTCAAGCTGTTATCTAGGGCATGTGCTAGTTTGGATGAGAGGCTAGTTAGCCAAACTCTCCACAAGTGTGAGACTGGAAACAGGCCTCTAATACATTTTTAATATATTTATTTCAAGTGATCCTAAAGATCTTTGTTTCTAGAATAATTTTAAGATAATAGGCTAGAAAAGAATTGCTTACTGAAGGTTTACATATTCCTAAATATTTTTAAAATATTTATTTTTGAGAGAGAGACAGAGTGTGAGTGGCGGAAGGGCAGAGAGAGGGAGACCCAGAATCCAAAGCAGCTTCAGGCTCTCAGCTGTCAGCACAGAGCCCGACGTGGGGCTTGAACGCAGGAACTGTGAGATCATGACCTGAGCCGCAGTCAGATGCTTAACCAGCTGAGCCACCCATCACACCCCTGGAGGTTTACATATTCTATTAAATTTAAGCCAATTTATAATAAGGGACAGGAACTTGTGAAATATAAAATAAGATTTTCTTTGTATCAAATATGCCTTAAATTACTGATTAATAGTAAATCATCATTGTAAAAGATTACTACTTACCAGAAAACCAAGATAATTAATTAACTCTTTCCCAAAATACCTAGAAGTAATAGACATTGGATGAGAACATGGATTGTTTAAATACTGACTTATCAGAGCCTTGGCAACAGGTTCCATAGATTTTGAATATTTGTTATTTGTTTGTTTTATTGTGAATGTGTAATTGGAAATAATAGTTATATGTATATTAGGTACAGCTTTATTAAATCAAGTGGAGACTAATTTATAATCTAGATTAGGAATTTATCTTATGTAGTGTTTTGAATTTATTCAAGCTTTTTTGAATTTGGGTTTTTTTTTTTTCTATTCTCCTCACCCTTTGTTTCACCTGCCAAGTCAGAGTGCTCTACTCTTTTAAAGTGTTGGTTGGAGATTAATGAATTACATCAAAATTTTTTATTTACCACATGTTTCATATTTTTGGTATCCCTTCTCTGCTTAGATTTCTATGGGAAGCCACTGCCTCCCCTGACTTCGCGACAGAGACCTAACAGTGATGCTCATGATGTGGTTTCATGACCGAGTCATGTGGAGGAGCTTTTTAAAGATCTGCAAGATCAATAGAAGACCTTCCTTCTCAAAGAAGAAAAACCCATAGCATTGATGACTGGGGCAAGATAACCATAGTGATTTCAGTGAGATAAATAGCCAAAGACCTGACTGATATGACAATTATCCATGTTATTCGTGGTTAAAAAAAAAAAAAAAAAGGAAGCCAGAAGACCAGTAGATGGGATGAGCATTTGAATCAAGTTAGCAGGGGTTATTGTTGACTCTGGTTTTTACAGTCCTGCTCACGGGCATATTCCTGAAGGAAAACCTCTTCAGAAAAAGAGCCAATGGACTCTGCACACTCTCTTTACTATTCGTTTGATAGTCTTTATTTCTGTATCTTAAACACTTTTTGTAAGATACATGTGCATGGCAGGGGAACTCTTGGGAATTTATAACCTAAGTTTTTAACTTTTTATATTTTTCTAAAACTTATAAGAATTTTAATTACTATGATACTGACTGCACTTTTCTATAGCTGCTTTGTTTAAATTGTGTCTGGAAATGGAGTTGATTTACTTGACAAACACGAACTACACAAACAGGACATATTTATATGGTTTCAGATATATTTCATAATAGTATCGTTCTTGAAGTATACATCCTATTTTACCTAATTTTAAAATAATACCTTTTAAAAATAGATTCTTAGATCTTTATTCTACCAAATTATATTATTTGAAAACACTACCCAAGGAGGGTTCAATTTTTTTGTCATTTGCTTTTTTTGGTGATGATCACAATAAATGAATGAGACTTGAAATACTTTTTTGACCCAAGTGCTTTTTAAATTAATAAAAATGTTATGTGAGATATTATTAAAATTCCTGATGAACACCTTTTTGTAAGATAGACCTTTTCAGATCAGGGTGCTCCTTGTCACCCCCTCATTCTATCAGAAGCTTCAGTGGCTCTTTTTAGGTTATTCTGTTTTGTGCCTTGGAAATAAAGGCAGAAAGACTGAAAAAGCCACTGTAAGTACAAAGACTTGTGTTTTATAACCAGGAAATGCTTGCATACTAATCAATAAGAATAAAAATGTTGGTTTAAAATTACTTTTATAAAGAAATAATTCCAAAATAATTTCTCAATTTAAAATAATAGCACTTCTCTTGCACTAAAGAATGGCATCTATAGGATTCTCTATTGTCTGGCATTTAGACAAACTTATAGAAATATACTTTGAATAATAGATTCATAATGTTGCATTTAATTGAAAGTATACATTTATATCAAGGTGAAAATGCAATATGAAAAAACAATATGAATCCTTATCCCCTAGTTAAAATTGGTGAGTTGGATAACTTGTACTGATCACAGACATATACTAGTATCTGACAATAACACGATTAAGTATGTCTAAGGCAGTTTAATATGGCTATTTACTTTAAAAATTTAACTTTGGAGCATCACATTTTAGTTATATTTTATAACAACCTAAATTTGATAGATGGCTGAAATATACGGAAAAGCAACAGAGGAAGTCAGAATGTAAATTTTCAACTGGATTTTAGAGAAAAACTTGTTTGTATATCTTTTTGGCTCCTTTTTGTAACATTTACATTTAGTCATTTTTAAAAACAAAAACTGAACTTATACTTTTGCCATCTTTTTAATTTTTATCTAGATTGAGAATAAATCAAAGTTAAAATTTTTTTGTTTCCTACCAGTGATTATTGTGTACAATAATAATGAGTTCATTTGTTATAAATGAATAAAATGATTTTGAAATTAAACACATGATAAAGCAAAATAAATGTTTTGTATCTCTCTCTTAAAAAAGTAATTTGTATTCTTTAACATTCTAAAAACATTTTAAGAGCAGTTTTGTAAATCCAGGTTGCTTTAACAAGTAAATGCCTATTTTTGTATATGCTGCATTTTTATTCATAATCATCATGAATTATGACATATTCACACAATAAAAATAATTTATATCAGCATCCTGCTTTGCTTTTCATTTGTTAAATTTAAATGATTTCTTTTTGGTAACAAAATAGAGAAGGATTTTTCTAATATGACTTTTGGAAGAAATTTTAAGTCAACAGATTAAACTAATGACTTTATTTTATATGACACATTTTTTTCTCTGTACAAGGTTTTATATATGTAGCAAAGAATATTGTCATTTTAAAGACAGTTAAAAATACCATCATATTACTTTATGATTCTAGATGATCCAATGTCTGTCTTTTGTTAAAGCTGCTACTAACCCAAAGATATATTTTATTTAAAAGAGAATTCTATATGCCTCTTATGCAAAAGGCATACATAACATATATCCAATATCATATGTAAGTGATTCTAACTATGAAACACTCAAAGCAGCACTAAAAAGAAAAGTTCTAAAACGTAAATAATGTTTTCTTCAGAGTTATTGGTTGTGTGCTATCCTCAAATTTTCAATCTAGTTTTTAAAATTTTGCTTTTATAATGGGAGAATCAAACTTATAATTTTGTAAAAATTAGGTGCCATATTTCCTGCAAGCTTAGAATTAAATGGTCTTATAAGTGTCAGTTGAAAGACTTAATATGTAAAACTTATTTTGAATAGCCCAGAAACATTATCTGTAGAATGGGCCATTATATTTACAACTGATCTCTTAACTAAGTATTTTTTTACTAGGACAATATTTTAATTTATTTGATTTTCGGTTCTATGTGCTATGCTATTCATGTTATTCAATTTCTCCTATTCTGCACTAATCTATATTTCTAGATGTCAAAAGTTTATCAAAAGTGAAATTGCTCCTATAAATAAAGCTGTAGCTTATAAACTATTATCCTTGGCTTTAAATACTTAAGTTTTTCTCTACGTGGAGTAGACTTTGCAACTGAGATTCTGTTAATACTATTTATCAGGAAAATATTCCTACTGATCCAAAAAACAGATTCAGATATTTCAAGAGTTACTTTAAAGTATGATTATAAATTATCAAATTAACAATAATTCATTAGCTTTGTGGAAACACTAATGGAAGGCTTTTGCCAGGAGGAGGGGAGATAGGAAATCAGAAATGAATTTCCTTTATTTTTATTTTTCAAATGCTTATTTTTGAGAGAGTGCATGTACACACACGAGGGAGAGGCAGAGAGAGAGGGAGAGAATCCCAAACAATCTCCTTGCTGTCAGTTCAGAGCTAGAGGATGAGGGACTTGATCCCAGAACCACCGTGAGATCAAGACTCGATCCAAAATCAAGAGTTGGTCGTTCAATCAACTACGCCACCCAGGTGGCGCCGAAATAAATTTCCTTTCTGAACAGGAGCCACTTATAACTGAAGGAAAAATAGGAATAAAACTATTTGCTTGTTTAGAGCCTGATTTGTAAATTCTTTCTGGGTGCTGATGAGGAAACAGAATTTATGACCTAGATAAATGAGTACGTGGTCTCCGGATTTTTATGATACCTCTTCTCCAGTAAACATTTAAGTTATTGTATTTGTTTGGTGGACCTGCCGTAACAAAGAACCGAAGAGTTGGTGGATCAAACAACAAAAATTAATTCTCACAGTTCTGAAGTCTGGAAGTTTGGAAGTCAAGATCAATCTGGAACTTTGTTGGCAGGATTGGTTTCTTTTGAAACTTCTCTCCGTGGCTTATAGATGGCCTCCTTCTCCCTGTTTCCTCATTAGAGTAACACACAATGTTACTCTAGTGTCTCAACCTTTTAAAATTTCCTTTTTTTTATAGAGATACCAGTCAGATTATATTAGGACCCACTCTAAAGGCCTCTTTGTAACTTAATCATCTCTGAAAAGAGTATTTCTAAATGGTCACATTCTGAGGCACTGGGGTTTAGGGCTTCAGCATATGAATTTTGAGGGGATAAGTTTTAGCTCCTAACAGACATACATATTCTGTACTATATACATGTACCTCCCCCTAATTTTTTTTTAAGTTTTGATAAAGTTAAATAAAAATACAACTTATATTTACTTTCCAGACCCAGTGGATTGTCTGATAGAGTTTGTACGTACCACTTTGGAGGACCAAAATAGTAAGATGAGAGTCTGCTGATTAGCTATTCTCCTAAAGTGAAATATCAAGATTGTCTCTATGCTTTGTTCTCTTGCTTTGATTTTGGATTTCTCTATTGTGTTTTTCTGCCATTCATTGTAAGGAGCTAATGGTCTCTTGATGTTGGATTGTTTTACTACAAAGCCTATCTTTACCTTTTTGACACATACACCTCTCTACAAACATGAAGGGTTTTGAGAAATGTTTTATGTAAATATGAAAATTCATGAAACATACAGAAGTCTATAAACTATACTTATTCTGAAACACTTTTTTAAATGTTTATTTTGGGGGATGGGGGAGAGAGCATGTATGACTGAGGAGGGCAGAGAGAGAGGGGGACACAAAATCCAAAACAGGTTCCAGGCTCTGAGCTGTCGGCAGAAAGCCTGACATGGGGCTCGAACTCAGGAGCTGTGAGATCATGACTTGAGTCAGCCGCTCAACAGACTGAGTCATCCAGCCACTGAAACACTTATTGTCAACTTCTTACCTGCAATAAAACTGCTTAGATATATAAAAATTATTTTTCTGCCCCATGTAGGTCCTTATTAAGCTGCTTTATTCTTTAGTAATAAAATATGATGTAATTACTGGTATTTTTGTCAGCTCAATTTCTTATATCTGCAGTGTTTTAAAACAAGTCTGCCAACAGTTTCTATTTTTAAAATTCAGTGTGGAGCTTTGCTTATTCTCCAGTAGCTATTTGGTGTGAGGTAGGGGAAGTCCACTAACATTCTCATGATACATTAATATTGGTTCTAGATCGATTAATGGGTTAAATATTAAAGATCAAACTGTAAGGAAAAAAACAAATTTCTAAGTCCAAAAGCAATGGAATTAATTACAAAATCAAAGAATTGACTGCATAAAATTTTAAAGTAGTTTTACATTTAAAGTCAAAGGATTGTAAGAAAAAATGGGAAAGTACTTGAAAATGTCATATGGTTAACACTCTAGTATAAATAAAATTAGCACTCCAGCATCTATAGGTAAGTGGACATGAGGTAATTTATAACTTTATTATTATAAAATTATATATATTTATATATATTTATATATTTATAAAAATATAACTAATGAGATTTGAAAACCTCAGGGACATAATAAAAAATTATAAGGCTATCAGACATGAAAAGAAATGAAGAAAAATGTTGATCCATAGTAAGGAGGTAGCTAGTATACTAACCTCCATACCTTGGAATACTATACAACTTTTAGAAATTATGTATATGAAGAATTTTTAATAAGTGAAAATGCTTATAAAAACAAGATACATTATACATAGTGTTTGATCAACCTTGAAAATGCATTAAGTTAGAGGAATACACCAGAATAACAATAGTAATGATCTCTAGTGTCATGATGCCCATTTTCATTTTCATAGGCTTTTGTTTTTAAATTTTCTTCAGTAAGCATTAGCTTACTTAAAACCAGAAAATAGAAACATGTTAAGTAAAAAACAATAAAACCAATATAACCTCTTTACAAACATTACACAGTTTCCTAAAATAGAAAGTAAATGATTTCACTATTTTCTTAGAAGTCCTTAAAATGTCTATTTTGCAAATATAGTACCACATTAATTCATTAAATGCAACATTCTGTAATGAACACAGAAAAAATAGAAAATCTCTTAAGTATAGAGGCTTAAAGGTAGACTAATGACTTTTCCCTAAACAACAAACTGCATTTAATCACTTTGCTCCTTAATAGTATATTTAATACTATATTTTCTTTTGTGCCAAATCTAAATTCATTTTTACATTACTGGGAAACTTGTTTAAATAAGCTTCTAATCACTTTAGAGGTGATGAAATTTTTCTTTTTTTACATGGTTCTAAGATTTGTACCTGTGCTATATGCTTATACTGATATTTTGAGCATGAACGGTCTCAAAATGATGATGCACATTATATATCAGGGACCATATGAGGCGCTGATCTCCTGATGAATTACTGATTGCTGCTACAAGGGAGCAACTGAATAGTAACACTATAAAATCAAATAAACTGCCGTTCTTATCAGAATGGGTATAATACTTTCCTCAGAACCAGTAACACTGCCCCTAGTAAAGGTCGGTGGGAGCCTAGTGTGTAGGATCATTTTGGTCTTCAGGCATTTGGTATCAGAACGTGATGATAATTTCAAAGATCATGATTGTGAAGTTAATACATAGCAGCAGCTAACATTTGGGCATTTGTTTCCTACACTTTGTGCTAAATGTTTTACTGTATTTCAATTAATCATTTAACCCTCCCCTTTAAAAGAGATTATCCCAATTGACCATCTCTAGGAAATAGGTGCCTTAGTTCCTTCATGATACCCATCCGTTTTACCTGGAGTTCTGAATATCTGAGCTAAGTGAGAGGGTCATCAAACTTGATAGATCAATTCAGTAACTAGCTTAGCTTCTGAGAACATTTTTTAATAATCATTATACAAAACTTAATAGTAACAAAGACACCTTTTCTTTCTTTGTTATTTATTTATTTAATATATATATTTTATATATATATGTGTTATATATATATATATATA
>NC_043704.1:42556686-42561763 GCF_006229205.1 Suricata suricatta
CTACGCCCCTTTCTGGCGAGATCTCGATAACGCAAGCAAAGCAGTATCTCGCGGGAAGTTGAACCGGCTAAATGAGGGATGGAAGCAATTGCGGGAGAACCTCCCGTTTGAGGCTGTGCTTTTGATTTCCTGGAATTGTTGGATGCTGTGTGGTCAGACCTTTTGTTTGGCATCTCCCAGCGGGATAATGTTGACCCGGGTGAGGGCTGGGACCCAGCTAGGGGCCTCGGCGAGGGTGGGGGTTGGGATGGGGGAACTCCGCGACTCTTGTTTTCTCTGGCTTTACAGTCCAAAGCCGTAGAATAATGCTGAATGCTCTGATGTCTTCTCGTGAGGCTTCTTTTTCACCCAAGACTCCCCTGCACTCCAAGTAGCTTGTCTGTAATCCACCCTGCAAACTTTATGACCTACACCCTTCAGTTTTGAGCAGAATGCAAGCTCCTCGAGGGCTGAGACTGTCACTGTTCTGTCCTGGGAGCTTAGAACGGTGTTACATACTAAGTCCTCGATAAACTTTGGATGAGTAAGTGAAATACAATTGCAAGAAAATTTCCACAGAAGTCGAGTGACTTTTTTTTTTAATAGCCTTCTTATTTTAGAACACGTTTACATAAAAGTTGCAAAGATAGTACAGACTTCCCATATGCTTTTCACCCAGTTTCCCCTAAGCTAGGGGTGTTAGGTGTTAACACCTAGCATGGTTTATTTAATTTTGTTACTTTAACACAGCTTCCTCTAATTATTCCTCTAAGAATTAACACCATTCATACTTTAACCATTGTTTAGCAATAATTACTTGAAGAAACGCTCTTTTTTTCATAAATGTCTAAATACCATTTTGTTACATTTGAGTTCCTGCTACCTTCCAAGAACTGGGATTATTTTAAAACATGTTCTTAAGAAAATAACTGTGCTAATTTGAAGTTTAATAAATTTGTAATAGTAGATTGTGTCAGCAGCGTTTTCTTGTTTTTATAGCTGAAAACAAAGTCAGAGAGGAAGCTTGCAAAACAAATTTGCAAAGTTGTATTGGATCATTTTGAAAAACAGTATTCCAAAGAACTTGGAGATGCCTGGAATACAGTGAGGTTAGTATAATTCATCTCTGGATGCCTATAATAGAACACAAAATAAAGCCTTTTTGAGTGGGGGGAGGCATGCTGTGAGGTTAAGGGGTAAAAGAATCCAGACCGGGCTTCCGTTTTCCTACAAGGGCTTTCCTACAGAAGGGAAGAACTGGGAAGAAATAGATGGAATCAAAGGAAAATGTTAAGGAGAGAAAGAAAACTTTGTGGTGGTAGTGAGAAAAAAAGTGTTAATGCCCTTGCCTTGAGCAGTTGTTTGGATATTTGAAAAAGGAATGTCCACCAGTTTGACAAAATTAATTCTATTGTAACAGAAAACTCAAAACTTTTGACTGTTTTCTGAAATTCAGAAGACACTACAACATATATTTAAAGCCAGCACTGCTCTGTGTTGGCTAGAATGACTTTATTTGATGATCATGTTCCTTCCCTGTGTCTATGGCTTGCTATGTTCTGAACACACGCGTGCACGCACATACAAATTCTTTAAATGTATTACTGAAAACAAACATTTCATGGATAGAAGTAAGTGAGAGATGTTTGATTTGTGTGTTTGGTGAGTTTTACCTTTGGTCAGAATGTTATTTCATGGATTATTTACGTTGTGTATTCCATGCTCCTTGGTATACAAAGAGCAAGACAGGCCCCATGTTTGATTTACTTGCAGTCTGGTGTTCATAGTTTATAAATTACTAATTTCACAAATATTGTGATAGAAACGGGCAGGAGTACCTTGTCTTATTTAACAAAAGCCCGAGGGTGCCAGCAAAGGCCTGAGGAGAAGCCAGGCCCTGGGACGTCACAAGATTTACCTCAGCAAAAAGAACCAGACAGTTTAGCCTGAAAGAATATGTACTGCTTCTGAAGCCAGGGGCAAAAGCCCATGACATTTTGTTCAGGGGAAAGAAAAAGTTCTGTGGCTATACACAGTGGAATTTGGTTGCATTGTTGTCTTCTGGATCTCTTGATGGATCAACTCCGTAATAACTTCTCATTTGCAAAGGGTAGCCTTAAGCATTTTTTAAAACAAGAGGTTAGTAGAGACCGACAATGAAGTCTGAGGCTCTTCTGAGATCATTTTAGGACAGATTACGTTGTTTTAGAAACTTGTAGATGCTAGCATATGAAAAAGTCATTTATAATTGTGGTTTTTATTTCAAAACTAGATTTTCAAATGGGCGTCTTCTGGCACAGTGAAGAAAGAGGAAAGAATGAGAGTGAGGTGTAATAAATTCATTATGTTTTTGGTATGCAGAGTTACGTACGTAGTCTATCCAAACAACCACACACCTACTGTATGTTTATTATGTGCCAGATGATATTGACTCTATGTGATCCTTAGAACAAAGCTCTGAGGTTTGTTTTCCATTTCTCACCTGATAAAACCAGAACAGAGATTTGTGTCCAGGCTTTCTGGTTCAAGAACTCCCACTGCTAACCTTTATTTTCACACCTGGAGTGTAATTAGGCATCCATGGATGATTTAAAAAAAAAATAAAGATTTTAAAAGGTATATTGTTTTCAGACTTTATAGTAGTCTGGCTACTCCTACCCTGTAATGAGTTATTTTTCTATTTAATGTGCTCAGACAGATTTATAAATTATTGTTTGACCCTAAACAAAATGAGCAGTGAACCTCAAATCCATTTAATTAGCTGTGCCTTCTGCTTCATCTATCTTTTTGTTGGGTTTTCATGGTAATTTAAGTTTTGCATAAATGTGCTAAATTTGCCATGGGCAAAATACAGGCTGAGCTTGGAAAGTAGTCTGAGCATGAAAGATGGCCTGGGGAAATAAGAACAAATATTTTTGGCCTCTTTAACTTTTGTTTGGAAGACATAATATCATGCTTGCAAAGAGTCTGATTACTTCCAGGGAAAGGTGAGTGCATTTTTGTCCTCTACCTAGAAGGCGATTTCCTCAATATTTTTTGTTTCCTTGCTTATCTAACAGATTTAGATAGTGGGGAAGATTTAGTATTTATTTAAATTTTATTGTTTTGTCATAACTTTTGTTTTACTAACTTCCGCGGAGCATTCCTTGAAAGTTGTTTACCGTGGGTTCAAGTTTTGCTCTGCGTGTTGCCTACATGTTATCCTCGGGTCAGCCCATTCATGGTAGGACTTGAAACGTCCCTCGGTTTGCTGCCATCGCAAGCTGTGCGGTCCTCCGCAGGCTTTGTTCCACGGTTCTCAGTATATTCTGGTACCTTCACTTAGATTCATACGAGGCAACCTCAGAAACATCTTGTTTTTCCCTTCCAAACCTGTGTTGTCATTGGCTACCTGCATATTTTATCTCAGTGGAGGGTGTCACCATTAATGTCTCCTTTTCTTCCACACCTTCAAGGTAAAGAATGACCCTTCATCAAAAATAAGTTTGGCCTTCGCCCTCAGCTCCTCTGAGGTTGTCTCTAAGCCCTTGGAATGTCCCGCCTAAGAGTCTCTTGGTACACTTGGGGGATTGGGCCACACTGTGAAAGTCTGACTGACTTATGGTGGCGCCTATGGGCCGTGCTATCAGTTTGCCCTCTGACCTCCAGAGGAGCTGGAGACCAAAGATAAGCCAGTTGGTCTTGTTATTGTGACTGAACCCCAGTAAAATCTAGACTCAGGCCTCCGGTGAGCCTTCCTACTCGGCAGCACGCTTCTGTGAATCTCGTCACGTGTTGTTGCAGGAAAAGTTGTCCTCGCCCGTGATTCCCCGGGACAGGAGCGCCGAAATCCTCCCGCTTTGAACTGTGCTACGCTTTGCGCCTTGTATCTCCTGCCTGGACTGACTTTAGTCGGTCTTGGGGGCTCCCAAACTATTGCCACCATACACCACTACCCCGCTTCAATCAAAATTGAAACGCCCAGCTTTTGTGTCTTCCTGAGAAATTTCTTAATTTGGGTTTCATTTTTATCCCCTCTATTACTGTTGAGTTAGGCCTTCGTCATTTCTTACTTGGCATATTGCAGTAGCTTCTTTCCGTAGTCTCCTACCTTTAGTATTTATTTGTTGGCTTACTTTAGCAGCTGGTTTTACGGCACTGTATGCCAGGCAATATTCTGAACGCTTTACGAATACTAACATAATCCTCGGTACAACCTTCTGAGGCGGTTATTGCTGTTGACATCTTACAGATAGGAAAGCCGAGGCAGATCGAGGTTACCTAACTTGCCCAGTAACGCACGGCTCACATTTGGAAGAGCCTTGGGATTTTGTTTTACCCACTGCGGGGTGCTGGTGCTGCTTCCCATGCCGGTGTGTGCTTCTGTGCCACTCCTGGAGTACGAGCCTCCCATGCCCCCCCTCCCCCCGCTGTGTGCAGCCTTCTGTTTGGAGTAGACACCTTGTCCTGGCTAGCGGGCTCCTTCATCCCCTTTGGGACTGGGTATGCTATTCCCTCCACAAGGGATCACCCTTTCCTTTTTCCCTCTGTACAGGGGTTCAAGTATGGGTTTAAATCCTACCTCTGCGTCTTGTAGCATATGACCTAGACAAGTTACTTAACGTCTCTGTGCCTCACTATCCTAATGTGTAAAATAGCATCTATTTCAAACAATTATTGGGGAAGATAAAATGATTTCATAGAGATACAAATTGCTTAGAATATCGCTTGACACATTGTAAACCCTTAACACATGATAGCATTATTTTTATTACTATTACTGTTACTACCCAGTTCTCCATCAGGCTGTCCCATATACCCTTGGCAAAATTAGTTCCGTCTTTGTGTTTCCATTGCATTTTGTTGGTAGAGCTATTATAATTCTTTGAAGATTATATTGTCATAATTTATTAAGTTGTCTCCTGACAAAGGAGGGTCTTGAAGAACCAATACCTTAAGACTCAAGCAATTCATCTGCTTACTCAATTTAGTGTTTAATAAGCCAGGCATTGTGCTAAGTATTGGGATACAAAGATGGGTTTTATATATATATATATATGTATATATATATATATATATATATATATACATATATATATATATATATATAAAACCCATC
>NC_043704.1:42561863-42640172 GCF_006229205.1 Suricata suricatta
AAAACCCATCTTTGTATCCCATATATATATATGAGGAGAGGATTACTTCGAAATCTTTATATGAACTTTGGAGATTTTGTGTGCACTTTGTGGAAAGCAAAACAAAAGAACCTCAGTTAAGTTATTATATAATTTACATATATTATTATATAATATATTTGCATGTAAATATATTTTATATAATATATATATTTTATTTAGGCACTCTTCTCATTAGTGTCTCACTCAGAGACTCTCATCCAGAGCTCACATAATTCACATATAGAGTGAAAAGATATTATATAACCAGATTTCATCACCAGAATCTATGAAGGGGACGGAGTGGGATGGTTGGGGAAAACAGAAATGAACTAGTGTTTGTCTTTCTGTTTTTCCCCTTATGTTGGCTTTACACAAGTATTCAACTTTAATTTGTGCAAATTCCTGTGAAATAGTAGATTTTAGCCCCTTTAAAATTCAGAAGTTAGGAAGTACCAATTTTAATGGCCAGTTCAGGCCTGTGATTTTAAAACCCATGCCTTTTCCTCTGCCAAGTGTGCTGCTCTGAAGGGCCTGGAATGTCAGCCCTGGGAGTGTGTGCACGCGCCTCCTGACAGAAGAGAGTGTGTGTACAGCATTTTCAGCCTTTTGTTTTTCTCTACCAGAAACACAAACCTTCACTCAGAGCGTCTTATCTGAGGTACTGTGGATAACAAATATGGATGTAGATTGCCCTTTTCTGAGAGACACTAAGGAAACAATGGCAAGAAGCTTAGGAGGAGGTCAGCTCGTCATTAGAATCTCTGAAGAATAAAAGTAAAAGTCTCAAACATACTTAGGTGCTCTTACATGATTGTTGGATTCTCTTCTGAACCACACTTTTAAAATGGTGTAGTGAGCACCCTCTAGTGGATACCAATACTAATAAAACAAAAGGGGTTTTCTTTTTTTAATGTTCAAAATATTTATTTATTTTGAGAAAGAACACATGTGCACGTGTGTGGAGGGCAGGGGCAGAGAGAGGGGAAGAGAGAATCCCAAGCAGGCTCTGCACTGTCAGCCTGAGATGGGGATCATCTTACCAATGGTGAGATCATGGCCTGAGCTGAAGTCGAGGGCCCGGTGCTTAACTGACCGAGCCACCCAGGCAGCCCATGAAAGGGATTTTCATTTTTTTAACCATAAAATTTTAACTGGTTTTGTAATCAGCAGGGTTATCCCAATTGTGCTTAGCAATACCTAGATAATGATTTTTCATCCTCATCCTTAGATAGGGAAGGTAGAATGGAGAATAGAATGGTAAGAAAAAAATCACAGAAAAGTTGAATGAAAATATCATCAAATAATGTCCAAATAAAATAATATGTAATTTTCAAGGGATATTTGGGCACAGGAAAGTTAGAGTAATCAACTTCTAGATACTCGGTTTTCATGTATGCTTTTGCAGAAAATTACTCTGTTTACCCTCAGAGAGTACTTACTCTCCTCTCCAAGCCTGTCTTTCTGTTGCTGTCTTTGTCCTGCTTTGTAAAAAAAAAAAAAAAAAAAGGACATACTTTAACCATCCTGACTCTTGCCCCTTGCATTTCTCCAGTGTGTCAACACCTCCACATGCCAGAGACTATTGGAATGTCATTGTTAAGAGTTTAGAAAGTAAATGACTAATGACTAACGACTAACAAATCTTTGACAGGTCAGGTGGTTTCCAAGGTTTGCTTTAACAAAACTCCAATTGAGTTGTCAATTAACAGATCATTGAAAGTATTTTTGAAGATAGGTCATTAAATAATTTGGGGAAATAACTCAGAAAAAAATTGTAGTCAAAAAGAGAGACATTGCTATAGAAAACATATTAAATTCCCACCCACTTATTTAAGTGAAGGTTTTTATCAACCTTTGTAAAAACAAAATCGGAATAAAATTGGTTTGAACCCTGACTCAGTATAGCACTAGAAAATATTCCTCTCTGGATATATGGAGGTAGGTGAAGCTCATTTCATTGATGTCCATTCCTATCACTTCCTTTTTTTTTTAGTTTGTTTATTTTGAGAGGGGGAGGGAGAAAGAGAGAGAGAGAGAGAGAGAGAGATCATGCACATGCACAAGCGGAGTAGTGGCAGAGAGAGAGAGAGGAAGAGAGAATTTCAAGTAGGCCACATGCTGTCTGTCCCAGAGCCTTTTGTGGGGCAAGAACTCACAAACCGTGAGGTATGATTTGAGCCAACATGAAGACTTGGATGTTTAACCAAATGAACCACCCAGGCATCCTTCACTTTTTCTGTTTATGTTTAATAATTATCAAATCACTAATAGGTTATTTTCATCAGTTTTGTAATGATAACCTTAACAAGTTTCCATTTTAACACTTAGAGATTTAGGCCACAAGGAAAACAAATTTAGTATATATACGTGTGTGTGTGTGTGTGTGTGTGTGTGTGTGTGTGTGTGTAGCAGAGAGTACAATACAGCAATAAAAGATTTCAAGCACAAAAATGTGTTAGGATAAAGTTATATGGGGAAGTAGAATGTAAATAGAAAAAGGAACTGTAAAATTTTCACCTGTTTAAGAAGAGTCAGTTCATGAGTTTTTAAGTGGACAAATGGGTTTCAAAATCACTCCGGTACTTAGGTTCCATTGGATACATTTTAAAAAGTGGTATAATTTAAATTTTAAAATGTCAATTTTTATAGTATGCTGGGAATTACATTCTTAAACATATGGGGAAGATTTTGATGTCAACTTAAAATGTGCCAGAGGGTACATAGTGTTTTTCAAAATGGTATCAGTTGGAGCTACTAGCAAAACATTTGCAGGTCCCTGATCTAGTGGATCCCAGTTCATCTGGCTGCCGATGTACTTGAAATTCTGTCATTGAAGGCCAGTAGGTGGAACGGCTTCAGACTCCTCATCAGTCTTGAGGGTGGAGAATGTCTTCTTGAGTCCTCTAATGTCCACTCCCTCCACTGTTTGCTGGACTTCTTGCCCATCCAGTCGGAGCTCTGGACTTGAGTAGCCATTGGCATGCGAGCCTCAGAGGCATCATTCCAGGAGCGCAGGCACTGGAGAGTGCGTGTGGGTGAGGGTGCACACATGTGCACGTGCCCGTGCTGGAGGGAGGGCACATCATTGGGAATTGGGTGCAGGGGGAGGTGAGATCCACATTAATAGGAAGTTTTGCTTTCTCAGGGCTAGGAAGCACCAGCCCGAGCCGCCCCTTCTTCAAGTGGTCCCGTGTCAGGTCCGCAGGGCAGTGCGCATCAGGGTGTGCATCCCCAGTGTTAAAAGTGTTGGGAGGCTAGGGCACTGACACTAGGGGAGGGTTGGGTGCAAATTCTTTGCCTCTAAAGCTACAGTACCAGGATCTCACACTGTTAGACTTTTTTTCTTTTTTTAAATGTTTGTTTATTTTTAAGAGACAGAGCATGAGACGGGGAGGGGCAGAGAGAGGGAGAGAGAGAGAGAGAGAGAGAGACACACACACACACACACACACACACACACACACACACACAAAATCCAAAACAGGCTCCAGGCTCTGAGCTGTCGACACAGAGGCTGATGTGGGGCTTGAACCCACGAATTGTGAGATCATGACCTGAGCCGAAGTTGGACGCTTAACTACCTGAGCCACCCAGGTGCCCCCTCACACTATTAGACTTTAAAGTCAGCCATATTGTTGAATCAGGAACGTCTGCGTGATAGTGATGTAACTTTGGGTAAGTTGCCGAATTTCTGAAAGTTTTAGTTACCTAACTTCTAAAATGAGGGTCATAGCTCCTCTTCACAGTAGTGATAATTAAATGGGGTAAGCAAGCAAATGCATATTATAAGTATATGATCAGTAATGTTTATTATTAGTATCAGGGTGAGGTGGGGCAGGTGAGTTGGGCTGTGGGTAGAAAGGCTTCCCTGGGGAGATTAATCCTAACCATCCCCTCAGTAGAGAGTAGGGGAGTCAGCCAGGCTCCAGGGCAGGTCATTCTAGGCAGAGGGAACAGTTTATCCTGAGACTGGTAAAGGCTAAAGAAAACTTGTTCCAGGAAATTCAGGTAGGTCAGTAGGGCTGGGTCTATGTTAGGAGGAATCAGAAAATTTATTTGTTCTAAGTTCTTATTTTATATAGTTGTTAAAGAATGAGGACAATTTCTGAAGATTTCTTTCCTCATTTTGCCATAAGTGTGTATTTTTAAATCCAATGAGGCTCTCTCCCCTAGAGTCCTTCAATAACTTCCCATCACATGTAGGGTGAAATTTTAAAATTTTATATTGTACCTGACTCATATATAATCTTCCATAAACCACGCTAGACTACTTTGTTTTTTAATAGAGAGAGAGCCTGAGGAGAAGGAGCAGAGAGGACAGAGGAGCCTAAGCTGGCTCTGTGCGGACAGCAGTGAGCCTGATGCAGGGTTTGAAATCGCAAACTGTGAGATCTTGAGCTGAAGTGGGCCACTCATCCCGCTGATCTACCCAAGCGCCCCTAGACTATTAATTCCCAAATGGACTGTTCTTCATATTTCTGTGCCTGAGCTTGTGCTATTGCCTTTGCCCTTGAACTTCCTTTCTCATTTTGTCCTGTGGCTAATTCCTCCTCATCCTTCAAGATTTAACATAACTGTATAATATGTAAAAATAACTAGTGTTATTTTTACATAACTAGTTTACTAACTATCCTTTTGTATCCATTGAGGTTAAAGGAAATATAAAGATCAATAACCTTAATACTAAAGGATTTGAAAGAAAATGTGACTAAATGGAGAAACATAGTCTGGCTTGGAGACTAACTTGAGTGTTAATTCTTCCCAAATTTAGTGCATTTAATATAATCCTAGTTAAGGTTTCTATCTATCCTCACAGATAATTTATGTTATTAACTGACAAACTGATTTTGAAGTTCATCCAAAAGAATAAACATTTTAAAATCACTTTGGAAATTCATAAGGAAAAAAAGAGATTTGCTCTGTCAGATGTTAACCAATTGAAAGTAACCTACCTTTGTTAGCTAAGGGGGTGGACACATGATGTCAGTCAAGCCCCTCCAGTCTGTATTCATTATGTTTCTGACCATTATTTCTCTGTTGCTATGTGGTTCAAAATCGTGAGTAGATTTTCATCCAGTTTAGAGGGTTAAGATTAGGATGTACTGAAGTAAAAGTTACAGCAACGATATTCACAGATTTCCCTTTTGAATCCGTTTTAATGCAGTGATTCCCAAAGTATGGCCCTGTGGATTAGCAGCAGCATTATCCCTGGAGAGCTTGCTAGAAATGCAAATTCTCAGGCCCCAGCTCCGACCTACTGAATCAGAAAGTCCTGGGGAGGGCTCAGGAGTCTCTATGGCCACTATTTGCATGCTAAAGTTTGCAAAGCACGTTCTTAAAAAAAGGCTGTCTAGAATTCCTAAAACTGATACGCTGGGCCCTACGATGAACACCATCATCGGAAGAGGCAGTGAAGGAGAAAGCAGGTTCACATATTAGCCCCCGATTGAAATTCACCTGGCGCCGGTCCAGTCGCAGGTGTTACATTTCAATCCAGCCATTTCTCACATAGGCAACTCCAGCGTGAGTAGCAGCTGGAATTTATTTAATTGACCATGGTTAATGAGGCTCCCAAATAACTCAGCTAGAAAGGTCAGCTTGTAAATAAATTAAATATTCCTGCTGTATCATCTGTCAGTTGAGCTTGTGACTGTTAAGAGATCTAGCTGTTGGACTGAATAAGAAATTAGGAAGGTGAATCTGCTTGTGGAAGTGTGTGTGTGTGTGTGTGTGTGTGTGTGTGTGTGTGAGTGTGTGAGTGGGGTGGCACTATCAATCCGTAGTGATTTTTAGATCATCTTTGGTTTTGTATCATCTGAGCCACTGAGTGCCTCATTAATTCTGTTACAATAGAGTTGACTGTAGTTAGTTTTCCATACTTTTCTTTCATGAGAGGAGCACTCCTTTAAACACTCTTTAATGATAGTACTTTTCCTTCCAATACTAAGTCTCAGGTTTTAAATTTGGTCTTTATGAAAAACACTTCCTTGTGCGAAGAGTGATAGACTGACATCTATTTGATGTGTTCAGAGGTATGTAAAAACAGGCCATGTGGTTTGGGCAAGATGTTCTCCAGGAGGGGACTAGGCTGAGGCAGTTGAGGTATTCCTCTCTGATGCAGAATTTCAGGGGCTCCCAAAACTCAGTAATCAAAATAAATGATACCTTAATGGGCACAACTGATACAAACGAAAGCAAGTCTATGATGAATAAAATGCCAAGGTTTTAAATAAAGGCAGGATCATAACAGCAGTAGGTTGAGCCATATCATAGCCAGAGGCAAAAGGGCGAAGTCAACAGTAATAATCCTGACTCTGAGAAAAATCACAGGTAAGTATAGACCACGACCCCATTCACTAGATCAGTAATACAAAATTATATTGGCATGTATAATATTAATATTAATTTGTTTTTCTTTTTCTGTTTCTAGGGATATACTAATAACTCCATCATGTTGGCAATATGCTATCCTTCTTAACCGATTCAATTATTCTTTTGAACTGGAAAAAGATTTAAATTTAAAGGGCTATCACACACTCTTTCGAGGATCTTTGCCCTACTATCCTAAATCATTGAAGTGTTACCTTAGCAGAACTCCAGAAAGAATGCCTTCAGAAAGACACCAAATTGGAAATCTAAAAAAATACTATCTCCTGAATGCTGCTTCTCTTCTCCCAGTATTGGCTCTGGAGTTAAGAGATGGGGAGAAGGTTCTGGATCTGTGTGCTGCTCCTGGGGGCAAGTCGATCGCTCTGCTGCAGTGTGCTTATCCAGGTAGTGTGCTCTTCGTCCAGTAGTTGACAGCTCCGATATAGCCATGTATTACCAGATACTGAACGTATATGGAGACAAGTGTAAGATTTAGTTTGCAGACTTTGGAAGCCTGAAAATCAGGACAGTCTGTAGAGGAATGGAAGTTTTAGCTGAGGAAATCAACGTAATAGCATTTTTTTCCCAGCTAAATACTCGCAGATAATTTTGAACACAAGTGCAGCATTTTATAAACACAGATCTGTCAGATAATATGAATCCTGATAAGCCAATGACAAATAGTTTTTATTTTATTGTTACTTTTATACTTGAGAGTCTTGTATTGATATCTTGTCATACTTTTAAGCAACAAAAATATACACATTTACAATCATTTTTCGTATCATTGTTTATAAGGTCATAAGACAGTTCTGTCCAATAGAAATATAGTGCGAAGTGCATATAAAATTTTACATTTTTAAGTACTCATTAAAAAAAGGTAGAAAGAAACAGTTGAGATTACCTTTAGTAATACCTTGTAGCCCAGTACATCCAAAATATTATTTCAACACGCAATCAAATTAAAAGTTATTAATGAAGTATTTTGCATTCTAATTTTCTTACAAAGTCTTCACAGTGGGTATTTTAAAGCACATTTCAATTTGAACTACCTACTATACTTTTTAAGGGACTTATAGCTACATGTGATAAATGGGGATGGTATTAGACCATGCATTTTAACAGATTTTAAAAGTTCTTTGGGACTAACTGATTACTATTATTAGTACAAAAATTATGAAATGTATGTAAATGTACATTTTTATAAATATTAAAAGTAATAAGTGAACATTTATCATAAATTATTTCTTTTTTTAATGTTTTATTTATTTTTTGAGAGTATGAGAGAGAGAGAGAGAGAGAGAGAGAGAGACAGTGTGAGCAGGGGAGGGTCACAGAGAGAGGGAAACAGAATCGGAAGACAGGGTCCAGGCTCTGAGCTAGCTGTCAGCAAGAGCCCGATGCGGGGCTCGAACCCACAAACTGTGAGATCATGACCTCAGCTGAAGCCAGACGCTCAACCGACTGAGCCACCCCAGCACCCCCTAAATTATTTCTTAATTAGATGATGAGACTGTTTCAAAAAAATTATTTTGGATTTTCCTGGATAAATATTACTTACAGTTTGAGAAGACAGGATTCAGCATCAGTTTTGTTTGGTGTTGATGTGTTTGTTTTTATAAACCTAAATGCCTTTGTTCATAGATGTAAGATGATGGAAATGGTGGGAAATGTGTTAGAGTAATTTAACCAAACTCTTTAAACTCTTGAGTTACGACCCCAGATCACATAGATATTTTTCATAAAGCATTATTTTAATGATCTGCTAGGCGAGCACTTTGGGTCCGCTTTTGATTTTGTTGAAGGTAAAGGATTACAACCATCTCAGTTATAAAAGGCTACATTGCCTCATTGTTTAACTCATTTACTTTCTCAGCCTAGGTACCCATGTGTTTAGCTGCCTATGTTTGGTGCTTTGAAAGTTTCTACACCCTGACACAGTTTGTGGTAATAAGATTCTGGATGGGTGGGAAGCATGGTCCTCAGTTAGAAGATTGGTGAAGGGTTGTTGTGAAAGGAGATGCGTGGGTCTCAGAGGTGTTCTCCTGTAGGAAACTGATGATCTGAAATTGATTCTTTTTCTTTTTTTAAAGTTTATTATTATGAGAGAAAGAGAGAGGGTGCACACGAGCTGGAGTGGGGTGGGGTGAGGGCTTGGGGGCAGGAATGGGAGAGACAATCCCAAGCAGGCCTCACACATTGTCAGCACAGAGCCTGAAGCGGGGTTCAGTCTCACAGTGTGAGATCATGACCTGCACTGAAATCAAGAGTCAGATGCAAACTGCTGAACAGACTGAGCCACCCCCAGGCACCCCTGAAAATCGATTCTTTTAGAACTATGGAAGCTTCATTATCCCATAGAAAGTTGTTATATATCCCTAGGGCATACATATTCCAGTTTGAAGACTAATTTATGTCTTCCTTTGAGAGCATTCCCTGTTGAAATAGCTTTCAGAAACTTAATATGAGAACTGTGAATCCAGTTGTACTAGTCATTGGTATGAGTATGTGTTTAGGAGAAAACATGCTGTGCTTTCGAATTGTGTTAACCCTCCATTATTGAAACTTGCTCTATTTTTTAATGTAAAAAAATCACATGAGGCACCTGGGTGGCTCAGTCAGTTGAGCATCCGACTTCAGTTCAGGTCATGATCTCACTGCTTGTGGGTTTGAGCCCTGCATCGGGTTCTGTGCTGACAGCTCAGAGCCTGGAGCCTGCTTCAGAAATTGTGTCTCCCTCTCTCTCTGCCCCTCCCCTGCTCATGCTCTGTCTCTTTGTTTCTCAATAATAAATAAATGTTTTAAAAAATTCAAAGAAATCACAACAAAAGAGATCATTTTGTAAGGTTATTTTATTATTTTTATTTTTTATTTTTTATATTGTTATAAATGTTTTATTTATTTTTGATACAGAGAGAGACAGAGCATGAGAGGGGGAGGAGCAGAGAGAGAAGGAGACACAGAACCAGAAGCAGGCTCCAGGCTCTGAGCTAGCTGTCAGCACAGAGCCTGACACAGGGCTTGAACCCATGAACGTTAGATCTGACCTGAGCCGAAGTCGGAGGCTTAACCGACTGAGCTACCCAGACGCCCCTATTATTTTTAAAATAAATATAATATTTATGACCTGAAAGTTTATGGAATCATGTTATAAGGAATATTTTTACTTTTACTCTTTTTGTGTTCTTTTGACAATATTCTTATTTTGGCTGTTATAAATTTTGAATATAGAATTTTAAGTATTGTAAAAAAAAATAGAAGAGAAATGTCAAATTTGGGTTCCATTTTAATCCTAAATTATCCTTATTAGTAGGCTATAAATATTTTACATACTTATGATAGGGAAGGTGACTTGATTAGGAATCTGAATGGAAACTGATATATTCTAGGAGTTTGAAATGGAGAAGCATCTTCCTTTTCTTACATCAAGGGCAATGAACTACAGGCAGTGTTCCAAGGAAAGTAGCTTTTCATCTAAGTAGGCCTAATGATAATGGTTTAGTAAGAAGTGCAGATGTCTTCATGCTGATGCTCAAAGCTCAAATTAGGTTAGCTCCAGTGCTTGAAATTGGAGTGCAGAAGCAATACTAAAATAAGCTTTTAAAAGCAAAACCTAAAATGATGGCTGCAACTAAATGTGCATTTATACAATGAATTTCTTTAGATCAGCACTGGCCTTTATTCTGGGCCAAGAGGCTCACAGCTTTGAATGATAAAAAAGCTCATATTTTAGGATGATTAAAGAAATTAGTGTACTTCTCTTTTGGTCCAGCTGCTCCCACCTGTTAGCACAGTGGTGGATTGTCCCATTGTTTTGTTGTTGTTGTTTTTATTTTCTGTCAACACAGCCTTTGTTATGTCCTGGCCTTGGTAGAAAAAGAGCAAACAATTCTGATTCTAAATAGGAAGGCGTTAACATACTAAGAGTGTCCAGCTTGGTGGAGAGGCTTCATCAACTTTCTGGCTGAGGGCTCTATCCTTCCATCAAATTATCTTTACTGTCAGTAGTACCTTTTTGCCATCTAAGTTAGCCTTTGGGGGTAGAGAAGATGAGAAAGGCTCCTATCTTTACTGAATTGCTTTTATTCTGCTTCCTGCTTTCTTTTAGGCCTCCAGGCTTTTTGCACACCCTACAGATACCACTTTCCTCTACTTCCTCCCCTGCTTGCTTTTTCATCAGATTTTCATTCAGGAATCAACTTTCTTAGAAAGCCTTCCAGAACTCCCTGCCTTAGGTGCACTTTTTATTTTGTTAGTAGTTAAAGCATTTTGGAATACTTATTATGTGCTAAGGACTGTATTAATTGTACTGCATAAATCAAAGTTTTTGTATACATATATTTATGAAATCCTATTGCTCTGATGAACACAGTGTGACTATCTCTGATATACATGATCTTATTTAGCCTTACTAACATTAGTTGTGCACTATTATCCCCATTTTATTTTAATTTTAACTTAAAATATTTTTTTAATGTTTAGTTTTGAGAGAGAGAGAGAGAGAGAGAGAGAGAGAGATGGAACACAAGTCGGGGAGGGGCAGAGAGAGAGGGAGACACAGAATCTGAAGCAGGCTCTAGGCTCTGAGCTGTCAGCACGTCTGATATGGGGTTCAAACCCATGAACCTTGAGATCATGACCTGAGAGGAAGTTGGACATTATCTGACTGAGCCCCCCAGGTGCCCCATACTATCCCCATTTTAAAGATGAAACCAAGACTAAGAGAAGTTTACCTGAGTTGTCCTAGGAGAGTGGCAGGTTTTCAGGAATGTGCACCTGGCTCTGTTTTCAGGCCTCCTGATGTCACTCAACTGCTGACCTTGTCCAGCGCCCTCCATTCGACAGCTTCTTGAGGCTAGTGGAGGTTCTCACCTTTGTGTCTGTAGCTTATAGGCACCATACCCATTCCGCAACAAGTACTTCATAAACCAGAGTCTTGACACAGTTGTATTTCAAGTGTATTTTAGTCTGTTGTCAACCTCGTTTTAACAAATTTGTTGCTACCATTTTGTTCTTTTGTGAATTCGTAACAAATCTTTCAGATATCTCAGAGAACCTTATCATTAGCTTTCATAGCACTTATAGTATATGGTCAATATTATTATTCCAATATTTGCATTGAGAGGAACATATAATTCCTCAGATAATCATAATTAAGGCTTATGGCAGCAAGGAATAGTTAACAGAACTGAAAATAGGCAGAATGTTTTTTTTTTTTTTTCAAGTTAGTTGCACCAGAATAAATTAATTAAATGAAACTGTCAGCTTCCGGGGTGCCTGGGTGGCTCAGTCGGTTAAGCGTCTGACTTCGACTCATGTCATGATCTCACGGTTCGTGGGTTCGAGCCCCACATCAGGCTCTGTGCTGACAGCTAGCTCAGAGCCTGGAGCCTGCTTCAGATTCTGTGTCTCCCTCTGTCTCTGACCCTCCCCTGCTCATGCTGTCTCTCTCTTTCTCTCTAAAATAAATAAAAACAGTAAAAAAAATTTTTTTTTGAAACTTTCAGCTTCAGTTTCTTTCCATTGATGAAGGCTACCATGTATAGATGTAAAGCCTAATGCCTTTTTCAAGTATTTGTTAAATTCACCTCCTTTTCTGCTTAGATGAAAAAATACCAAGATTTGGTTTATTTTTGACAATTTAAGCTTTAAGTTAGTTGTTTCAATGTAGGAAGTCATGGTTATACATATGTGTGTGTACATGGGTGTGTGTGTGTGTGTGTATGAAACTTGGTTTTTGGTGTCTTATATTACCTATTTAAAAAAAGTTTAGCTAATCTAAGATGTTTAAAATAAAACTTACATCTAGGCCAAACAATAATACAACATAAAGCTATATTTGAAAAAAGAGTTGTTTGAAAACGGCTGAATTAAGAACCTCGACAAAAGCTGTAATTTAATGAAAAACTGACCTGCTTGTCAGTTTTAGCAATTTATTCTTTATTATAATGCCATGTTTCAAATCAAGTCAGCTACATTTAATGAGCACATACTACATGTGAAAGGCATTGGATGGTAGGTGTGCAGATGTGAAGGATAATATTGAAATAACTCTGACTTTGGTTCTTGGCAGAATGACAAACTAGGTCTCCCAACCAAGCCTCCTGCTGAAAACAATTAAGAAATGTAAGATATAGTATTATTAAAGAAGAACAGATTCTTTTAAAATGCATCCATGATTCTAAATACTCAGTGACCAGAATCTAAGAGATAATGGGAACCTAGGAGATCAATTAAGCATTGAAGCTGGCTTTTCATTTGAAAGCATTTGCTTCACCTGAAAAATCTGCATGTTGCTTTTCGTTGCTTCATGAAAACATGAGAATAGAAGACCGAGCTTCCCCAAGAGAGCATCTTCTAGGAGGTTAACTTACATAAAGCCGAGGTTCCAAAGTGGTATACCCTCCATGTTAGGTAAACTAGGAGGAAACTGTCCTCACCAGGGGACTGAAGGGAGAACCTCTCTCTCCTACTTTGGGAATGGGGAAATCGTGTAAGCACAGCGAAGCCAGTGCACACCATTTCAGTGCAGCTGCAGAACACGGAAAATCAAAAGACCTTAATAGCAGCCAAGTGGACAGTTTATCTTCAAAAGACAACAGACTGAGGATTACCCTTTAAGAGTAATAATGGAAGCTAGCATTCAGAGGAGTGATGTTTCCAGTGCGCTAAGAAAAGATGACTATAAATCCAGAAGTATGTTCAACAGAATATCCCTGAAGAATAAAAGTGAAATGGACATGTTTTTTAGGCAAAGAGAGAGAGTATAAGTTTGTTACCAGTGATCCTGAAGGATGTGGTTCAGGAAGAAGGAAAGCCATTGTAGATAGATGATAAAAGATATAAGGAAAAAATGAAGAACAAAGACTATGGGAACTATATGAGGAGAATCTATCATTGACTGTAATGTTTTGTGCAGTTAAAAAATGTAAGCCCAAATAAAACCCAAATACACAGTAACAATGGCATCAAGTTTGAGAAGAATTAAAAGATTCTTATATCTTTTAGGAAAAGTGGTAACGGTTGACTTAATGTAGGTTTTTTTTTTGCATATGCATGTTAAATTCTTTAGGTTTATTAGTAGAATAATAGAAATGGAACATAAAACATTTAAACCAGAGAAAGGGAGAAGTGGAATGAAAAATAATTAGAGCCGTGTTTTTCTCCTTTGAGTCTCTTAGTATCTGATGGGACAGGTGTGACTTTGGGGAGTCCATATCTGTGCTCCACCACAAATATGTTTGGCTTCACCTCTACTCTTCATTGCTCACGTCAGAGCTGGAGACAGCTGAGTTGTTTCCAGACTGGAGAAACCCTGGAAGAGTTTCATGCTGTTCCTACAGGTATCTGCGGCTAATGTTACTACCGCCCGCAAACTGGGGAGCCTCCGGATGGCTGCCAGCGGACCAGCAGAAATCACCTCCCCTGAGTGGCTGCTGCATCGGCCTTGGGACTCGGGACTCTCGGGCTTCCTTTGCGCTTGTCTGCAGGGGTACCACGACCTGAAGTGTGTGGGAGTTAGCAACTCCTGAGATGAATTTGAACCAATGAGGGGCAGGAGGCAGGAAGATGCCAGCAGATTAATTGCTCGTCCTCCCTATTCCATTAACCCCACAGTTTTTCCAAGGCTCAGTAATTTCACACTATGGACATATCCTGAGAGACTGGCCAGTGAGGTAGCCACCTTGGTTACAAATGCTTTTACACTTGTGCTTTCCCTTTGCATGATTTACTTCCTTTTTTCTCTCACTCTAACTTCCTTGGGATTGCATCCCTTCCACAGCAAACTTTTGTCTTAGGTTGTTTTCTATTGATTTCAAGCTTTTAGACAAGAGTTTTTAAGACTTGTCCATAAGTTGCATTAGCAAATCCTTTGAAAGCCACCCGAAATAAACATATAAACCGAATTTTTCAAAAATTTAAATCCAGCTTAGTTAACATACAGTGTAGTAGAATTTAGTGATTCATCACTTTCATATAACACCTACTACTCATCCCAACAAATGTTCTCCTTGATGCCCCTCCCCACTTTGGCCCTTCCCCCTACCCAGCACTCCTCCATCAACTGTCATTTTGTTCTCTGTATTTAAGAGTCTCTTATGGTCAGCTGCCTTCTGGTTTTGTTTATTGTTTCCTTTGCTGTGCAGAAGGTTTTTATCTTAATAAGGTCCCAATAGTTCATTTTTGCTTTTGTTTCCCTTGCCTCTGGAGACATGTCTACCAAGAAGATGCTGTGGCTGAGGTCAAAGACGTTGTTGCCTATTTTCTCCTCTAGGGTTTGATACCTTCCTGTCTTATGTTTGGGTCTTTCATCCATTTTGAGTTTATTTTTGCGTATGGTGTAAGAAAGCGGTCCAGGTTCATTCCACTGCACGTTGCTGTCCAGTTTTCTCAACATCTCTCTTCTTGCTGAAGAGACTGCATTTTTTCCATCGGATATTCTTTCCTGCTCTGTCAAAGATTAGTTAGCCATATGTTTGTGGATCCATTTTTGGGTTCTCTATTCTGTTCCATTGATCTATGTGTCCTTGTGCCAGTACTATACTGTCTTGATTACAGGTTTGTAATACAGCTTAAAGTCTGGAATCATGATACCTCCAGGTTTGGTTTTCTTTTTCAACATTATTGGCTATTCAGGGTCTTTTCTGGTTCCATACAAATTTTAGGATTGTTTGTTCTAGCTCTGTGAAGAATGCTGGTATTATTTTGATAGGAATTACATTGAATATGTAGATTGCTTTGGGTACTGTTGTCATTTTAACAATATTTATTCTTCCAATCCATGAGCACGGAATGTTCTTTTTCATTTTTTGTTTGTGTCTTTTAAATTTCTTTCATAAGCTGTCTATAGTTTCACTGTACAGATTTTCCACCTCTTTGGTTAGGTTTATTCCTAGGTATTTCATGGTTTTTGGTGCAGTTGTAAATGGTATCAATTCCTTAATTTCTCTTTCTGCTGTTTCATTATTGGTGTATAGGAATGCAACCAGTTTCTGTATGTTGATTTTATATCCTGCAACTTTGTTCAATTCATGTATCAGTTCTAGCATTTTTGGTGGAGTCTTTTGGGTTTTCCATATAAAGTATCATGTCATCTGCAAAGAATGAAAATTTGACTTCCTCCTTGTGATTTGGATGCCTTTTATTTTTTTGTGTTGTCTGATTGCTGAAGCTAGAATTTCTAACACTATGTCTAATAACAGTGGTGAGAGTAGATATCCTTGTTGTATTCCTGACCTTAGGAGGAACGCGCTCAGTTTTTTCCCATTGAGTATATTAGTAGTGGGTCTTTCATATATGGCCTTTATGATCTTGAGGTATGATCCTTCTGTCCATACTTTCAGGTTTTTTATCAAGAAAGGATGCTGTATTTTGTCAAATGTTTTTTCAAAATCTACTGAGAGGACCATGTGGTTCTTATCCTTTCTTTTATTAATGTGATGTATCATATTGATTGATTCATGGATATTGAACCAGCCCTGAATCCCAGGAATAAATCCTACTGATCATAGTGAATAATTCTTTTGTGTTGTTGGATCCAGTTTGTTAGTATCTTTTTGAGAATTTTTACATCCATGTTTATCAGGGAAATTGGCCTGTAATTCTCCTTTTTGGTGGAGCTTTTGGTTTTGGAATCAAGGTAAAGCTGGCTTCATAGAATGAGTTTGGAAGTTTTCCTTCCATTTCTGTTTTATTGGAACAGCTTCAAAAGAATAGATATTAACTCTTTAAATGAGTGGTAGAATTCCTATGGGAAGCCACCTGGCCTGAACTCCTGTTTTGGGGGGATTTTTTGATTACTGATTCAATTTCTTTCCTGGATATGGGTCTGTTCAAATTTTCTATTTATGTTTGTTTCAGTTTGAATAGTTTATGTGTTTCTAGGAATTCTTCTATTTCCTCCAGATTGCCCAATGTATTGGCATATAATTGCTCATAATAGTCTCTTATTACTGTTGTGTTTCTGCAGTATTGGTTGTGATTATTTCTCTTTCATTCGAAACACGTAAACTGAATGAAAAAAAGTATACTACCCATGCAAATGCAACCTTAAGGTGATTTTCTTTTTTTCTTATTTTTCTTTTTTTAATGTTTAAGACCGAGAGAGACAGAGCAGTACAAGGGGAGGGACAGAAAGAGAGGGAGACACAGAATCCAAAGCAGGCTCTAGGCTCTGAGCTGTCCACACAGAGCCTGACATGGTGCTCGAACTTGCAAACTCTGATATCGTGACCTGAGCCAAAGTCGGATGCCTAACTGACTGAGCCACCCAGGTACCCCTTTGAGGTCATTTTCTACTCCTTTCTGCCCCTAACAAAATTGATGTCATCTCGTGAGTACTTTCCATATAGAAATTGTGGTGCACTGATAGTAGGGAAGGTAAGCAAAACACACAAACTTCTCTCGTGACAAAATATGGCAAGTACTATAAGAAAAGTTTGAAGTATGTATGAGAAGTGGACAAGTCAGTCAGATTTGGTGGAGCACAGAGGGTGTGGATAAAATAGCAGGAGGTTAAAAAATTGTCTTGAGGGCTTATTATCACAGACCTTGAAATAAAACACTAGTTTGGACTGTAATAGATGATAGTTACTGGCACTCTATGTGCAATCTAGTAATTAATATAAGCACTGAGGCTTGGCCGATCTTTCAGAACTTTGCTTTCTTGTGGCAACTCCTATAGACATGTAAAATTTTGTTAAATAAAAACATGTATGCTTTACTTCTACTAATCTGTTTTATGTCAGTCTCAGCAAAATTTTATCTCCTCTACACTGGCTACCTTAAAAACTACTCAGTTTAAATGAGATACTTTAGTAACATTTTTGGTCTTATTTAAGGCAGTCTATTCCGCCACCAGATTTTCAGGTCTGACTCAGCTCAACATGCATGCAGGCCATGTCTGGCATCATGCTACAGGAACCACGGCTTGCCAAGAGGGCAGGGGGAGACAGTCATTGCTCTTTCATGAAGACCTTGGGCAATGCTCACAGTTGGTAATTTAGGTACATGAGGATAAGATTCGCACAGGGCAGGTGCAGGAGCTGTCCTGGCTTAAAAGCTTCATGTCCCACAGGAGACCAGATCTCCTCTAACAGCTCTTTGGGCACAGCTTCCAGGATCCCCATGAGGGATGTGGTCAAGTACAGGAATCAGTGTACTCAGGAAGCCCACTCAGGGCATCCCCATGAGATCGCCAGGGCTTATTTATTCTTTCTCCAATGGCACATGGATTTTACCCTTCAGGGTCTTTTTTATCATGAGCAAGGTTGCCTGGAAACATAGTGACAATCTGTCTGGTTACCAGGGAAACAAAGCTGTAGCACTAAATGAAGGTGAAATTCTAATGTAGAGGGGGAAATATTTTTGTAAACCCTTTGCTCAAATCTATATCGGTATAAATATATATACATCTACAAATCTATCTATGTCTATCTATCTATATATATCTATACGTATGTTGTTGTTTTTTTGATTGCCTCTCCAGGAGTAACAAGTAACTATCATACGTGGGGGAGAAGACAGGGAAAATTTTTAACAAAGTCTGTTTGTGCAGGTTTTCCTGGGCCCTGACTTCCATCTTTTGATGGTCAGAATCCTTCTGGGGTAGGGAGAGTATCTATCATATGAGAGTTCATCTTATGCTTTCAGGAAGAAAAAGGAAGGCAGAAATGCCCTTTGTGCATCTGCTGTTATTCAGGTGCCTTTAACTCAAAATAATCAGCAGGCCAAAATGGCAATTTTGGAGAGGTATGTTTTGAATCCCTTCATGAGGTACAGTCTCTATTTGACACAAAAGGAAAGCAAGACTCTTAAAGAGAGCTAAGTAGGGGCGCCTGGGTGGCTCGGTTAAGTGTCCGACTTCGGCTCAGGTCATGATCTCACGGTTTGTGGGTTTGAGCCCCGCGTCGGGCTCTGTGCTGACAGCTCAGAGCCTGGAGTCTGCTTCCGATTCTGTGTCTCTCTCTCTCTACCCCTCTCCTGCTTGTGCTCTGCCTCTCCCTATCTCAAAAATAAATAAATGTAAAAAAAAATTAGAAAGAAAAGAGAGAGCTAAGTAACTTCTCCAGAGTCATACAGTTCATAATTTGAGCCCCTGTTTTTCCCATAGAGCCAGTAGCACTTTACATGCATTTTTCCATATACCATATATTTTTTTGTACTTAGTATGTCCTTCCCTGGAAGGAGAAAGGAAAATGAGAAGGGGTAGGGGGGAAGGGAAGAGAAGGGAAGGAAAAAAGGAAGGAAGGAAATAAAGGAAAAGAGGAGCACGGGTGGCTCAGCTCAGGTCATGATCTCGTGGTCCATGGGTTCGGGCCCCATGTCAGGCTCTGTGCTGACAGCCTGGAGCCTGCTTCAGATTCCGTGTCTTGCTCTATCTGCTTCTCCCCCACTGATCCCTCTCTCTCTCTCTCAAAAGTAAACCTTAAAAAAAAAAAAGAAAGGAAGATGGATCATATACTGATTTACTCTTTAGAGCTTTAGGGGAGAACTGTGTTTGAGATATTGGTTGCATAGCATCTCTTTAGGAATCCATAGTAAAATTTGAATGAGTATATATGGTCAGAGCCTCTGACAGGCTGTGTAGGCATGACTGTTGTAAATCTATATGTGTGTGTGTGTATTGCTATTTTTAAAACATAAGATAATCATAGTATTTACCTCTCCGCCCTGTTTCTGCCTGATTATGGTGAATTGATTTTGTTCTGAAATTTATTTGGTCAAAAGTGGAAATTTAACAGTTCCATTGAATTCATTTTAAAACTTTTTAATCCTTTCTATTTAGGTTATCTTCACTGTAATGAACATGATAGTCTGAGATTGAGGTGGCTAAGGCAGACGTTAGAATCTTTCATCCCGCAGCCTTTGGTAAATGTAATTAAAGTATCTGAATTGGATGGCCGAGAAATGGGAGATGCCCAGCCTGAAATGTTTGACAAGGTACTGTTATTACATTGTGACAAACTGATGGACTCCCAGCGATGCCGCTGTTCTGTTGCTTTGTTGTTGTTGGTTTCCATCTGCTTCCAGACATAGCCTGATCCGATTTCTCAGTACTCTGGGAAATTTTGATAAAGTGAACAAGGAAGCAGTGTTTATTTGATGGTCAGCATGGTTCAAAGGAAGCAGTAACATTGGGATTGGGGATTATTGAATGTTTTTTATTTCCGAGTGCCTCAAAGATACTCAGGAAAAAATCAGATGTTATTTGCGTCAGTGTGCAAACTTGTGCACTGTATTGCTTTAATTTGGCAATATTTCATATCATATCATATGACTGGTGAAGAAAAAGAACATTTCAGTAACCCAAAATTGAAATATTAGTTCTTAAGAGTAAATGCTGAGAATTTAGAAATACAGTTATATCTGTTTAGAATGGGTAACTTTTTAAAAAAATTTTTATGTAATCAAGAGTATGAAATGTGAGTAGATGATAGCAGACTTTTAGTTCTCCTGTTCCCCCCACCTCCCGAAAAACAAACGCTAAAGCTGTAAAGTATTAGTGAAGAAAGGTAAAGAAGAATTTGCCCTGTTTTATTTTTGGTTTTAAAAGAAGTGTCGTTATTTATTAGCTATTTTTTTTATCACGTTTTACATAGCTTCTCTGTGTACTTTGCATCTGAGAATATGTATTCACTATATATTTTCATTATATATCCTTTTTTTCCTCTAGGTGTTAGTTGATGCTCCGTGTTCAAATGATCGCAGTTGGTTGTTCTCATCTGATTCTCAGAAGGCAGCCTGTAGGATAAGCCGAAGGAGCAATCTGCCGGTTCTGCAGAAGGAACTCTTGAGGTGAGGGCTATTAATACAGAAGTTTATTCTGGTTTCTAATGTAATTTAAATAGGCATGACAAATCATGACACAGAGAAGTCTCCAAATAGAGGTTTTCCTGTGTAGGTGTCGGTAATTATTCCTCCAAAGTCTGTATCCAGAAAATTTTTAACCTTTTTCCTTTCAGCTCTCCTGCTCTAAGGCCTCACTACTCCTACCTGTTCAATGAAATTTGGTATTGCTGTGTGTTGTCTTACAGGACGCATATAATTTTATTGTGGTTTAAAGTTGTTTGCGTATCTGGACCATCTCAAACCTGGGGTTCAGCACCCTATTCTTTCATCAGGACCTGAACAGCACCCCTGTAATAGTGGCTTGGGACCAGGATGTATTTTTTGGGTAATAGACACATTGTTCTGGATGAATCAGCCTCCTAGGAAGTTGTAGTTCATTGTTAGCACTTATCTACCCTTCAAGGATTTTCCAGAAGCATTTGGCCCCCAAGAGATACTTGGTTTTCTTCTAAAAAGAGACACTGTGGGACATGCTGTCCAGGCTTTAAAAGAGATTTGTACTTACACTACATTCTCGTGGAATTCCTGTTGTTTAATGGCGAACAAAAGTTCTCTTGAATATTTAAAATATAGTTAAATGATGCATTATCACTTATTGTCTCTTACATGTGGAATGAGAATGATTAACATTTTGTATGCACTGCTGATGTGGTTTACTTCCGCTTCTGATTGACACACAGCAGTGAGTACATGCCGTTACCCGAGTGCTAAAGTCAACTAGTGCGCAGTCTTGTTCTTCTGCGGGTTAAGTACCAGCTCATTACGGCTGTGGTGGGCAGTGCCCATTAGAGGGTTTTTGTAGCCGTCACTCATCTGGCAGTTCACCTGTTTGTATGCTTCCCGTGTCAGCCTTCCGTCTCCTAAGTCCTAAGATATTATGAGAATTTTATACTACTTTCCCCTTGTACCTCTTGGGTTATTAGCTTTGGCATGTTGATCTAGCTTCTTAGTTAATTATTCCAGCTACTCTGGCCCTTGTTATTATTATAACTTATACTTTGTAATAGACAGTAAGTTTTATGATGGCTTATTAGCATTGTGACCTCTAATTTTTTTTTAAGCTGTGATTAAGCAACCAGGCTTTCTGAGAGTATTATTGTTCTTTCTCTCATGAAAAATCCTCCCTTTACTTCTTTTTCTTCCTGTTCGTTATCAAGCTTTCTGTATTTTATATTCTGTTGCTTTTCCTCCCATTTTGTCTCCAAAGCTATGCTTGTTAAAGTTACTAAAGACCCATTAAATGGATAGATATTTTTCAATTTTAATTTTATTTGATCTCTTGATAGCATTTTTAAACATATTTTCTTATACACTATTAAATGGAAACATTTTCATTGTAAACAAACTCAAATAATAAAAATGAAGTTAAAAGCTCCCTTGGACGTGTAGCCAACCAAATACCAGCTTTCTTCACTGAGTTAACTGTTGGACTTAAGTTTGGGGTACACTGTTCCAAACTTATTCTGTAGCTAGTTTTACAATTATATGTGCATAGAGAAATACATTAAAAAATAACTGCTCTCATTGTGTATATATTGTTCTGAAACTTGCTTTTTTATACTTAATTTTTCTTCGTTTTTTTTCTGTGTAGATTTACTTTGTTGTCTTAAACTTTTGTGAAATATTAAATAGGGCCGGTCTATCTTATTCTATTTAATCTTTATTTTTGGATGTTTACATTATTCCCTTTTTTTTAAACTTTAAAAAAAATGTTCATTTTTGAGGGAGAGAGAGACAGAATGTGAGCTGGGGAAGGGCAGAGAGAGAGAGGGAGACACAGAATCTGAAGCAGGCTCCAGGCTCTGGGCTGTTAGCACAGAGCCTGATGTGGGACTCAAACATGAGCTGTCAGATCCTGACCTGGGCTGAAGCTGGATGTTTAACTGAGGCACCCAGGCACCCAGCACCCCCCTCCTTTTTTTTTTTTTTAACTTTTACAAACCATCCTTTAATTTGGACATGCATGCTAACATTTTTCTTGAAATTGATGATCAAATATTTTATTTTATTTTGTTTTACTTTTTATTTGGGGGGAACATTTTCTGATTTTAATTTTTTAAAATATTTTAATATAATGTATTGTCAAATTAGTTTTTGTACACCACCCAGTGCTCATCCAAACAAGTGCCTTCCTTAATGCCCATTAAATATTTTAGATGTATTGAATTGTTCTTTAAAATGTCTGTGCCAGTTTACACTTTCTGTTCCCTTTGGCTTTGTTGACTGCCTGTTCCCTCTTAAAATATTCTCTTCCCTTATTTTTGTGATCATCTGGTTTCCTGATTTTCCTCCTACTTATTTTCCTAATATTTAATTTACTCTTAACCAGCTTATTCCATAATTTCTGGGTTTCCTTCTGCTGCTGCTGTTGTCTCTCTCCTCTTATTTATCTGATGGCTGTAACTGATCTAAGCTGCTCTCTCCCAAGTATGTATCTAAGGGCAGGTCTTTCTCCTTAGCCCCAGACTTGTATATTCAATTATTGACCAGACGGTTCCATTTGGAAGCCCCTCAGACACATAGAACTCAATTTGTCAAGAGGGAATTCATAATTTCCTTACAGTACTTTACTGACCCACCCCAAATCAACAAAACAAAAAATCAAATTGTAGAAACCCCACAAACCTTCTTTTCTCTCTTCTGTGTCTCAGTAATTTCCATACCTTCATACATTTGCCCAAGTCAGAAATTCGTCTCCAACCCCTCTTTCTCTTATATTCAGTCAGTTGCTAAGGTGTTTCAATTATACCTTTCAATTATAGCTTTCTCAAGTCCATCCGATTCTATTCATCCTTACGAGCCTAACCTAAGCCACCAGCATCTGTAGTCTGAATTCTTGCAACCAGTTCCTGACTGCTCTTCCCATCTCAGGTGTGAGCTCAACTGCTTAACTCTTCTCAGTAAAGCAAATCTGATCTAAAATATAAATCTGATTATGTCATTCACTTTATTTTTTTTAAGTTTATTTATTTATTTTGAAAGAGAAAGAGACAGTGCCAGTGGGGGAGAGGCAGAGAGAAGGAGGGAGAATCCCAAGCAGGCTCCATGCCGTCAGCACAGGGCCTGATGTGGGGCTCAAACTCAGGAACTGTGAGATCGTGACCTGAACCGAAACCAAGAGTTGGATGCCCAACCAACTGAACCACCCAGGCGCTCCTGTAATTGTCCTTTTTAAAATCCTGCACTGGTTCCCCAATACCATTAAGATTTCACATTCCTTAGAGTGATACTCAAGTCGTCTTTTGGTATGGGTCCTTGTTACTTCTTTTGCTTTTTCTCCTTAGGACTCTTCTTGCATTGCATTCCACCCTGAGCAGTTCCTCAAACTCACCTTACAGTGTCAATACTGAGGCCAGTGCATTTCCTTTTCTTTTTGATTAAGAGTTCTTACTCATCCTCCACTTTCTCTTGGCTAGCTCTGAGTTCTTGAGGAGTTAGCTCTGACATCTTATTAAGCCTTACCTGACTCCCTCGCAGTGGGATTGATATTCCCTTTATGTCCCTACTTCATTTAAAAAATATATTGATTGTGAATGCCTTTTCTTAACATTTGCCTAGTATGTACCTTCTTTCAACAAGACTATTGTAAGCTCCTTGGGAACAGGGATAGTCATACCGTTTTTACTCCTAATACATAATTTGGTGTCTGATATATAGAAGGAGGTCAGTAAATGATTGTTTAAAAACACTAAATTATAAGGGCTATTTAAAATTTAAACCTGTAATTAAATTTATAGCAAAGTTAATCTGCCAAAAATGATATAATCACTGTTGTGCTGCATAGTAATTAGGCACAAAGTATTTCCACACTTTTTTTGTGATTAGTATTGCTTGTTTTAGTTTCAGTTTAGTTTTTTCCCCTAATTGATAACATTTCTTTTAACATCATGTAGCATCACAGTCATCATTATGAAGGTCCTGCATTTATGTAAACCTCACATAGGTACCTTCTTATGCCTAGTGGCCCCTCCTCTCTCCCATCGTCTTATTCTCCAGAAGGAATGGCTTTAGAACTACATCATTTTAGTAGCATATTGACCAGGAGCAAGACTGACCTCTCAATCACCACAGACGTAGATTTTCATGTAATCATATGGGGAGCACCATCGTGCCAGCCATCTCCTGTTCTTGTCCTTGAGCAGCAGCTCTGCATTTCCTGTCCCTGATGCTTAGTCTGTGTGAGAGCTCTGAAAACCACTTAAAGTAGTTGAAATTTTGGGTCCCGTGGCTGTATGGTTATGATGATAATGGGGAAGAGTGGGATACCCAAGCTCTAGGCACAGAAAGCAGTGACATCTACAAGTCGGAGGTGGGGGGTTAAAAAGATAAAGGAAAAAATGATACTGCCAGCCTCAATTTCTCTTTTATCTCCTGCCCCTGACTCCAGAAAATGAAGTGTGTGTGTGTGTGTGTGTGTGTGTGTGTGTGTGTGTGTACATGTATAGTAATTTTCCCGTAACTCTATCACTATACCACATAACAAAGAAGTTTCTTAGTTTCTTCTAAATCTTTCTCACCTAGTTGTTGCCTTACCTCCCTTTAACAAAAGGTAATCCTTTTATTCCACCAAAGAAATAAAAGGTTTCAAATGCAAACATATGCAAGAGAGTAAATATATTGATGTGTGAGTTTAAGTCAAAAGTATAAAGGATTGATAGTAGATACTTATTTACATTTGCAAAGAGCAATTAGAAAGCAAGCAAGCAAATATTGCCTAGCCTGATATTGTGGACAGAAGATGGCACTCAGGAGGGAGAAAAGGAGTGGAGAGGATAAGTGAGAGACAGCTAAGGAAAACTTTTTGTTCTGTTTTGTTGAAGACTAGACTTGTATTTGCATTTGTCAGCTGACAGGTTATGGTACACAAAGATACTTTATGCTCTCTAGGGATGTATATTCATTTACCTTATTAGAAATTATTAGAAATCATTCATATTTGCATTAAATCAGTCATCTACATAGTGTTAACAGTTTTAGCTTTTGAAAGCACAATACTCTGTAGCCAAATATTAATCTTACATGTTTTTATGAATGTGATATCTAAATTAAAATTGGTCTTTTTAAAATGTTTATTTATTTATTTCAAGAGAGACGGAGAGAGTGAGAGGGGTAGGGACAGAGAAAGAGGGAGAAATCTCAAGCAGGAGATGTAGGGATCGAACTCACGAACCATGAGATCATGACCTGAGCTGAAACCAAGAATCGGATGCTTAAACAACTGAGCCACCAGGTGCCCCTAAAACTGATACTTTTTTAATAGAAGTTTTTTAATTTACATTTTTTAAAAGACTAATATTAGTAGATATGTAAGTCTTTTTAAAAAAATTCTTTTGAAGATTAATGTATGCAGATAATCATGAAAATAGTAATTGAACCTAATTTTTCATTTTAGCATGAAAAGCATATTAGAAGACAGTGATGACAGGTGATAGATCCCAAAGCATATGACTTCATTGTACACTAATTGAGGACTCTAGGATTTATCCACACAGAAATAGAAAAATTAGAATCTTTTATTTAATTTATAATACAGGAAGATTAAAAACTGTATACAACTCTCTTACACATCTGTCCCTGAAACCATTTTCAGAAGATGAGAATGTGGAACAATGATGAAAGGAATAATTGAACATAAGCCATTTTTTTAATTGAGTACCATTTGAAAGTATACTTTTTATTATCATTTCTCAAAATAATTTCTGTTACATCCTGTGTATATACATAATCAGATTCTCTTGCCTCATTTTTACCTAAATGTATTAGGAAAAACAGTGAGAAAATATGCTGAAAATGATATACATGTTATCTGTACAAAGTGGCCGTGGTGTTTGTGTAAGAGAAGTTTACATGATTTTTAGGTGGGAAAGCACGAACTGAAGAGTATGATTTATAACAAAAATATTGGTATGTTATTGCAGTAATGTATCTTGTCATCCATTTCCTTGGAGAAAATCAATCACATTTAAAATACTGACCCCTTCTGGTTTTCTTTTCTTGCTACTTGACAAGTAAAATCCAATTTCTGAACTCATTGAAAAAGGAAGCTTAGATTATTGAGTAACATTTTGAAAATTTGTATAAATCATCCAGATAACTATCCTTAAAAAGAGGTGCTCTGACAGCAGGAATTGTGTTTTAAAGGAAACATTAAAAAAAAAAAAAACAACACCAACAACTCCTGTGTCATGGTCTTGAGCTGAGATAAGGGATGCCTGGTGACGGTGAAGGATGCGTCTTCATCATTCATCAACACAGTGACCACAATGGTGATATGTTCATGTTGGAAAAATAATCTTTGGACATACAGGTCTATTAGAATGGCAGATTTCCACCACTGTTTCTGCTGTGTATATATTTTCTTTTTAAAGGTCAGCTAATTTAGTTAGCTTTGCATACTGTCATGATCTGCTCAGCCATATGTTTGGAATCCAGACAACACAAGCAAACCCCTATTGACACATTGACTACTACTATTGCTGCTACTGCTACTCTTACTCCTTTCCCTCCTCCTTTTTCTCTTTTTCTCCTTAGATGTTAGGAGTCAGAGGTTCTCAGATTAAAAATCTGTAATTTGTTTGGGGCACCTGGGTGAGTGTCTGATTTCAGCTCAGGTCATGATCTCACTGTTCGTGAGTTCAAGCCTCGTGTCAGGCTCTGAGCTGTCAACACAGATAGAAGCAAAAGAGTCTGCTTTGAATTGTTTCTCTCCCTCTTTCTGCCCTTCCTTTGCTCAGACTCTGTCTCTTTCTCTTTCAATAATAAATAAACATTAACATTTTTTTAAGTCTGTAATTTGGACAAAGAACACACTTATTTTTAGGAAGATTGTACAGATCAAAATATTCCACATTAAATACAATTGTAAAAGGTTGAAGAGACATCTATAGTTAGTAGCTGTTGTATTTAAACATTAAAAATGTCTCAAGTATACACTGACAATATGAAATAAAATCTTGAAAATAAGATTTTATCATAATTTATTAATGTATGCAACATTTATTAACCATTTTGTATCAGAACTTTGCCAGGCACTGCAGATACTAAAATATATATGAAATGCTCCTTGTTCTCAAGGTCCTCAGGGCAGTTTTAAAATGGGGCAAGAATGTAGTAACAGAATAGAGCACAAAGGGAGCAAGAGGAGGGAGACCCAACATTGGTCATGTTAAGGATGAGGTGTGGGTGTAACAAGATATATTTTACAAAATAAGCAACAGATCAATATTTAAGCTGAAGAGGTTGGTTCTAATGATTTTTCTAACATGGAAGTAGTATAGTCTCATAAAACATTTGAAATATACAAAGAAATATAAAGCAGAAAATAAGCCATCCATCAAAAGAAACTTACAGTGACTTAACTTCTTTGACTGCATATATATGTATTTGTAATCATAGAAATCATAGTGAGAATAGAATTCAGTACCTTTTTCTATTTAATTTATTACAATCATGCTAATTATTATTTTTATAAATTTATTTTGCGAGAGAGAATGTTCACGTGACCACAGGAGAGGCAGAGAAAGGGAGGGAGAAAGAGAATGCCAAGCACGTTCCATGCCATCAGCACAGAGCCTGATGCAAGGCTAGATCTCGCAAACTGAGGTCGTGACCTGAGCCCAAACTGAGAGTCGGATGCTCAACTGACTGAGCGACTGAGGGGCCCCATTTTGTTCAGAGCTATTCTGAGCATATATGAAGACTGAGATAGCCACATTGGATGTCCCTGCTTCTTTTGTGCTATTTGATATCTTATATACTTGAAATTATTAATAAAGCTTGAGAGTAGGTCGGTTCATGAGAATCTGATTTGATAATCCAGTCCTTTGTGTTAGGGAGTGCACCCGAAACCCCAACTAGGTGCCTCTGATGAAACCTCTTATTCCAGTACCACATCTAACTCTTAGAATTCATTCAGCTAATCCAGTGAACACTTAAAAAGTGAAACCACTTCCCCTTTATATCCTGTACAATGAAACATTGATTAAAAAGATAAAGGGGTAGGACCTGTTATGCCAGAGGTTAGGCAGGTCAAAGAGAACAAGAAAGTTTGTGATGTTCCATTAATAGTGATGTTTCCATTTTGGGTCCAACACTAGTCAAAATAGCAGTGGCTGCCATTCATGAACTACATCAGTTACTTCTTGTTGCAGAGGCTCAAGTAAATAGGTGGAGAGTCCTGCGCTCTTTACTCCCCCAAAATGCCTGTGTGCGCCTTGAAGGTGGAGGAGGAAGAATCTCCTCTTTCTTCATAGAAACATGTGGCAAGGTGGTGACAGTGCTCTCCTAACCATGGATTCATTCTAGAAGTGTTGATCGAATTCCTTGTATATTCCAGGCACCAGTGGTAAAACAGGGCAGATTCAAATTCTGTTTGACTTAGCTGCTATTATTTTGTAAGTAGTTAACCACCCATCAGTTTTGATTTGGAAGTTTCATGTCTTCTACCAACACCCCTGAAGCTGGCATGCTACCTTTTGAACTTGCAGGCAGGATGAACATCAGTCCCGTCACCAAGTTTTGATGTTGTGGTGCAGGTGTCTTCTCCCATATTGTGGCTTGTTGGCTTACCCTATTTGTATGTAATCAATTATATCTATATCTTCCTTTAGGATTAATGCTTTTTTGTGTGCTTTAAGAAGTCTTTCCATACCTCAGATAATTTCTTGTGTTATTTTCTGGAAGCTTTGTTTTTTAACTTTTATGCTTAGATCTGTAATCCACCTCTGCTGATTTTTTGCTTAGTAGTGGGAGGTAGGAATCTATTTTCTTTTCTTCTGTCCTTTTTTTCTTCTTCTCCATCCTTCCTTTTTTTTCAACTTTGTGCATGGATGCTTAATTGTTCCAACAGCATTTATTGAAAAGTCTGTCCATTTGCCAGGAGTCTGTAGTGCTACTTCTGTCGTAAATCAACTGTCCACATCAACATCAGTCTGGTTCCTGTTCTATTCAGTTGCTTTATTTATAGATCCAACAGCTAATGCTACACTAACTTAATTACATGGCGTTAATACCATAATGTGTAGGTGCAGATATTCCCTTGTTTGTTTCATTGTGTTCTGTTAAGAGTATCCCGACTTTGGTTCTTTGCATCTTTATATACATTTTAGAATCAACTTTTCAAGTTTTATGAAAAACCTATAGGGATTTTGATTGGAATTACATTAAGTCTATCTATCAATTTAGACAGTTTAGACATTTTCCTGCCATTTCACAATACTGAGAAATTTATTAAGTCTAAAAATTTATGGGTTCTTTTGGATTTTCAACAGAAGCCCTCATGATTCTCTAATATGTAGATATATAAATAGGTGAGTTTTTTCTGGATTCTCTATGATATTTTGCTTAAGATTTTTCCATGTATGTTCATACATGAGACTGGCCTGTGGTTTTTCATTTTTGAGATATTCTTAGAGTTTAGAATTAAGGTTATACTAGCTTCATAAAATGAAGTGAAGAGTGGGTTCTCATTTATATTCTCTGGAACAGTTTATGGCAAGTTACAATTATTTTTTTCCCCTTGAATATTTGATAGAAACTGGCATTGAAGCCATGATGGGCCTGTAGTTCTGTGGGAAAATTTTTGACCGTTGATTCAGTTTCTATAAAGGCTACAGGACTCTTAAGTTTTCTCTCTCTCTTTTTTTAAATCAGTTTTATGAGGATTTATTGTTAAGTAATTATCCCATTTTATCCAAGTCTACAAACATATTTACGTAAAGTTATATACAGTATCTTCGTATTATCTTCTTAGTGTCTGTAGGATTTATAATGATGTTCTCTGTTTTATTTTGTTATTCAGTCTTGCCTGAGGTTTGTCAAGTTTTAGGTCTTTTCGGGATCTAGTATTTAAACTTGCTCATCTTTTTTTTTGATATTTATTTTTTTGTGTGTGAGAGAGAGCACGTGAGTGAGTTGGGGAGGGACACAGAGAGAGGGAGACAGAGACTCCAGACCAGGCTCCAAGCTGTCAGCACACAGCCTGACGTGGGGCTTGAACCCACGAACCCATGAAATTATGACCTGAGCCAAAGTCGAACAATTGACCAACTGAACCACCCTTTATAGAAACTGAACCAATGGTCAAAAATTTTCCCACAGAACTACAGGCCCATCATGGCTTCAATGCCAGTTCCATCTTTTTTACTGTGAGTTTGTTTCCAGTTTCCAAACATATGAATAGTTTTTGGTTATCTTACTATTTTTAAATTTTTATTGTGATCAGAGAGCATATGCTACATCAGCCTGTTGCTTTTCTCCAAACAGTTATCTGGATGGTGGTTTTAAACTTTGCTCTGTAAAGACATAGGGATTCTGTAGCACTGCTTATTACAAGAGTGACCTTGCTGTAAGAGAGAGGGATGGCCAAGAGAGCCTTATAGTTCACTGCACTGGATCCAACTAGAGGCAAGATATCTTCATCTGGTTAAACTTGTAGGATGTCATTTGAAGAAAGTTTCTTTTTACTAAAAAAAAAAAAAAAAAGTTTGAAAAAACCTTAAAAATCATTTAAATCCATAATAAGCAGTCTCTCTTTATAAGCACATTTGCCATGGGGCAAAATTAAGTCAATTCTGGTGGTTTTGTTGAAAGCTTTTTATTAGTTCTTTTTCTTTGTATGAAAGAAGAGACAATATTTGATAGTAGATTAAAGACCCTACATAAAAGTTAGGCAGGCTAATGTGGTCTGTTGTCACTGTTTCTGACTTAAGCAACACAAAACTGCCTTCCTTCTAATGAGTCTCAGCAGAGAGCTTTTCATCCCTAAATCACCCTCCTATACTTATCTTAATGAGGTAATTAACTGTTGAGAAAATATACTAAAGATCTCCAAGTAGAAATCTATAATAAATGTGTTAAAACGTGTCATTTATAATTTATTTCAGGAGTATCTAGCATCATTTATTGCTCTGCTCTACCACGTATAAAAATACTACATAAAAAAATATTCCTTCTTGATAAAAACTTCCTGCCAGTGGAGAGAAGATAATTATCAGCATTGTTTTTGTTTCTTAGGCTGACAGGAATAGCCGCAGGGTATGGCATCTCTGAAAATAGCAGGCTTGGTCATGTTTCTTTATCTTGAATTTACAGAACTTCTTTGATAATAAACAGTTTGATACCTAGAAATTTGATTACTTACTGTGAGCATAGTGAAGAGTACCCTCAAGGCTTGTAAAATAATACTTTTAAAACTGATGCTAGCACTAGGTAACTATCAACCCAGAAATATCTGTGTTTTAGATGCTTATAATACCTGAAACTTAATTTTGAATCTGCATTTATTTGATAGATTGTACATGAGCTTCAACTTTTCACCTTAATGTTTTCTTTGGTCATAGTACATAGTAGTGGTATTTGCTTTCTTGCTCAGACTGCTGTTTGCCAGCAGAAATAGTAAACTGATACAGAGTGGAAATGATGAGAAACAGACCATGGAAAAATGAAAGAAATAAAGAACTGTTGAAAAGGAACAAAAATAGAAAAATTCAAAAGGAATACTAGAAGCCAACAATGTAACATGGAAAAAAAAATACGGGATGGTAAGGAAAAATAAATGAAACAGAAATATCCTGAAATACTTAGGGGGAAAAATGCTATGAAATGTAGAGGAATTAAACTTTTAGGATTGTGGGGGGTATAGAAAAGGAACAGCAAATGGAAAGCTTTGTGAGCTCCTAGCAGTTGGCTAAAATTGTGATTTTTATCATTTGTTAAATTATCTTATAGTAATTAAAATATTTTATTTAGTATATCAAATTAGACTAAGAATTTGTTTTAAAGACTAGATTTATTTTCTTCCTTTTAAATCAGATCGCCTGCTTCCCACACTAAACTTTCTCTGTTAAATTTCCCTTATGTTTCCAGAAAGACAGTGTCAGGGATAACCCTCATTTTTAAATATGTGTTAATGGTATTTTTGGTGTCTAGACAGGTTCTAGTACTAATTCCAATGTGGGGGAGGGGTCACCACACACACCACTAAGCAATTCTCTGTGATAGCAGCTGGGTGTCCTGTGGTTTAACTCGTTTCTGACACTCTCTACCTAGAGTGTCACATCCCACAGGTTCAGTCTCATAAGGCTGCCCTGCCCACATTTCAGATGCCACTTACAAGTCCAGGTTTGTCACCTTGCTTTTAACCAGTGGGCTATAAATCAGAGGTTCCCATGACCCCTTGTTGGTTTCGATTTGCTAGAGCAGCACCTGGAACTCAGAGAATACCAGAGAATAAAGAAGACAGAATTGGTAGGTATTGGTGGTATTACATATACCTTCTAAATCTAATATTGGTAATATTAGATATATCTTCTAAAGATATTGGTAATATTCTATTACCAGTTCTATTAAAGAGGATGATAAAGGATACAGATGAACATCCAGATGGAAGAGATGCAGAAGGCAAGGAAAGAGCAAGAGCATCCATGCACTCTCTGGGCATGTCACTTTCTCCCAGCTTCTCTACCTGTTCACCAACCTGGAAGTTTCTGACCTAACTGCAGGGTTTCTACAGAGCCTTTATTGTAGAGGCATGGTTGATGAAGTTGTTGGCCATTGGCGATTGTTCAATCTGCAGCCCATCATCCTTCTCTAGGGATTGGAGGGTGAGGCTGAAAGTTCCAATCCTCTGATCACATGATTGGTTCCCTTGGAAACCAATGCCCTTCCTTAGCTGGTGTCCAAAAGTCATCTCATTAGCGTAACAAAAGCAACCTTTGTTACTGTGTTTTAGGAGCTCTGTGTCAGAAAAAGGAATGAAGACCAAATATATATTTCGTATTATAAATCACAAGGTCACAGTACCACATATCTCAGTTATAAAGTAGTGGCCATGGTTTTCCCTATGGAAAGGCAGGTTCACTTACTAAAATTACCAAACTATTCCACTTAATCAGAATTGAGACCATAATTGCTATGTAGCAGCCTTTCTAGGTTATTTTCCCTTTTTTAGGAGTTTATCTACAACCCCTGTTAGCAAGGGAAAAAACCTTCCATTTTTATAAATATCTCATTTTTGTAAATTATTTGTTGGCAAAAGTTTTATTATTTTTTTTCCAAATAAAGCCTCTGGCCTCTAACATTTCCATCTGTTCTGCAACATGAGAGTTGTAGCTTGCGTGAGCTGTTCCCTATTCAGAATTTTTGAGTGTTGGTTGCATTGAAACATATTTCTTTTGTTTTACACTGAAAAGTTCTCTGCCTGACCTACCTCTTAATTGAGGTGGCATTCATTCATTCATTCATTTATTTAATGAATATATTTTGAGAACATACTTTACGGTTGTAATATCCATGAAAAAGTTGAAATGCATATAATATAAACCCTGTTTTCAAGGAGCCGAAAATGTATTGCTTGGGAAAATTAGAAGAGGAAGGAATTCCATGGGAAGTCAGTGGATGTTTTAGAGATTATGTGAACTTTGAAATTGGTCTAGAAGGATGAATAAAAGTTTGACTGAAAGGAAACTGAAAAATAATTATGTAAGTGTAAGAATTTACTAAACATCAAGAAAGATGAAGCAAAGAATGAATATTAACTCCTTTACTGACTTGATATTTAATTATACAATATTGTCTTATTCTACAAGGGGCAGAGGTATTACTGACTGACTGACAGGGTTTGGTTAGAGAAGAATCTCTGCAAGTGAAGTAATGGATCTTCTAGGGATTAGATCCTACTGAATCCATAGGAGCTGGTTAAACAGTCTATAGAAGTTGTGTATAATTGTGCCCTACGTCTGGTATGGAACCTGAGGTTAACCAGGGCTAGTAACCAGCACACAAAGTCAGGGAGAACAAAGACACACTAGAACCCAGAAGGACAGAGTAACTGTCTTTCTAGCCCCAGAACCTGCATAGGTCTCTTATCACCTCTAAGCATCTATTTATAATGATACGGGAGATCTTCAGAATAGCAGGTGCGTTTCATCATGGAACTGCATAGGAACATAGTCTAGAATTCAGGGAAACTGGAAGAAGACCCCATAATTGCTGGAGGAGCTAACTCCTACTCCACCCACAAGTTGAGCCTGTGGATCTGTAACCACATGTGCATACAAGAGGCTCTATGTGCATTTCAGGAAATTCTGACAGTTACATAGGCATGTGTAACCCACTACCTTATCAACATACAGAACATTTTCATCACCCCAGAAAGATCCCTGGTGCTTCTTCAGAATCCATTTACTCCCCTCACCAAAGGCAACCATTGTTCTGACTTCTCTTACTGTAGATTAGCTTTGCCTGTTCTCAGACTACATAAAATGTAATCAAATGACATGTATTCTTTATTATCTGGAATTTTTCTCTCAGCATAATGTTTTTGAAATTTATTTATGTTGTATATGTCAGAAGTATGTTCCATTTTATTGGGTGAGATATGAAAGAAACGTCTTTGTTTCTGGACTAAATCCCATTATCTGGATAAGAACATTTGCTCAGAAGTGCTAGAGTGAGGCGTAAGGCCATTGTCTTATCTCTGTAAGAGCTGCCTCTTCAGGAATACTTTTTGATCACTGCTTTACTTTGGGGCACAGAATCAATTGACTTTTTCAACCCTAGCAACGCCCAAATTATTGAATTCTTTCTTAATTTAGATTATAATCCATGAGCAGAGACCTGTCCTTAGCAGAGCTGTGTTCCTTCCGTCCCTCCTTGCAAATTACTGAGATGTTTTCCAGAGCCTTCTTTCATTAACACACAGTAACATTTTGAGATTTTGTTCTAGTCACCCTAGAGTTATATAAGCTTGGTTTAGCATGTGTCTTCCAAGATATGATAAACAATGACTTTATTAAATGTTTTCCCATGGCATAATACGGGTTACTGGCTGTATTATTCTGGGTTCTTCAGAGAAACATAGGATGTGTGTGTGTGTGTGTGTGTGTGTGTGTGTGTGTATATATATATATATATATATATATATACACACACAGAGAAGGATTTTTTTTTAAGGAATTGGCTCACATGATTATGGAGGCTGGCAAGTTCAAACTCTGCAGGAAGAGTTAGCAGACTGGAGATCCAGAGAAGAGTTGATGTTGTGGTTCAAGTGTGAATGCTACCAGCTGGTAGAATTCCTTCCTGTTAAGAGAGGTATCAGTCTTTTGTTCTCTTCAGGCCTTCAGCGGTGACTGCTTGACTCCTGACCTCATTATGGAGCGCATTCTGCTTTACTTAAAGTCCACCAATTTGATGTTAATTTTACCCAGAAATACCCAGAATAATGTTCAACCAGATACCTAAGCACAATGGCCTAGTCAAGTTGACATATAAAATTAATAAGTCTTTGACTTTCTAGCTGGTAGTATTTGTTTGAATATGTTTCCTATTGCCTACTTACTAAACCAGTTCTACATTTTCAATTCTGCTAAAGCAAGTCCATGTTTGGTGCCAATTTTGGAATAAGATCATTTTTTCTTCTAATATAACAGGTAGAGAAAGAAAAAGACAGAGAAAGACTCAAAATAATAGTGGCTTAAGTAAGTAAAAGCCTGTGTAGGCTTCTCAGGGTTGTTTTAGCAATCATTTGATTGCCAGACTCCATAATCATCAGAGATCCAGGTCCCTTCTATCTTCTACCTCATACTCCAAGGTGGCTATTCCAGCTCTTGCTAGTTAATCTGCATTTCCACTAGTAGGAAGGAACAAAAGCACATACCTCACATTACTTCTACTCCCATCTCATAGGTCTCATAGTCCTATGACTACCTTTAGTGAAAGGCAATTTAGGAAATTAGCCTTAACTGTACCTAATTAAAAATTGCATTACTACAGAAGTGAGAACTGGCATTGGGGAAAAGTTAGAAGGGTTTCTCACAAGTTGGAAATCCCTTGATCAGATAACAACAACATTGGAGGACACAAAGATTTACAAGAATACCCTTTAGCATGAAAACCAATATGAAAAATTTTACAGTAGTCAAGAATTAGACAGCAGAGGCTTAACTAAGTGAATGTTATTTAGACGTGGTTAGATTTGCAAGATAATTTCAATGGAAAATTAATAGAACTTAGTGACTGATTGGCTCTGGAGTGGGAAGGAAAAGATGTCAAGGGTAACACGTTGGTTAACAGCATGAACTGTAGAACTCTACTGCCTGGATTTGAATCTTGGTTTGCATATTTATGGAGTGCCCTTGTACAAGTTGCTTAACAATCTTCCCCTGGGTTTCTTATCTGCAAAGTGAGCATAAAAATTCATGTCTCAAAACTTAATTGAAAGATTGAATAAGATAACGTGTAACATACCCAACTTTAGAAAAAAGTGAGCCTGGCTGGCCCAGTTGATAGAGCATATGACTCTTGATCTGCGGATTGTAGGGTCAAGCTTCATGTCGGGTGGAGAGATTACTTAAAAATAAAATCTTTAGGGACACCTGGGTGGCTCAGTAGGTTAAGTGTGCAACTTTTGATTTCAGCTCAGATTATCTCACGCAGATCCTGCCCCGTATCGGCAAGCTCTACATTGACAGGCCTGAATCTGCTTGGGATTCTCATTCTCCTTCTGTCTCTGCCCCTCATCTGCTTTCTCTCTCTTTAAATAAGTAAGTAAGTAAGTAAATAAATAAATAAACTTAAATTAAATTAAATTAAAAAAAATATACCCAGGATAAAATTCTAGGGAAGACTGACATTTAATAGATAGGAAGTAGAGAAAAGGTGGATAAGGAGGCTGAAAGAGAACTTTAGAGCTTCAGAGAAGGAGGAGTGAACAAAGAGTCCTGTCCAGGAAACCAAAGTTGGGGAATGTTTCTCAAGGTTGAGAATGAATGACAGAATCAAGTAGTATGGTCAGATGAAGGCTGAAAATAAATCTGTTAGTCTGGTTTTGTAATCATTTGATCAATAAGCATCTAAGGAAAATACTATTTTTTAATATTTATTTTTGAGAGAGAAAGAGGGTAAAAGTGCATGTGTGCAGTCAGGGGAGGAGCAGAGCGGGGAAGAGAGAGAATACCAAGCAGGCTCTCTGCCACCAGTGCAGAGCTTGATAGGGGGCTTGAACCCATGAACCTCGAGATCATGGCCTGAGTGGAAATCAAGAGTTGGACGCTCCACCAATTGAGCCACCCAGCTGCCCCAGGAAAACATATTTTTATTTAAAGCTGTGGAAGCAATATTTGGTTAAGTTAATTGTCAGATTCTTTGGAATTTGGAATAATTACCAAGTTACTCCAAATTATTTGGAGTTTTAATGGAATTATTAACTCAGAAGTTCTAACAGTTGAATGTAGTTTGTTAAAATTCTTTAAAACTATGATTTAGATGTCAGACTGTGATGAGAGGTTCAAATCATTTGTCAACATGAAGTAATTGTTTTCATTTACCTCATCATAAATTCTGTATTATAGCACTTGAATAGATGAAGGTAGCCAAGTGCCTCAGGCCGTAGTGCCAGACCTATTAATTCTTAGTTTCTTTATGTTAAAAAGAAGTATATGGTTATTCTTCACCTTCAATGAGTATTTGGGACAGTTGAGATGACAAAATGTATTCATGTGGCACGCTCTGTCTTATTGCCCTGGATTTCATACTTATTTTAGCAGTCTAATTTGCTTCAGGGTATATAGTAGTGGTAAGACTTGCAGTCCTCCTGGTGTTAGATAAGGGTGACCGTCTTTGTGCTACATTAATTAACTGTGTAACTTTGAGTCAGTCGCTGAGTCTTTGTGACTCTCCATTTGATAAATTGGGCCAGACTATTTACCCTGGGCACCTCATAAGGTTTTATTAAGACTGCATGTGTGAGGTGCTCTTTAAATTAAGTACCAAATAAACATAAGGTAACATTACTAATTAGACTGATCACTTCTTCACTTGGCTAACATAGGAATCAGCATCTCATTTGATTCTGGACCAAATCTATATTTCCCTTGATTCAGGAATATACTCTTTTATTTAAAAAAAAAAAAAAAAGAAAAGTAAAAATTTCTTCATGGAAGAACATGTGCTCTGTGTGCAGTATCCCCTGGAGCATTTAATCTTTTCAGTTTGGGATTTAGTTTGTCATTTGAGTAGTAAGATACAAAGGCTGCCAGTAGTTTTCATACATTTTTCACATTATTAATTATATAATTTTTTAATATATAAGTTGCTAGTAACCTTATAAAGTAGCCTTAAATAGAATCTCTGAAGTATTAATTGAATATTAAATGGTTACAAGGGACCAATTACAGGATTGATGCTCTTATGCTCATTTATATTTTTAAAATTACTACAGTCTTACCTGGTTAAAAAAACAAATGTTTCTAAGATGAAGGGAACAAGACTGAGAATATTGTGACTATAAAGGAATCTTTAAATCCATTTCACTTGATTGCTTCCCTGTATTTACATCTGAAGGAATGGTAGCTTCGCCTTGATGCTTTAATGTTGATAGAAGGGACTAGAGGAAAGATGAAGAATAAATATATTAATCACAGTAATGTTTACCTGTAATCTTAATTTTTCAAAAGTACAGACATCTATGATTGCTTTACTTTTACACCAGAAATTGTTGTAGGAGGGACAGTGACTGTAATTTCAAACATGTTACAAGGAAGACATAAAAAGATGTTGTTTATCTCCTGATAGTAAATCATGAGGAACTAATGAAAGGGGGAGAGAATCACTTTCTGCTTTGGTCAAAAGATGGCACTGTTGCTGTGCTGATTATTTTCTTCTGCAGTTTGGTTCAGTCTTTTCAAATGCAGAAAACAGTTAAATTTAGTGATCTAATTAACACTGACCCTCCCAACAGAATGCCAGATTTCTAATCAAGGACTAAAAGAATAAACCAGAAAAATGGAGTTTATATTTTAAAAATGTGTTAGGTTGTCTTAGGAGCTATTCAGATAACATTCTCTGGGTTTCAGAAATTTGCCTTAGGAACAGAACACCCTACCTCATGTTTTCAATTTTGGTTAAGTTAAATGCCTTCAGTTTGGAACTTTGATACCTGCTAGGGTTTCAAGACATGTTAGGTATGTGTGTGGGGGGATTGTTTGGTTGTTTTTGTTGTTTTTTGTTTTTTTAGTTTTTCAAGGTCATTGAACGTATGCTTTGATTAAGGAAATAATACATTTTATTTTCAAGTTTTGACAGGTAATCATTTTTTTCCTCCCTCAGCCATTATACTTTACTTCTTAATAGTTGGAAGACTATGTGGACCAGTCTAGAAATATAAAAGTGATTGATCTCCGTACTTGTGGTGGGAATGCAGTGTCCTCTTATCTTATTTCTTTTTTTTTATTTTATTAACATAATTTTAATGTATATTAATTTTTGAGAAAAAGAGTACAAGCAGGGGAGGGGCAGAGAGAGAGGGAGACACAGAATCAGAAGCAGGCTCCAGTCTCTGAGCCATCAGCACAGAGCCCGATGGGGGCTTGAACTCATGAACTGTGAGCTCATGACCTCACCTACAGTCGGATGCTTGATTGACGGAGCCACCCAGGTGACCCATTCTCATCTTATTTCTTTTTATTTATTAAAAAATTTTTTAATGTTTTATTTTTTATTTTTGAGAAAGAGAGAGACAGCATGAGCAGGGGAGAGTCAGAGAGAGAGGGAGATGCAGAATCTGAAGCAGGCTCCAGGCTCTGAGCTGTCAGCACAGAGTCCGACGCAGGGCTCGAACCCACGAACTGTGGGATCATGACCTGAGCCAAAGTTGGACACTCAACTGACTGAGCCACCCAGGCGCCCCTCTCATCTTATTTCTAAGTCAGGACCTTACATGATTCTTAAAGCATAATTCTCTTTTTTTATTTAAGCAGATCTTTCAAGGACAAAGAAATTCAGTGAAAAGCTGTGAACAAAATGACAAAATAAACTCCTGATAATAAGGCTTTATTATTGATTGTACAAAGTGCTCTTTAAAAAATACAAAAAATAAAAAATACAAACGTACAAATCAAAACACTTTTTTTCAAGAAAGGGGGGGAATCCTTGGTGTATTGAGAGAACACAAAATAATCCATTTTTTTCTTACTTAATGTTAGAATAGGAAAACACTGATAGATTCCTGCGTACAGACTCTAGACTTACCTATCTGCTGCTTTTTAAAGTTAAGATTTAGATGGTCCTCTTTTAAAAGTAATTAAATTAGGCTTTCATCAGTTAGCAATGTAGCTAATTTATCATGTAGATATCGTGTAGATATAGTACAGAAGATATTTATGTAGCTTTGCACTGTACCTCATTTGAATCTAAAATACAAACCCAAAACCTTAGTCAAAATCTTTGAGGCCAAATATGTTTCAGAATTCTAATTTTCTTGGATTTTAAAAAGGTAATAGTAGGTATTTGGTATGTCACCCACTTCCCCCAGTAGGGTCTGAGGCAGCACCCTGTCATCAAACATTAATATGTTTTCAACAAAATCTAAGAATAGTTATATCACATGGGCGATGGCTTGACCACAAATAGCCTCACATCAGTTTAGGTCAGATTTGAGGCCGAATGAGTCAGCCACAAACTGAGCTGCAGGTTGCAGGCTTCTAGATTTCACAGAGGCATTCAAGAGCTGGTAGACCTGAAGGGTCATTCAGGTCTGCTCTGTGAGGTACTAGATATCAGCTAAGGCTTTCTGTATATAAATGGAGGAATTTGATTTAACATTTTATTCTTAATTTCATGGCTTCTTTTTGGGGGATATATTTTATTTTGTTTTTAGTTGCTTCATTAACTAGGTGGTTCAAGCCCAAAATACCTTCCAGCCTGTTTCAGAATGCACTGAAAGACAGCCAAAGATTTGGAGATATTAGTGTAGCCAGTACCTGCCATAAAGCAGCAAGCTACATAGCATAGGCTCTGTGGCAAGAAAGCCATCATTCCTTTCCTATTAGGAGGACTTGAGGTAAAAGCATTTCCACTTTATTTTATGCTATAGTATTAATCAACACCAGCTTTATTTCCTACAGCAATGTTGTGAGATAGAATCTTAATTTCAAGTAGAATTAAGCCTGATCACCAATAGGTAGGGGGTTTCTGAAGAGAATATATATGTTTCAGGGATATGGTAGAGGGATTATATTATGTGACATATCTGCTTCCTTAGAAGTGCTTCCCCCACTTCTGCGTTATAGTTAGGCATTGTGTGGTCAATAATATAGCTAACCCAAGATGATGTCTACTAGTTTCTATTTCAGCTTAAGGTATTAGCTTAGTTTTCTACCTAATCTGATCAAAATAATACTTCTGCTCCATCTATTACAGTCAGTCATGACATCTTTTTCTGCCTTCTGCTGGAAAGTATAATTAGGCAGCTCTGCTGACCATCTCTCTAGCACCTGTTATAATTAATGATAAATAATGTCCGTTTTAATACAACTTGGTTTGTAGTAATTCGATGCAGTAGAGTTAGTGTTCTGTCATAGGTGAAAAATATCGCATGACTCAGGTTCTTGTTAGGCTGTGAAATTTACAGTCATTGAGAAACCTGGGGACCACAGCTCATCTGGAGAGGATACTATCATGCCAAAATGGATGTTGCTTTAGTTGCTTAGTTTTCTTTCCTATTATTAAAAAACAAAAAACAACAAAAAAGAAATTTACATGGACAGAAATTTTCACAAACATAGAGAACCCTTTTGTTTTCTACCAGACCTCAAATCCAAATCCAACATGTCTTATTTTCTTCTCTAGTCCTGACATATGTATTTATATGGTCATTACCACAACTTGGCCGGTTTACTTCTATTTTTCAAGTCTCTCTGACTCTTAAATGTGTTTTCCCTCTCTCTGAAATTTTAAATTTCTTACTGGGCTTGTTAAGATCTATTAAGCAGTATCTTTCTTCCATTCTGATTGTAATCATTTCTGTCTTGAAGCATCACACCCTTCTCCCACCCTGCTGTCTAACTGTTCTAAAAATTATAGTCTTTTTATGATTGGGATGAAGTGGCAATTACTTGGTTCTTATGGGCTGTTGCAAAGTATGTGAGAATTATTACAGAAGCAGCCGATTTATCCTAGACACTACTGTAGTAGGCAGAGTAGTGCATGTTTAAGTACTTATATTTTAGAAGTGCGTTCATTTTCTCTTAGTATATTGTAAAACACATACTAAATTATCTTAATTTATCAGGATGCCAATGTCAGAAGTATTGGTTTTTAAATCATTGAACTAATCTGATTATAGAGTTGTTATATACTGCAGCCTTAAGTAAAATTAAGTACCTATTGCTATTTATGTGTCAAAAGTGAAGAAACTATTATATGTTTTGATAAATGCTCATTATAAATATAAATATAAATATAAATAATGCTTATTACACTTTCTAATAATTTTCAGCTGTTTGAACCTTGGGAGTAAGTTTTTTTCACATTGTCTGTTTTTATTGATTTTTTTAAAATGTTTGTTTATTTTTTTTTTTATGTCTTTTATTTATTTTTAAGAGAGACAGACAATGCGAGCAGGGGAGGGTCAGAGAGAGAGAGAGACACACAGAATCGGAAGCAGGCTCCAGGCTCTGAGCCATCAGCACAGAGCCCGATGCGAGCTTGAACCCACAGACCGTGAGACCATGGCCTGAGCCAAAGCTGGATGCTTAACCAACCTGAGCCACCCAGGAGCCCCTGTTTATTTTTGAACGAGAGAGAGACAGAGGATGAGTGGGGAGGGTCAGAGAGAGAGGGAGACACAGAATCGAAGCAGGCTCCAGGCTCTGAGCTGTCAGCACAGAGCTCAGCAAGGGCCTCGAACTCACCAGCTGTGAGGTAATGACCTGAGTGGAAGTCGGACACTTAAGCAACTAAGACACCCAGGAGCCCCTTCCTTGATCTTTTCGTACACAGTCATGGTGTTTTTGAAATCTATAGCTACTATAAGCAAAAGGACAAAAATGGTATTCAAACAACCATCATCAGCAGCAAAATAGCAACAGCCATTTTACAGGAATCCCTAACATTTCGTCCTATGGTGTTGAGATTAACCCAATTTGTAAAAAGGCCTTTGTGTTGCCACACACAATTTCCTTTTGTAGAAATTGAGACCAGTTAACTTATACCAACCTAATTTTAGAAACATAAATTATGAGTGTTGGAATGAAAAAAAAACCCACCAGAAGAATTAGCCAACATTGCCAACATTATAGAAATTAATTTAAATTTCCATTAAGCCAGGGACATGTTGTTTGTAAATGGTGAAGCTTCTATGTACTTTTGAATAATTGTAATAAGAAAGAATTATACTTACTTGATTAGTCATTGGCTTTGCTAAATGTGGAACCAGTAACAAAATAAGTCCTTTTAGTGGGGGTTAAAAGCTCTGGGTTCAAACTGCATATATCCCTTACACATACCATTGCTTTAATCAGAAAATGATCCAAAATGAGTGTAGTTGTAACTTACACAATTTTAGTAAAATCTTCTGATGCCTTAGTGAGGTACTGTAAAAGAAAAGTTTTAAAAACCATCACTAGGTGTGTATTGATTCCTTATGGTTGCTATACCAAATTACAACAAAGTTGGTGGCTCAAAGTAACCCAAGTTTATTATCTTACACTTCTGAAGGTTCTAAGTACAAAATCAAGGTTCTGGCAAAGCTGCAATTCTTTCTGGGTGCCCTAGGTGAGTGCTATAGACTGAATATTTGTGTCCTCCCCAAATTTCTGTTAAAATGCTAATCCTAAAGGTGGTAGTTTAGGGGATGCGGCTTCTGGAGGTAATTAGGTTATGAGGGTGGAGCCTTCACGAATGGGATTTGTGTCCTTATAAAGAGACCCCAGAGAGCTCCCTCACCCCTTCTGCCATGTGAGGACAGGACCATCAGTGAACCAGAAGGCAGGTCCTCACCTGACACCGAACATGCTGGTGCCTTGATCTTGGACTTCCTACCTTCACAACTGTGAGAAGTAAACCTTTATTATTTAAGCCCCCCAGTCTTTTATTTTTGTTACTGCAGCCTAAACGGATTAAGATGCAGAATTGTTTCCTTACCTTTGCAGTTTCCGGAAGCAGCTCACATTCCTTGGCCCATGGCCAGCAGTCCTGTCCTGTCACTCCTGCCTTAGCTTCCATTATCAACTCTTCCTCTGACTCACCTGCCTTCCTTTTTGATTTGTAAGGATTTGGGGGGTTACATTGGGCATACTCAGATAATCCAAAATAATCTCCTATCTCAGGTTCCTTCGTTTAATCACATTCCGCCAATACCCTTTTGCCACATAAGGTGACATATTTAAAGGTTCCAAGGATGAGGATATGGACAACTTTGGGGGGGAGCAGCCATTTTTCTTCCTACCACAGGCTCTTCACAAAGGTGAGCACATAATGGTTCACATGTCTGCTGTCTAGACAGGAGCCTTTGGTGTGTGTGTAGGGGGGCGATATTTAGGGCACAGTGAGAAATAAGGTCCATATAAGAAATTCTTTAGAGACTGCCAACAAACACTGAAGCTTAAGTAGGCTTTCAGTGGTAAGGAATTCCCCAAATATTTTTTATTAAAAAAATTTTTTTTAATGTTTATTTATTTTTGAGAGCCGAGAGAGACAGAGCATGAGTCGGGGAGTGGAAGGAGATACAGAATCTGAAACAGGTTCCAGGCTCTAAGCTGTCAGCACAGAGCCCGATGTGGGGCTTGAACTCACGAACTGTGAGGTCATGACCTGAGCTGAAGTCGGAGGCTTAACTGACTGAGCCGCCCAGGTGCCCACCCCCCTTAAAATATTTCTTAATCAGTAAATGAATACATGAGGAAACTAGAAATTTTGAATACCATAAATTTTAGTTATCTGGAACCTCAGAGAATAAGTTTTCTAGAGAGTTAATTCCTTAAGAGTAAAAAAAGAAAAAAATTTAACTGACATCTGTAGGAACAATTTTGATATTTATCCTACTGTCATAGCTCCTTTAATTTGTATTATAATAGAAATACACATATGGGTAAAAATTGAAAATATAAATGAGCTTTTAATGACATTTACTTCTCCCTCCTCCCTCTTTTCCCAGTCTTATTCCTCGGAGGCCACCACTTCTAATTATTTCTGTTCTTTCCTTATTCTGTACACAACTCCCAGACCTCTGACTAGTACGTTTGGCTGCCGTTTCTTGATCTAACGACTTTGGACGTTGACTGCTGACTCCTTGCTAGGCTTTGTCCCACATATGCCCCCCTTACCGCCTCACACCACTGTGCACCCTGGGTTCTCACCCCATGCGCAGTTTCTCCCTCGTTCAGCCTAGAAACTTAGTACTGCATGCTCACACTTGGGCTTCCTGCTCTGTTAGCATTGGAATGTGTCTCTGACATACTTCAAGCTTTACTCTTTTTTGCAATAATCAGGCCACTGTCTCTTGGGTTTCTGTCATTGTGTTACAAGAATATTTGTACTCGCATCCTGCCTTCCATTTCTCCCTCCCTTCTTCTCAGTGTCTGTACCTTTATGTTTGGGTGGATGGTATTCTTTCTGGGATGTAAAAATCTGTTCTGAAGCATTACAAAGATCAGTGTATTGGATGATGCTGAACTTTGACGACCAATAATCAGTGTAAGTTAATTCTGTAAATATTGTTCATTGCAGAATGGACTGATACGTTAGAATTAAATTTTCTTTTCTGTTGGTCCAATGTAATGATCGAGTGCCACTGAAATGAAAGTTTTTACACAGTTTGATGGGAAAATCTCTCTCTTTTGCTCCCTTCCCTCAGCCCCAGTCTAGTGGCATATGCCAAATCTTCAAGGTTTTCTTAGTTTTCAGTCATTTCATCTCTTCTGTGCCTTCTCATTTCCTTTAACGTTTTCCACGTCATGGTAGCCTGGAGTAGTGATCTCGAGGACTCCTGAGTAGTCATCATTCTGGGACTTTACTCCCCTCCCGGCTCTCCTATGTTACATTGACTACTTGCAGTATCACATTTCTCCCCTTTCTTGATTTACCTCCTCATTTTGCTAGAGGTAAAATTTTTGAGGCATCAGATATCTGAAAAGTTTTTGTATTTCTGCTATATATTTATTTGAGTTTGGAAGTGAACAGCATGCACTTCAAATTGCTTTTTTTTCCAGGGCTTGGGGTGAACAACGCCATTGATGCCAGTCAGTTTCCCGAACCCTTACTGGTCACCCATTTTTCTTTCCGGAGGCATTTAGCGTCTTTTGTTCTTGAAGTTCTAAAGTTTAACATCAGTGCATCTAAGTGTGTGTGTTCTTCGTTCATTATGAGACTGAAGCTTTGACAGTGTTAATAGAAGACCTTCTGCACCGCCTCCTCTTGGCTCTCCGGTCCCGCCTCGCCCTGCCACCCGCTTGCTCACCTTGCCCCAGCCACCCTAGCCCTCTTCGCTCAAGTACGCTTCAGGATCTTTGCCCTGGCTCATCCTTTTGTGTGGAATGCTCTTCCCTCAGATATTTGCATGGCCACTTCCTTACCTCCCTCAGGTCTTTGTTCAAATGTCACTTTCTGAAATGTCATCCTGTTCCAACTACACCATTTATAATTGCAGTCCCCTCCTCCATTCAAGCTCTTCTAACCCTCTTATCTTGATTGATTTTTCTTAATAGAACCTATTACTAGATTTAAAAAAAATAGGCAAACTGTAATATTGTGAAAATATTTTTGGTCTTTGTTCCTGGATCCTAGCCAGAGCTCCTAGAACCTTTGAAATTTCCTCAGTAGTAAGAGGGATAGGAACATCTTTTGTTATTATATTTGATTTTTGCAAAGATGAAAGGAACTTTGGTTATTGATAAGCTTTTCTCAACCACACATTAGTTTATGTTAATAAGGTGGCTTTTGCAAAATGTCTAAGAACTTCTGTGCTCTTAGGGGGTTGGGACTTTCAGCTTCCCTCCATCTGCCTCTTCCTCCAGAGAGATTGGGTTAAATCACCAGTGGCTAATGTTTTAATCAATTACCCTCCTTAATGAAGCCTCCATAAAAAATCCTAACTGAAGGGCTTTGGAGGGCTTCCAGGTTGGTAAAGATGAGGTGCGGGGAGGGTGGAATGCCTGGGAAGCACACGGCAGCTCCGCACCCCTTTACTCATATTTTGTTCCCTGAAATCCTTCCAGCTATTCCTGAATTATATCTTTTTGTAATAAAACAGCAATCTAGTAAGTAAACTGCTTCCCTGCTTTCCTGAGTTCTGTGAGCTGTTCTACCAAATTGTTGAACCCCAGGACAGGGGTGTGGGAACCTTTAATATATGGAAGATTAGTCAGAAGTACCAGAGGCCTAGACTTCCAGTTGTCATCTGAAGGGCAGCCTTAGCTCTTTACCTGTGGGATCTGACACTAACTCCAGGTTAACACTCTAGTGTTAGTAGAGTTCAGTTGTTGGACATGGCAGTCACTGTTTTCAGAGAATTGGAGGACTGTCTGCGGAGGAAAAAATACACATACATACACACAATACAGTAAAACCTTGGTTTACGAGCATAATTCTTTCCAGAAGCATGCTTATAATCCAAAGCACTTGTATATCAACGAGAATTTTGAGAACCATTGGCTTAATTGTGATCATGTGACATTCGGCATAACATACTACTCATATTGCAAGACATTGCCCGTTTATCAAGTTAAAACTTATTAGAAATATTTGCTTGTTTTGTGGAAAACTTGTAGAACAAGTTACTTGCAATCAAGGTTTTACTGTATATATTTTGTGAGTATATATTATATACATATATATGTATGTATGTATGTGCGTGTGTGTGTGTGTGTGTGTGTGTGTGTGTGTGTGTGTATGTATTTGTTTACACAGGCTCACAAGTTGTCCTTTAGAGAGTATATACTTTATATTAGTTTTCTAGGACTACTCTAACGTACCATAGACTGTGTGGCTTAAACAACAGAAGTTTATTTTCTCAGGGTCCTAGAGGATGTAAGACTGAGATCAGGGTCCCCAGGGTTGGTTTCTTCTGAAGCCTCTGTGTGTGGCTCATGGATATCTGTCTTCTCCTTGTGTCTTCACCTGGTCTTCCCTCTGTAACTCTGTGTCCAAATTTACTCTTCTTATAAGGACACCAGTGATATTGGAGTAGGGCCCACCCTAAAGACCCCATTTTAACTTAATCACACCTTCAAGGACCCTATCACCTAATAAAGTAAAATTCTGAGGTACTAGGGTTTAGGACTTTAACAAATGAATTTTGGGGGGACACAGAGGAGTTCACGACAGACTTCTTATTGATACTATTTTTCTATATTCTGTCTCTCCCATCTAGAATGTTAGCTTCATGAAAGCAAGGGGTATTGTTGTTGCAGTTGTTTTTGTTCTATTTTAATATATACCTAACTTCTAGAACAATGCACAGCAACATAATAGATGCTCAATAAATAATAATTCTAGCCTGTTGATGACTTCTTTCATTCTGAACTCTCCTTTTATCTCTGGAAATTTCTCTTGATTTCATTGATTTAATGTCCCTCACTTCTAGTTCTCTGTATTACCTTTCTAGTATGCCTATTAATTAAAATTTGGATCTGCTTGATCTTATTTGTCTCATTTTAGTCAGTCTGTTCTACTTTTTTGGGAAGATTTCTTCAACCTTAACTTCCAAACACTTCTACAAAATATTCTTTATCTTGATGAACATACAGTTCATACCTAAGAGCCCTTTTTTTGGTCCTGTCCCATGGCATTCCATTATTGTTCTGTGTGTGCCGGATCTGCTGATCTTTCTGCATTTATTAGGTCTTACTATGTCTCTTGTTTTCTGAGTTTTGTGTTTCTTCCTACGCCATTTTTGTTGTTGCTGTCGTTTGTTTGTTTGTTTTGTTCTTGCTCTTACACATTGCTTAGGCATTTTTCACCTGAAATTATCTGGCAGGTTGTACATTTTTTTTTAATGGGACAATAAAGTACTAGGAGGTTAATTGTAGGGGTGGAATTGTTTGCCTCGAGGTGTCACTTTATGAGAAGCTGGCCGTAACCCTGGAGGTTCCCTTCAATGTAGAATGTGGAGGTCTTTGTTTTGGGAGCAAACACTTAGAGTGGCTGCCTGAGGTCTCCCCAAACAATGTGTTCAACTTAACTTAGATAAAACTTTCCAACTTTTTACCTTGGCTGACTTGCCATATATAGGAGTATAGTTTCTTTCTTTCTCTTTCTCTCTCTCCCTCCCTTCCTTCCTTCCTTCCTTCCTTCCTTCCTTCCTCCCTCCCTCCCTTCCTTCCTTCCTTCCTTCCATGGTGATGTATTTTTTTAAGTTTATTTTGAGAGAGAGAGAGTGAGTGAACATGGGAGGGGCAGAGACAGAGGGAGAGAGAAGCATGACCTGAGCAAAAATCAAGTGTTGGACCCTTCCATGGTTTCTTATATATAGTTTGAATCCATATCTTTGTTTTCACGTTTTACTCTTATGTCTGGTATTTCCTGGTCCCAAACTCTTCTGTAGTTCAGCAGGTCAAATTATGCCCTCTGTGGCTGTTGTCCTCACCCCAAGAGGCACCCTTCACTCTGGTGACCTGCTGCCACTCCGCTATCTGCATATCATCTTTCAGAAATTGTTGATTAATGTGTTAGTTAGCAATTTTGCCCTGTTTATTGAGTCTGTACCTAAAAATATACATATGCATATATTTTTTATCTTATGTTTAAGAGTGTCTAAGGAGGCTTCAGGAAAGGAAACCTTGTCCTCAGTTTCTTTGTTTTGAGTTAGAATTCTTCAGTCCTTTAATAATTGAAAATAGGGAATAGAATTTGAACTTATTTTGATCATGTGGATCTTTATCATAAACCTCAGGTATTGCCCTGTGCTCTAGTTGTTTAAATACAGATGTGAGACATGGGCTGTCTCTACTCTTAAATCCAGTAGAGATTCTAGAACATGGATTTCTTAAAAAAAAAAAAAAAAAATCTTGAGTAGTAATTGCTCAGAGGTTAGCACCACAGCAGCAGGACTAAGACTTTTCTAGTTTTCTCGCTCAGTAGATTACCTTGCCTCCCACTCCCCTCTTATTGTCAAGGCTTTCCCTCATGGACTTCTGGTTACCTCACAGCACCCTAGTTCCTGTTCGTGCTCCCACATGGTTTCTGAAGAAGAGCTATAACCCCGTCTTCTCTGAAGCGGACTCTTCCATTTGCAGTCTCAAGTCATGAGACTGACCTCCAGGATCTGCATTTGCAAATATGTTCAAGTCTTCCCCCCCCAAAAAAAAAATTAAAAAATGGAACAAACAAACAAAAACCACCTTCATTTCCATCTATTCTCAAAGCTTCACTTTTCATCTGGTGAAACTGCCTTTATTTCCTTTCTGAGTTTTGCCTCCCTTTAAATATGGTATTCTCTTAACTGTCTGTCCTTAGTCTTCTTATTTTCTTTATTTTTTTTTAAGTCTGTTTATTTATTTTTGAAAGAGAAATTGAGAGAGAGTGAGAGAGAGAGAGAGCATATCCCAAGCAGGCTTCGCACTGTCAGTGCAGAGCCTGATGTGGGGCTCAAACCCCTGAACTGTGAGAACATGGCCTGAGCCAAAATCAAGACTAGGATGCTTAACTGAGCCCTCCAGGCACCCCAAGCCACTTATTTCCTTGCTCTTTTCCTGGGAAATCCTGTTTACTACCATGACTTCAGCTATCACTGAACCCTAACTTCTTTCCTGAAGTTCAGACGTTTTCTTCCTGCCTACCTATTAGTACCACTCAGTATATTTAAAGACAAACCCATTAACCATACTCTACCCCCATCCTCCTTTTTTAAAAATATATTATATATATTATATATTTTTTGAGAGCGGGTGAGTATGACCACACAAGTGGGAGAGGGGCAGAGAGAGAGGAAGACACAGAATCCAAAGCAGACTCCAGGCTCTGAGCTGTCAGCACAGAACCCAGTGCAGGGCTTGAACTCACAAACCATGAGATCATCACCTGAGCTGAAGTCAGATGCTTGATACACTGAGCCACCCAGGCACCCTACCCATCTTCCTGTTCTTAAAGAAACAAAACAAGGAAGCAGTCAAACACATTGCCTGTTTTCCCCATGTTGACTAATTTGATTATCATTTTTCTTGAGTCATCCATGGTTACATTAGAAATAAATAGTTGTAAGGCTAGAAAATACCCAGAGTCATTGCAGCCTGAGTTAGAGTAAGATTAGTTTCAAATATATAAGCTTTCTTGACCTCTGACTTTGTAGTTTTCTTTTAATGCATCTAACCAAACTTCTCCATTTTCCTGATTACACACAGGTCTGCAATTAAGGCCTTACGCCCTGGAGGGTTACTTGTGTACTCTACATGCACACTTTCCAAGGCAGAAAATCAAGATGTCATCAGTGAAATTTTAAACTCCTACAGTAACATCATGCCCGTGGACATTAAGGAAATGGCAAGGACTTGCTCCCAAGACTTCACATTTGCTCCCACTGGCCAGGAATGTGGACTCTTGGCGATACCAGATAAAGGCAAAGCCTGGGGCCCAATGTATGTAGCCAAATTGAAAAAATCGTGGACTACGTGAAATTGGTGACATGCATTTTGTAAGCCATGTCAGTGTATTATTATATTTGTTTTTCTGAGCTCTCTATGTTTTAACATTTCGATAATTATGGAGTCATTTTCCCTGGGTCTATTTGGATTCCTGTTTAGTTAATACTTGGCATCTCAGAATCTAGGCTTGAGAATTTTCCAGGTGTATTTTTTTTCCTAAAAATACATCTATAGCACTGGTTTAAGGTGTTGCAGATGGTGTTTGTTCTGTATAATAAATCTGCTGTCTTTTAGTTGGCATTTTGTAGTTAAATTAATCAGAATACACAGTTTTATGCATAGTATGTTTAGGAATACATTCAATACCAATATTCACGATGTTGGTGCTTTGAACCTTTAAAAATGCACATTTGCTGGTCATTTTATAATTTTTCTCCTTATCAAATATACAGCTTCTTTTGAAGTCCCACTCCTCACCTTCTTCTGTAAGAACTGATTAGTATTCTGAGACTAACTTCTTAAGCAGCACTATTTCTAGTTCTAGAAAATAGGTTTCTTATTTGCCACGTTGTTTTTTGCTAAGGACTATCTTCTGTTTACTGCAAAGGTCAGTGACTCTATTGACACCAGCTTTATTTCTCCACTTTTTTTTGTATTCACAAATACAAATTGAAAGGGTAAATTATGTTGAAAGGCTATTAGAACAGCAGATTCACATGCACAAGTTTGACTTTCGACATTCAGCTTGTAGAGTAATGGAGTCTATGCAGCAGGCTATAAAGCAAGTACTTGAAACAAAACCAGAATGATTAATAACTGCAATAACTGAACTATATTTGGAGAGTTTTGTTACATAATTGCAGTCATAATGAGCACTACAGAATCTGATTATCTTACAGTTGCAATCTGGAGGGGCTTTTTATTTCACTCCGTTATGAAATGTTATATGAGAGTATGATGTCACGTATTAATGCACAAGAGGGAGATGCCTAATGAGAGTGGATTATACTGTTACCAGAGCCCAGTACCATTTACTGAGTGGCTCTCTCTGTTTACATACATCCTGGGAATATTGTGTACATTTCTGTATATGAACTTAGGGTTTTAGCTTCAGGTTTAGATCATGTGTTTTCTCTAGAAATTGCTTCACTTAGAGTCCAAATATACTTTTCCAACTATTAAGAAAAATTATGCAGCATACTTGAAAAGAGAATATCTATTTGGAAATTAACTTTTAAAAAAATAAACTGACTATAGAAATGGAAAATTCTGCTGAAGCTAACTCTTTTTGAATTTGTTTACTATATTCTGTGCATTTAAACTAGAGACTGCTCATTAATTGGTAGTTTTTTGATTTTTAAAATTTATTTTGTTTTGTTTTGTTTGTTTTAATTTGCAAGCATATATAACCAGTTTCCTATAGCTGGTAAAGAAATGCCAAATCTCTTGGACTTAAGGAAATATACTGGATTAATACAGAAAATTAATGATAATGGAAATTTTATTATTAATTTATTTACTTATTTATTTAAGTTGTGCTTGGTTTTTTTTTTCAGTTTGAAACCCTGTCTTCAGTTACTGTAGATTTAAAAGTGCATTTATTCTGTGTAGATTAATCACAAAGTGATTGTTGAATGTCATCATTTTTCCATTATGCTGCCATGAAGCCTAATCTGAATACTCCGTGTGCCATTGGATTTGACCTTCCTATGATTACTGAAAAATGCAAATATATATAAAATATATATGCAAATATATATCATATATATAACTTACTTTATTATTAACATTAATTATAATGAAGCTGCTGGCATTTATGGAACATCAAATATTATTAAGTTCTTTATATACATGTTATCTTTTTTGATCTTCAGAACAACTTAAGGAATGAGTTTTGTAACTGTCCTGTGTGAATGAGAAAACCCTAGCTCAGTGCCATTTGTACTACACTGGTAAGTAAAGAATGAAGCCAAGACAAAAACTAGCTCCAAAGGGCAGGCCCTTCTCCCTACACTATGCTGTCTCATAAGATATAGTTTATAGGAACCTCCAAAATTATCATCTGGCCCTTCCTTATTCTCCAACACTCAGTTTTTCACTTGTATGCCATTCTTTAGTCACAGAGCATCAAAAGGTTCATCAGTACTTGGGGGGGGAAAAAACTAGTCTTTCAGGGTATGTTCCAAGATACTTGTGATTGCAATACCCAGACATCTCCCATGGAGGTGCTCTGTGCCTTCTTTTTCTTTGCAGACGCTGAACTGAAGAATAGAACTTTGGAGCAGCCCTGCAATGTCAGTTGAAAAGCAAGGAGTAATTGATACTACTTTCTGTGTCATTGAGTTACTTTCAAAATAGCTTTATAAAAATTTAGGTTGCTTACCAACACATTTTCTCTCTGCCTTCAGCACACTGAATAGCCACTAGTTTCAGAAGTAGACTGTGAATAAATGTAATGCATTTAAATGGTTTATACTGATTTTTTGAAGCATTGGATATTATCTGTGGTTTGGAATCAAGGCAGCCTACAGTCCCTTATCCTATTATGTATCCATATAGCCTCATATTCAAGACTGCATGTTACCCCCTTAGCAGTATTGTAAAAAATATCCTTTCATATGAAGTGAGTAGGTGTAACATAATAGGTACCAGAGCACTGGTACATGACTAAATAAAGTAATCACAAATCTAATAGACCCTATTCAAGAAGGCTTTATACCTAGAAGATAAGTATCAGATGATCTGCATAGGTTAATGCAATTCTCTTGGAATACAAAGAGAAAATTGGAACCAATAGCAACAGTTTTATTAGATGCAAAGAAGTCCTTTGATGCAGTTGAATGGGACTACTTGTATTATGTGTTAGGTAAATTTGGCTTTGGGGACAAATATAGCAGATAGCACAACCCATTTATATGGTTCAGATCAGTGGTTTACAGTCTCCCTTTCCTTGCCTTATTGCTGCACTGGGGAGGAAATAAGGATGGTACCCATTACTGATGTTACTTTTCAGGCTGACATTGGAGTTATAACATCACCCAGATCCCATGGGTATCTGAAGGATACTCAGATGAAGGTTCACAAGTTAACTAATGTCTGCTGATATCCTACCAGTTGTGCTGAAAGTCCTAACAGCATCTGTCCTGAAAACATTACAAGTAATGTCAGGATGTGAATTGGCTTCAGGCTGCAAAGTCAATGGGAGAGAATCCAAAATACGATCTTAACAGAATAGTTTCTATTAATATTACTTATTGTGTGACATTTAAAATAAGATGAAAATTTAACAAGAATTGATTTGAAATTCTCATGAGGGGCTGATTAAACAATAGAGTCAAAAAATTTTTTAATTGACCTGTAATTTACTGCTAAGATTTTTAAAAACTAGGTTTCTCTAAATCTAAGGAGGAAGAAAGCCTGGTCGAGCATAGAGATCTTTAAATTTTAATTAGTTCAATCAAATATTAACTCCATACGTTTCTGTCACTGCACAAATGCAAAAAAAGTAATTTCCTTAGTTATGTGAGATCATATAGTCATGTCGAAACTGGGTAAAGCGTATGCTACCTTAGGAAAAGAGCTTTTTTGCTTCCCTGGAATCTATTTGATGGCATACGTCATGACTCAATTAAACTTGCTATGGCTTGTCAAAAGGAATTTTCTGCTGCACATTGCTATGGAAGAGCCTATTACACACAAATAACTGTACAACCTAGGAGAATCAACAGAAACTAAAAATGTATATAGCCTATTGAAAAATAAGAAACGGGACCCAGCTTCTTCCTCGTTCTTAAAAACAAGTAGGAGTAAAATTGCAGGTGTTAACAAGAATGGACGATGTAAGAGGGATTAGTGTTGATGACAGAAAAGAGGGACTGAACTTATTTCAACTTGTAATTATTAAGTTACAGAGAGAAAGGCTCATAGTTACTCATCCAAACAAGGTGTTAATAGCCTTTCCAAAACAGTAAGCATGCTTCTCCTACCATTATATTAATCACGGGAGTGAGAGAGAAATGAGAAGACTATGAAACCAGTGCTGTCTCATGAACTGGTGTCAGTAGGGATGGCTTGCTGTGGGCTTGTAGCTCATAACTGCCAAAAAAATTTTTTTAAGTTATCTTGAGAGAGAGAGAGAGAGAGAGAGAGCAAGAGCACACATGCAAGCAGGGGAGAGGCAGAGAGAGGGAGAGAGAGGAGAGAGCCAAGCAGGCTCCCCACTGTCAGTGCAGAACCCAGTGCAGGGCTTGATCCCACAAACTGGGAGATCATCATCTGAGCCAAAATCAAGAGTCCGATGTCTAACTGGCCAAGCCATCCAGGCGCCCCCATAATTGCCAACGTTTAAGAAAAAGGAAAAGGAAACATGGTGGTGGCAATTAGCTCTGATGCTGCTGGAAATTGTTCTATATGATATAGCCATAAATAGCTAACCAGCTACACTACATTTCCACACTGATATGTATCCCTCTTGACTTGATTATAAAAAACTCCAGTGTAAGTCCTAAATCATAACATGTGTTTAATACACAGAATAGACATACACAAACTGCCGTGCTCTTCAATTAAGAAAGATAACGTTTGTTATATATTCTGCTACAGCTAATCTCTGTTAAATCTTCTATATGAAGCTAGAACTATGCCCATTGACACATTATTTTCAACTACCTAGTTAACCTGACTATACAGGGTTTACAGGTTTCTTTTTCACCCCACGGTATTGAGTTGGCTGAAGAAAGTTGATGGAGTTTCAGTAGAGGTGATTTTTGAACCAGGAGAATGGTTTAGGAGAGGTTTAAGTAGGATCTGGAATATGACTCTGGGGTAGGGTCTAGATTGAGTCAGTTAAGCATGTTTCACAAACAAAGGACACTACCATAGGCCTAACAGGTTTTAGGATACACTGTCATTAGGAAGCACATTGCAACTCCCTCCAGAGTTTTTGTATTCATCTACCTGCTCACACTGTCTGCATTCACTAAGGACTTAAGTGTCTAGCTCTTATCTTCTCCATTGGAACTCTTGACAAGGGCTGAATTCAAAACTTTTATGGCAAGTGCATCCAATATCCTGCCTTACTGGTTCCTTTACTGTCTCTCTCAATGCCTTTTGTCTTCATGGTCTTCAGAGTCTCACACTCTTGGGCATTTCCTAAAACTTGGCATTATCTAGAGCCACACTCTCCAATGGAGCTTTCTACATGATGGCAGTGTTTTAGCTGACCTGTGCAATATGGACAGTATGGTAGCCGTGCATGGCTACTGAGCACTTGTATTATAGCTAGTGTGACAGAGGAGCGTAATTTATTTTTTTAAATTATTTTAAACATAAGTAGCCACCTGTGGCTATTGGCTACCATATCGGACAGCACAGATCTAGATTTCTCTACTTAGGAAAATTTAATCTCAGTACCTACCCCCTGTCCTTCCAACTTTATCTTACTCTCTCATTCTCATTAAAACTATAATCCAGTTTCTGGGGTGTCTAAGTGACTCAGTCGGTTAAGCATCCAACATCAGCTCAGGTCATGATCTCACATTGTGTGGGTTCAGGCCCCACATCCAGCTTAGAGCCTGGAGCCTGCTTGGGCTTCTGTGTACCCGCCCTCTCTGTGTCCCTCCCCTGCTTGCACTCTCTCACTCTATCTCTCTCAAAAAATAAACACTAAGAGAACACCTATAATCCAGTTTCTTTGACACCTGTAGTTTTTAAAACTTCCTTCCCTGAAGCCTATTCATTCCTCTTTTGCTCTCCTTTCCTTACCTATCATACTAAACACTATGATTGATGCCTTAAAACTTTTTCGAAAGGTGCTTTTATCTCCCCAGACTTTTGGGTTCTACTGCCTCTGAAATTTAAAATTGCGGCTCTGGTGCTCACTTCAGCAGCATATACACTAAAATTGCAACTCTGGATTTGTCTAGTAGTCCCTGAATCTGCCTCTGTCATACCTGGATGGCTGAGCCTTGTTTGGGAAAAAAAGAAAACCATATAGCAGTGCAGATTGATCTCATTACATATTCTCAACCTGTGCAGATTACTTTCATTACAGATTGATGGTCACCTGCCTCCCCTAGACTGTTACATTGCTCAGTAACTGGCTGTTATTCAGCCAGCTTCCTCTTCCATTCCCATTAGCGACTTCCCTGAACTTCCACTATTGTCTACAAGTGTTCTACAGAAGCGCTCTCCTCTTCTCTCTCAGAAGATGCTCCTGCCTCCTGGTTTCTTTTTTTTTAAATTTATATTTTTAATGTTTATTTGTTTTTGAGACAGAAACAGAGCATGAGCAGGGAGGGGCAGAGAGAAAGAGGGAGACACAGAATCCGAAACAGGCTCCAGGCTCTGAGCTGTCAGCACAGAGCCTGATGTGGGGCTCAAACCCACTAACTGAGATCATGACCTGAGCCAAAGTCAGATGCTTAACCAACTGAGCCACCCAGGCTCCCCTGCTGCCCCCAGTTTCTTGAGAAAATTGTGGCTATCGGAGTGAATGTCCTTAAGCTTTCATCATGCATACTTCTCATTTTATTTAGAAGCACTTCCATCCATCTGGCCTCACAAGCTAGAAACCTGGGAGTCACGTTCAATTTTCTTTCCTTCTTTTTCACTCTTAGCTCTAGATAATAACCAAGTTTAACCCTTTTTTATTGTTTTCTCTTAATACCATTGGTGTTGCCTTAGTTAAGGTCACTGGAGCTATTGAATTTTTTCCCCAATTTGTACCTCCTGCCTCACTCGTCACAATTCACACTCTGTTGCTGCTCAAATTCTCTTCAGACAACAAAATGCCATCATGTCATTACCCTGTTAAAATTCCTCAGTGGCTCCCTGTTGCCTACAAGATGAAATACGAGCCCTTAACATTTCATGCTAGGTCCCCTTGCTTTGAGATCCATACCTTTCTCTATCACTGTCACTGTCACTCCCACACACACGGACACACAATTACATCCTCTTTAACTCCATCAAAATTTGAATACTCTTGTTGAAGAAACCTAATATCACAGTGTATGAAGTGTCCCAGCTTATTGGTTGGGATATCCTTTAAATAACTTGCTAGCATTTCTGCTCTACAATTAGCTAACGTTCTAGAGGACTTGAGGTTATTTTTTTCAAAGTTGATCTAGAATTTTAAGAATATAGTCTTGTTCTTAAACACTTACCTGAAAACAATATAGGCATAGTTTAGGCTGCAATACTTAGGTTTTCCATAGTGAAGTGAAAGAATAGTCAAATCATTTTCAGAAGTTTATGCATTGGACTGAGAGATGTAAATTAAATAGAGAACCCACTATATTATGAACATACTTAGGCATGCATACAGCGTGGGAAAATTTTTAAATGAAATAAGCTCAATAATAAGGTTGGAATGCCAATGGATAAATCCATAATTGTCTTCTAGAGGATACTTCAAACCTACAAGGAATATCAAGGGCAGAACAGCAGATGAGAATGTCTTAAAATAGAAAAAAGAAATTGTACTTGAGTACATCAAGGACAGTCAAAAAATAGATTATTAAGGTGGCACTTGCAGAAACTATAGAAAAATCTTATTCTTTATAAACTTACTAGTTACTCCAGAGTTTTTCTTTTTTCTTTTTTTAAGATATGATTTGGAGCCACTTCTGCCTTTAACTTTATGTGCGACATTAAAGAGGTCTCTAACTTTCAAAATCTCAGTTGCCTAATTTTTAGAGTAAAGTAGATTGTCTCTAAATATGCTATGAGCCGTTACTATATTTCAGGCACTGTTCTAAGTATTTACATACCCGTTATTTTATTTAGTCCTGTCTCTTCTCTTTTGAAAAGTTTCTGACCTGAAACTGAGATTGAGGTGTAAAGGGTTAATACTGTGTTTACTAAAGAAAGAAAATAGTGAACCAAAATGGGTGTAAGAAGAATTGATAGAGTAAGTTGATAAAAAGAGTAAGGTCTGAGTTGGCAATGTGTCAGAGAAGGGAGGAGCAGACAGGAGAGAGCTGACTGAAGACCCTTGCCTGTGTTACTTCATATTCTTGGCAATCATACTCATTTTGCTAAACTGACATTTCTTTTAAGCCAATATACTAGAAAGCCTGGTTGTTCCCATTTCTTTTTCACAGAAAACAACTTTTGTTTCCAAGCATGACATTTTTCACTGTAATGTATCTCAAATTTTGGTAATGTGAGAGCCCCCTTTTAAGGAGTAAGAATGTTTTCTGAAGCTCCAGTGTTTTATTATTTATTTAAAAATAAACATAATGGTATGTAAAAGTCTGTGTGCATATAGTTTTATGTAGCTCTCATCCACAAAAGCCTATAAAGATTTTATTTTTTTAATATATATTTTTAATGTTTTTAAAATTTATTTTTGAGAGACAGAGAGAGAGTGTGAGCAGGGGAGGGGCAGAGAGAGAAGGAGACACAGAACCGGAAGCAGGCTCTAGGCTCTGAGCTGGCTGTCAGCACAGAGCCTGATGAGAGGCTTGAACCAACTAATCATGAGTTCATAACCTGAGTCGAAGCCGGACGCTTAACCGACTGAGCCACCCAGGTGCCCCAAAGATTTTAAAAATTAAAAAACTAAAGTTGAAATCAATAGCATTAATTAAGATCTCTAAAGTAAAACCTTCATTTTTTGTGGTATTCTATGATGCCATTTTGTCTCCAACTTTTCATGAATACAGAATATATATACTAAGAACACCTTTAATGTTCTTAAGTTATTATGTCCCAGACATTAAAATAGTACTGCTTAATTTTAACTTGATAACAGAAACACCGTAAGCACAGCAATCTTAATTGTGACCATCCAAATGATAGAGAGTATGCCTACATTCCTTTTTTTTTTTCATTTAGAGCAACTTTAGTGAACTTTGTTCTGAGAAAAGCTTCTCTGCTTTTTATTCATACTTCTGAATAGGAAAAGTGGGAGTTTCCTCTGACAAGTACGCCAGAGAGTTTTCCAGGAGAAAGAGAAGCATGAGAAAAATCATAATTTGAATAAAAGGATAGAACATCTTTGGTACACAGGTTGTCCCCACAAATATTTTCAGGTCAGGGATATTTTTTCTTTGTGGAAAGAGTGGTCACATAATTTGTCACCCATTCAGGACATTTTTGAGAGTGGAAGGGACAACTATTAATAATTTCAGCCAGATAACTGATGAAACGAACTATGACGGACCCATAGGCCATTTGGCCAACCTAAATGTGCATGGAGCAGAGTGAGGGATGTCCTCATGCATTTGGAATAGATCAGATATGGGCTCCTTGGTTAAACGTTCAACTCCTGATGGCTGCTCAGGTCATGATCTCACGGTTGTGAGACAGAGCCTGGCATCAGGCTCCATGTTGAGTTAGAGCCTGCTTAAGATTCGGTCTTTCCCTTCCCTGCTTGCACACACTCTCTCTCAAAAAAAAAAAAAATAATTAATTGATCAAATATATCTCAGGCTTCATGAGAAAACCATTGGCCCCTCCCATACACCGTCCTGCAGTCCCCCATCTCTGCAGAAATGAGATGATGCTCCTCCTCCTCAGCACAAATAAAAACTTCTTTAATTAAAAAAAATGACTTCCTTTCCACCCATTCACTTCTTTGCCTGAAATCTGAAGCAAGAGGGTCTCCTTTTATTTTGGTTTTAGTTTTTAAATTTACATACAAGTTAGTTAGCATATAGTGCAACAATGGTTTCAGGAGTAGATTCCTTAATGCCCCTTCCCCATTTAGCCCATCCCCCTCCCACCCCCTCCAACAACCCTCTGTTTGTTCTTCATATTTAAGAATCTCTTATTTTTTGTCCCCCTCCCTGTTTTTATATTATTTTTGCTTCCCTTCCCTTATGTTCATTTGTTTTGTATCTTAAAGTCCTCATATGAGTGAAGTCATATGATATCTTTCTCTGACTGACTTATTTTGCTTAGTATGATACCCTCTAGTTCCATCCATGTAGTTGCAAACAAGATTTCATTCTTTTTGATTGCCAAGTAATACTCCATTGTATGTATATACCACAGCTTAGTCAGCAACTCAAAACACTACACTGCAAACACTTTGTAATGACTTCAGTTTAGTGTAATATTTTATGAAGCTGAAGCTTTGATAATATCCCAGCTGAGTAACTGATAGTCTGACAGTGAAGATGAATAGTGTAAACTAACAAGTGCCTTTCAAACTTTTTTGTAAAAAAAAAAAAAAAGGTAAATCATGTTTATAAGATAATATACTAATGTACCAAAAAATTTTATTATACAATATGGACATTCCTCTTTATTGCACTTTATTACACTTTGTAGATACTGCATTTTTTTTTTTACAAAAATGGCAACTCTGCTTCGACCAAGTCTGTTGGTGTAATTTTTCCAACAGTATTTTCTCACTTCATGTCTCTGCATCACATTTTCTTAATTCTCTAGTATTTCAGAATTTTTATCATTGTATTTGTAATAGTCATCTGTGATCTGGGATAGCAACTCGCTGAAAGCCCAGATGACAGCGTTGTTTAGCAATAAAGTATTTTTTAAGGTAAGTTCATTTCTTAAAGTTTAATTTTATTTATTTTTGAGAGAGAAATAGCGAGTAGGGGAGGGGCAGATAGAGAGGGGGACAGAATCCCAAGCAGGCTCCACACTGTCCTCACAGAGCCTGCTGCAGGGCTTGAACTCACAAACCATGAAATCATGACCTGAGCCAAAATCAAGAGGTAGGCGCTTAACTGACTGAGCAACCTGGTGCCCTGACATATACCTTTTTAATAAGTTTTTTCATTCTAGTGTGGTGAACCTACAGTGTAATGTTAGTTTGGGATATGTAATATAGTGATCAGTGCTTCTGTACAACACCTGGTGCTCGTCCCAGGTGCTTTCCTGACTCCCCATCACCGATTTCACCCGTCACCCCCACCTGCCTCGCCTCTGGTAACTATCAGTTTGTTCTCTAAAGACTCTGTTTTATTGTTTATCTTTTTTCCCCCCCTTTGTCCATTTGTTTTGTTTCTTAAATTCCACACGAGTAAAATCATATGGTATTTGCCTTTCTCTGACTGACGTTGTTTAGCATTACCCACTCTAGCTCCATCCATGGCATTGTAAAAGGCAAGATTTCATTCTTTTTTATGGCAGAGTAAAATTCCTGTGTGTGTGTGTGTGTGTGTGTGTGTGTGTTTCACATGTACATTGTTTTAAAAAATGTAATACTATTGCACAGTTAATTTACTACAGTAGAGTGTAAACATAACTTTTGAATGCACCAGGAAACTAGAAAATTCATTTGATATTCTTATTTCAGTGGTCTAGAACCAATCTACAATATCCCCAAGGTATGCCTGTAACTTGTGATGTATCTCCCTCTTCCACATAAAGATACGTCTGTATAATTTTTTAAAAACTGCCTGTGACTCACTTGGCTAATTTCATGATCCACTAATGGTTTGTGATCTGCAGTTTGAAATGACTGCGAATCAGCCATTCCCACTGTGCCCAGTAAAAAAGCACACAACTGTACTTTATTAATTAATGTCTACATGCCTTCACAGAACTCCAATAAATAATTTGTTCTTGGTTTATAATAGTTAATCTCAGAACATGTCAAAATCTTATATAAGACATAGTGGACTATGTCATTCAAAATCCTCTCCATGTAAGGACCCTAATTACAAATTTTTCTTAGGTTTCAGTGGATGTTTTCAGATTAGGAAGGCTGTGTAAATGAGTTACCTCCCCTTGCCTCGGTGCTGAGAAACTAGATGAATTCTGTGACCAGCTGCAGCAAATACCTGCCTCCCTTCGCCTACCTCATTTTCCGCTTGGCTTTTATTCTCCCTTCAGGTAAAATAGTCGTGTTGTGGAATGCGTCCTGGGTGTGTGTACCAGAGTCAAACTGCTGAGTTTGTGATGTTGAGCAAGTTACTTAACCTCTTTGTGTCTAAGTTCTCTTATCAGTAAAATTACAGTAACAATAATAATCATTTCTCTTTTGTTGGGTTTTGTGAGAGCTAAGTAAGATAATACTTGTAAGTACTTGGAGCATTGCTTAGCTTACAGTAAGAGAACAATAACCGAACTTACTACTGGTATCGTCTTAAGTTTTAGAAGCAAACATGCAATTACTTATTATTTACTTCCCAATCTTATAGAACCAGGAAACCTCCATAAATATAAAATATTATCTGAAGTGAGCATAAAAATGTGTCCCCGCATCTTACTCTACAAACATCCCTTTCTCAGATGCACTAACAGACAAATGTTTTCTCTTGGAAGCTTGAGGCTGGGTAGTTCCACCCCCCTCCTTCCCTACCCCTTTGTGATATTCACGTGTGAGTTTGTTTCCCACTGGGACACAAGGCGCTTGAGGGTCAGGCTCTGCCTTACCAGTCTTTGAATTCCCCCAGCACTTCCTTTAGTGCTTTGTTACAGTGGGTATTTCATAAAGGTTTAATGAAAAAATTTTACTGGTTCTTTGCAATCTCAATAAAGTAAAGAAGTTCTCAGTAAGGAGTGGAAACCCACACAGAGTTTGATAAAAGCACAGAGTGTGAATGCTGGCAGAGGCAGTAAGGCCTGTTTAGAAAGCCCAGCTCTCCTGTCAGTGGCAGGTAAGAACGTGGGCTTTGTTGGTAAATCTGGATATAAACTCCTGTCTCTGTCACTTCCTAGTTATGCGAACTTGGGAAGAATATGTATGTAGCCTCTCAAACTTCAGAACCCTTACCTCTACAGTAAAGATAATATAAAAAATCTGATTTAAAGTATTTAGCACTGTGTCTGTTATATAGGAAGCTGATGTATTAGGTTTTCTTTTGCTGTGTCACAAATTACCACAAACTCACCCGTTTAAAATCTTTTATTTTACAGTTTTCATGGGTCCACAGTCCAGAACATTTTAACTGGGCCTTCTGTTTATGGTTTCAAAAAGCAAAAATCAAGATGTAAGCCAAGTATACCCTCATCTAGAGATGAGACTAGGGGAGATATACTTTCAAGCTCTCCCAGCTTGTTCCAGTTTTGATACTGTCAGCTGGAGCCATTCTCAGTAACTGGGAGCCTCTGGCCGGTCGCTGTCTTAGGGCCCTCTGCACAGCCCCTCTCACTCTATGAACCTCTCTTAATTCTCTTCATTCCTTTTTCAGAAAAGGCTCCAAGTCACTTTAAGACTCCTGAGTAAATCAGGCCCACCTAGGGTAATCTCCCTTTTGATGAACTCATAGCCAACTGTCCAGTAACGCAGTCTTGGGAGTGACACTTCATCATATTCATAGGTCTGGCTCATACTCAGTAGGAGATTATACAGGGTGTGGGTCATAGGGGAATCTTAAGGGCCATCTTAGAATTCTGCACAACACAAGAAGTAGTTTCAGATCCCCTCTGAACAAGCATTTAAGTTTTGGGAAACAAGTGACTACATTTCATTCCACCATTCCCTGTGCAGTGAGCATATGCACTGAAGTAAGTATGAGAAACCTGCTCCATGGCCTGCAGCCTTTGCACTGGGCGCATCTTGCCATTCTGAGCATGATTTTACTACTTATGTATACATATTAATTATTTGTCAGGGCCCATAGCTGCTTAATCAGGGGGTAAACTGAAGAAACATTTTTTTTGAAGAAACATTTTTTTAAGATTGGAAGAATAACTGGCTTTGTTGGATTTTTTGGCACCTGGTAGATCTCCAATATGGCCCTTTGCTCAGAGATTCATAAAGGTAATTTTGATTATATACTATTTGCACTTAATACTCTGTTTCTAGAGCCTAAATTCAATAAGAAAACAACTCTCCTATTGTTATTGATATCTGGGACCCCTTAAGATAACCGATGAGAGGAAAATGATTGAAAGGATGTGGAGTTAGGAAGATACAGGTCCTCTTTTGCATCCTTCCTGTATTAAGTGGTTTAAACAGAAAAGATGTTATAATTTTCCATTGTATGGATTATATTCAGTATTGTAGGGAGTACAGAGAAATAAGAAGTTACCTTTATAGTCAACAGATTTTCAACCTTGCTGCAAAGGTAATACACAAATATGAAGAGCTAAGTCATGGTAGAAGGCAGTATGCAATTATAAGTCAATGAATAGTGATTATTGAATGATTGAGTCATAATTAGAAGCTGGGGATGTCAGAGATAGCTAAGGGATGTGGGGGACCACAGCTAAACCTACACGGATGGGAAGGGTGTCACTGGAGAGAGAGAATGGAAGAGGACATTCCAGGTTGGCGGAGTGGCATGAACAGTGATGCAGAAGCACATTCAATGAGGGACATTCAGAGAGTGGCTGACTGCCTGGAATCCATACTCCATCTCAGTGAATAGGAAGAGATCAAATTGAAAATGAAGATTTTCTTTGGAACTTCAAGTGCAAATCCAAAGAGTTTGGATTTCATTAAATAGACAATGGCAGTCCATTGAAACTTTTTCAAAGAGGGATGTTGCACAGAAAAAATATTGAATAAGCATTTGCAGAAGGAATAAATGAATATATAATAAATATGTTATTTTCAGAACAATAATGGTTTGGGGAAGATTAAATTGAAGGAAATAGAATATTGGTCTTTTCTGTATTCCATGGCCTATGCAGTCATAGGATCTGAGATCATATCATAGCAGTGAGATTTCATAGGGAGGAATAGATGGAAAGGAAGAATTAGTAGGATTTGAAGACTAATTTAATATAGGGGCAAGGAAGACAGAGGGGAACTGAAAATGACTCTGGATTTCTAGTCTAGAAAATTAAAAAAAATCATGGCAGCACTTTACAGTTTTTCTGTATATAAAATGAGGAAAATAAACAGTATTAACCTCATAGTAAGCACATTTCTGTTATTATTGTTATGCACCTAAAACATCTAACACATTGCTTGAGTGATTGTTGGTTTCCAATAAATAGTTGTAATACTGTTGTCATCATTAATCTTATTTTAACTTTTTTAAGAGTTTATTTATTTTGAGAGTTCAAGCAGGGAGAGAGCAGAGAGAGGGCATGTAGCCCAGTGCGGGGCTCAAACCCACAAACCCGAGATCATGACCTCCGCTGAAATCAAGAGTCGGACAGTTAGCTGACTGAGCCACCCAGCTGCCCCAATCATCAATATTTTTTAGTTCAAAATCCCTGAATCCATAAAGTTCTGAAAAAAAAATTTTTTTGATAATGCATTTGGTAACCTGACCTGAAATCCTTTGATAGCAAAACCTTACCTGAAGTAATTTACAAGCTTTTTGTATCTATTATTTGTAAATAATACTGTGTAAATAATGGTATCTTTTGCTCCTTAAATAGTAACGAATTTATAGTGAGAGAAGATGTTTAGTTCAAACTTTGTGACCTACCTTTGCCTGTCTCCCTGACTCAACTTCTGAGCATATTTACAAATATGACAGTAGCATTCATGCTGTTATAGAACTCAGTGAAAGGAATAGATTTGGACACTGACTGAGATACTCCTGGGAGTGCTAAACATGTGGTATATATAACATATTACTCTCCTAATACTTGAAAATATCAGTGGTGTTAGATATAGGATAGTGAACCTGTATGCTGTTGATGGGAAAAGAAAACCCGAGCTACTTTAATGGGACAAATAGTTGATGTGGATTTGTTGGGTTTGAGGTGATTTTTATCACCCAAGTGGAACTGTTTTTCAGGCAATTGGAGATGCGTGATTGGAATTTCAGGCAGATGAGTAAGAGCAATATGTAAGTGAATTTTTAAGCCATGAGTAGGATGGAATCTTCTAGAAAGGCTTTGAGGAGTGCGGAAACAAGTAGTGAGGGATTACTGAAGCCTGGGGCATGCACACCACACATGAAAGGAAAAGCCCAGACTAAGCTACCCTAGTGCAGATGCTTGGTCAGCTCGCAAGCCGAGTCAGTAGGAATAGTTGGACTGGGAAAGATGCGAGATGGCTCAGGAGTTGGCAAGGAGGGAACTAATTTTAAGAAGGAGCAGCTGATCACTAGAGTCAAGTGTGTCAGAGAGGGCAGGGAAAAGAACAATAGCAACAGATTGGATTTGGTAACTTTGAAGGTTCAGAGCAGGTGGCCGTTGAGCTGAACAGCTTACAGGGAGGTGAGAACAGAAGCCTCGGGATTTCAGGTGGAGATGGCAATAGCCCATCTAGATTTTATCACTTTTTATTTTAATTATACCCATTCCTGCTTAATCTAAGAACAAAAATTTCAAAGAATCATAGAACTTCCAGGCTAAATCTGATCGTATATTCCAGCCCTCTTGCTTTGCTGTGAGGGATGCTCGTACCCCCACATTAGTTAAGATTCTGATACTGCTGAGTGAGTGGCAGAGCTAGGACTAGACCATGAGTACCTAGACTCCCAGTGCAGTGCTCTTTGTGCTATGCCTTATGTGCCCAAGCAGGAGACTCAGGTCCGGGTGCTGTTTGGATGATGCCTGTAGACACCTTGCAGTCCCCTTAGTACAGAAGCAAAGATACTCCTCCACCACCCAGCTCAAGTATAAAAAGGCTATCTGTAGGCTGCATACATCTTGCCTATATGTGTGCATATATATGTATATGTGGTGGTTCCTGTTACAAAGCATTTTTCTTCACACTAATTTGCCTCTCACACAATTGGTATTTTATGGAAAATTGAAAATCTTACATATTCATATATTTTCACTTGCAGTGAGCCCAAAGAACCATTCTTTTGAATCACTGTCCATGACAGGAGATCAGTCACTCTGTCCATAAACTCTTTCTGGAGTTTCATTTTTCTTAAGCTTAATCTCTGTAACTCGCGGAATCCCAACAGCTTTGAGAGGAGCGCCACAGCATAGTGAACTTTTAGAAGCAGGGCTTTATCTTCCTTATCTTCTGTCTCTGGCATCCTAGAACAATGTCTGAAACACTATATTCAATTGGATTATATATTCAATATTGAATTATATATTCAATAAATGCTTACTGAATGAATGAATGAATGGGCAAAGAAACGAGTGAAGGAAAGGATGTAATGGTCAGTAAACCTCATCCAGAGACCAAGGTGAGAAAAGATATTTGGTTCAATCTCCCGATCTATCTTGTGCCTGTTTTTCTGCCTCAACTCCAATAGAAATGACCCTCAGCAGTAGCCCTCCAAGTATCAGACCTGAATCATTCCTCAGAATTATTATTAACAGATTTACTTCTTTAGGTGCCAGTAATCCCGAATAAAGATTCAGGACTTGAGGAAGGGATCACAGGGTGGTGGTAGAATGCACTGAGCTCAGCCCTCGGACATTCTGGCTATACACTTCTTTGCTACTCAGTCTCCATTTGGGCTTCTTGTTTCTTCTGCAATGCAGCCTAGAGAGCAAAAAGATACACCAGAAAGTCCAGCCCTGTTTGGAAGATCTCTGTCGAAAATGGCTTATCAATACTCATCACTTTCCCAAGTTTTGTGCACGAATATGCCTCATCGCAAGAAATGTGTGAAGTACTCATCATATATTTCACACTATACTTTCAGAATATTTTTTTCTTATCTGAGTGTGATGGATTTTCAACTCATGACATACAGTGACACAGATGTCTAGCACTGCCAGATTAAAATTCCTCAGAGGCCTGATTCCCAAGGCTATCACAATAGGCCCGATCTCACGAAGCAAATGCCTGTACTCTGCCCAAGGACCCATGCATTACGCTGGCAGTCTGCCTCGCTAGTGAGTGACCTTAGATAGAAGCCTTGTCAATGGTGGGACCCTCCTTCCTCCATAAAACCTTTTATTGTTCCCTTCTTCTCCCCCCACCTAGGTCAACCTATCTTTTATTTATTTTTTTAATATTTATTTTTGAGAGACAGAGAGACAGAGCATGACCAGGGATGGGAGAGAGAGAGAGGGGGGGGGCGGGGAGAGAGAGAAGGAGACAGAATCTGAAACAGGCTCCAGGCTCCGAGCTGTGAGCCCAGAGCCCAATGTGGGGATCGAACTCAGGAACAGTGAGATTATGACCTAGGCCGAAGTCAGCTGCTTAACTGACTGAGCCACACGGGCACCCCTCAACCTGTCTTTTAAAGCCAGAATTATAGGGGCACCTGGGCAGCTCAGTCAAGTAAGCATCCATTTTCGGCTCAAGTCATTATCTCAGGGTTCATGAGTTTGAGCCCCACATAGTGCTCTGTGCTGACAGCTCAGAGCCTGGAGCCTGCCTCGGATTCTGTGTCTCCCTCTCTCTCTGCCCTTCCCCCGCTCATACATCCCCCCCCCTCAAAATTAAAAAAACATAAAAAAAATTAAAGCACAATGATAAAGTACTTATAGTTTGTCAGGATTTCTAGATAAGTTAGCTTACAGAGCTACATAAGTGGGATATACCTCCCTGACTTCTCTGCCAGCCTACCCTGAGAACATTCTGGCTTAATTCCTACCTTTAACAGGACCTAGAAGACAGTCTTTGCATATCCATGTGCAGAGTATTTACATATTCAGAGATCAACTTGGCAAACACAGTTCCGAGTATGGGGAATAAACATTGTCTCCATCCTTTTTTCCCTCCTCAGAGTTGAGAATTTAATTCTTGAATATGGTAAGAGCTAAAACTTGGCAAAGGGGAGATGACAACAGTGAGGCAGCATCTGTCAGAAACTCCTGTTGATCAGGGAAGCCGCTCTGCCTACCTGTGCGCGCTCGGACTCTTGTGAGCTTCACAGGTGTTTCCCTTTTCCTCTTCCCTTCCCCCAACTGGCTGCCACAGGCCGGGGAGAGGCAGAAGCAAACATTCCATAGCTCACACAGCCTGATTTAAAATGCACGGTGGGTAGAAATTAAAATTAAAATGAGTTCTTTTTTAAGCAAAAATGTCACCATTCTCTTGCAAAGATGAGAATGTGAGTAATGAGTCTCAAGAGAAAAGATTGGTGTCAAATCATGAGGGTGTGCTTAGTGGGTTTATGATTGATGTATAGGAATACTTCGTTTTTTAATCAAGACCAAGATGAGGTTGAAATTGTATTTATTTGGCAAGCTAACATTGGCTTCTTCTACCTGTGAGCCATTAGCACACGTTTTGTGTGTCATGGACACTTACCCACTATTACACAGCAGGACATGGCTTTTCATGTTCAAAAACGGGGCAGGGACTCATGCTCTAGACCATTGCAGGAAGTCTCCAAAGAATTCCCTGGGGTGAGATCTCTCTGTGTCGTGATGTATCTAAGCCATTCATTTTGTTCTTAGGAGTGTGATTCTGTAGCTGTCAGCTCTGTCTCGCCCTTTTGTCTGCTAATGCCACAAAGAGTGGTCTTTCCCTCAGGCAAGTGGAAATTTCATGTAAGGACCACTAGCTTTTAGAAATTCTTTGGAAACATATACTCAGTTCTCCATATTTGTCGCCCCAGAAAGACGTGCTATTTTAACAGTCAAGGTGTTTGTGTATCAAAAATATAAATTGTAAATTACCTCGTCTGTCTTCACTGAGTAATAATCTGAGTGGGATTACACGTGAGATTTTCCTCTGTGTTCCATGTGACCTCTTGAGTCTTGGGGGCTGTGCCCTCATCGTCAGCATTGTCTCCAGGACAGCTACTCTCTTAAGATGGCTCTGCCTGATCCTTGCCTCCTGGGATTCACACTCCTTTGCACTCCTCCTCAATGTTGAGTAGGGATGATCTGTACAACCAGTAAGATATTGTGGAAATGATTATGTGTAATTCCTGAGCATAGGTCATAGAAAACAATACAACTTTAGCCTTTTCTCTTGGGTCATTTGCTCTGGGGGAAGCCTGGTGTCACATTAGTAGGACATTGAAGAAATCCTCTGGAGAAGCGCACGTAGCAAGGAAGCGACACCTGTGAACAAACCAGCTTAGAAGTGCATCCTCCAGCCTGAGCCAGAATGGCAATCCTGGCCAAATTTTGTCTATACTTTCATAAGAGACCCTGCTCCAGAACCATCCTGTTCAGCTGCTCCCAGACTCCTGACCCATAAGAACTATGAGGTGAAAAGGGTTTTTGTTGTTTTAAGCTACTAAGTGTTGAAGTTACTTGTTACACAGCAGTAGATAGCTAATACAATCATCACTGAACTCCTTGAATGTCTTCCATATACAAGCACGTGTACGATTTCATTCCTGCACTAATCCTCTGAGTCTGTAGGCATATCCTCATGATACAGGTGAGAAAATGGAGGCCCAGGGAGGTTGTGCCAAACATTTAGTGAGTGGGTGAGCTAAAATCTGAACAGCAACCTTATTTTTAACCAGTGTTCAGTGTTCTATTCTGAGTAGTATAGTCTTTAGAGTATAAGGCTATTGCTGACAGTGTCTGAACATGGTACCTGGGGAACCTGGTGCCACAAACCACTTTCAGTAACGTTCCTTTTAAGGCAGGCACAAGGTTGGAATCCCTAGATACTTTGAGTTTCAGGAATGATTCAAAGTTTCCCAGAGTCTTCTAAGGTAATGCATGGGTTCTATATAGTAACAGTCTCTATCTCATGCTAAGATTTAATTAACTAGTCAGCTAGCTGGTTCCCAATGGAATTGAACATGAGAGAGGGAAGTTTGGATGTTAGAAGGGGATCGGGGATAGTGACATTGAGAGATGAGAGAGATATACAGAAATCTTGATTTTAATATGTGATAATCTTTTATTTCACAAATCATCCACCAAGTCTGGCCTTCAAAGAAAGGTACACTTCTTTACTATTAGTAGATGACTAGTAGCTTCCCTTGTTTTCCTGGGTTCGCTACTCTAGTATTTCATCTTAAAATTGATTATATCCAGGATGGGAAGAACATAAGAAATCCCTGACCTGAACTTTATTCACATCCACTCCTATTTCCAGTCTATCAGCCTGAAATAGAGTTGAATGTAATTAAAGTGCTTCTCCCAGTGGAACCCCAACAAAGTAATGTGAATTATGTACTCTGATTGTTTAAAATGTTTACATGGAATTAAGACACAAAGGTTAGGTCTGTGAAACAGGTGCAAGCTTAAAATCTAACTGATGAGTACTTAAGGATGACAGTCTAATTTCCCCAAATATATAAACCACCTCCTATTGCCATTTTTGTGCTCAGTACTCTCCTGTGCTTTGTGTTTTAAATTCTTTTGCTGACTTATTTCCTGTGTCAGTTTTCCATAGTCAGCACCCTTTAAAATTGGCTTAGAATTTTGCTACAGAAAATGCTGAAAAGTCCCTTGCTGATTGTGTATGGCACATACCCCACATAAAATACACTATATCTCATTTTCGTTTTGAATAGTGCTTCTTATAAACATGAAATTACAATGGAGTTGGGGAAACTATCTAGAAATGAACAAATGGTTGATACGGGTGTATAGTAGACTCTTTTCTAAGGGCACTAACGCTATATAAGACCTTGAACCTAACTCCAAAAATACAAGGACATAAATATAAAAAAGAGGAGATTGGACATCCATACAAATAGCCTAATGGGAGACAGATTCGGCAGGAAACTTACTGAACCAGTGGGGTGTTGCGGCAGCCAATAGACTAACGGGCATTTAACAAAAGAATGCAATGTAGAAGGAGAAAGATGATAGCCGTACTCTGCTGAGACGTTTGTTGGAGATTGCATTATATTTTGGATAGCAAAGTGTTAAATGAATAGAAACAACTGGAGCTATATTCAGAGAAGAAAATTTACAATGTTGGATTATTTCAAATCTATGTCTTATGAGAAACATATTCAAATGTTTAATGAGCTCTGTGGATTCAAGATTTATATATATATTTAATTTTATTTAGTATGTTTTTAAGTTTTTATTTAAACATCAGTTAACATACAGTGTAAGATAGTTCAGGTGTAGAATTTGGTGATGCAGCACTTCCATACAAAGCCTGTGCTCATCACAGCAGGTACCCTCCTTAATTCCCATCATCTATTTAACCCATCTCTCCCCCCTTTTGGTGACCTCAGTTTGTTCTCTATAGTTAAGAGTCAATTTCTTGGTTTGCCTCTCTTTTATTTTTCTTTTGCTTGTTTTGTCTCTTAAATTCCATATATGAGTGAAATCATATGGTATTTGTTTTTCTCTGACTGACTTATTTCACTTAGCAGAATACATTCTAGCTCCATCCATGTCACTGCAAATGACAAGATTTCATTCTTTTTGATGGCTGAGTAATGTTCCATTATGTATATGTATATACTACTTCTTCTTTACCCATTCATCAGTCAATGGGCACTTTGGCTGTTTCATAATTTGTCTATTATAGATAATGCTGCTATAAACATCAGGGTGCATATATCCCTTTGAATTAGTATTTTTGTATACTTGGGTAAATACCTAGTAGTGCAGTTTCTGGATTGTAGAATAGTTTTTGTTTTGTTTTGTTTTTTAGTTTTTGAGGAACCCCCATACAGTTTTTATAGTAGCTACACTAGTTTGCATTCTTACCGACAGTGCAGGAGAGTTCCCCTTCTCTCCACATCCTCATCAATACCTGTTTTGTCTTGTATTGTTGATTTTAGTCATTCTGACAAGTCGGAGGTGTTATCTCATTGTAGTTTTGATTTGCATTTCCCTAATGATCAGTTATGTTGAGCATCTTTTCATGTGTCTGTTGGCCATCTGTATGTCTTCTTTGGAAAAAATGTCTCTTCATGTCTTTTGCCCATTTCTTAATTAGATTATTCAGGTTTGGGGTGTTGAGTTGTTTAATTACTTTATGTATTTTGGATATTAACTCTTTATCAGATATATCATTTACAAATATCTTCTCCCATTCAGTAGGTTGCCTTTTAGTTTTGTTGCTTGTTTCCTTTACTGTGCAGAAGCTTTATATTTTGATGAAGCCCCAATGATTTATTTTTGCTTTTGTTTTCTTTGCCTCAGGAGACATATCTTATAGTAAGAAATTGCTATAGCTGATGTCAGAGAAGTTACTGCCTGTGTTCTCTTCTATAATGTTATCGTTTCCTGTCTCACATTTGGATCTTTAATCCATTTTGAATTTATTTTTGTGTATGGTGTAAGAAAGAGGTCCCATTTCATTCTCTTACAAGTTGCTGTCCATATTCCCTAGCACCATTTGTTGAAGAGACTATCTTTTTCCCATTGAGTAGTCTTTCCTGTTTTGTCTAAGGCTAATTGACCATATTGTTGTGGGTTCATTTCTGGGTTCTCACTGATATATGTGTCTATTTTTGTGCCAGTAGTAATGCTGTTTTGATTACTATAGCTTTGTAATATAAGTTTAAGTCCAGAATTGTGTTGCCTCCAGCTTTGCTTTTCTTTTTCAAGTTTTCTTTAGCTATTTAGGATCTTTGTTGGTTCCATACAAATTTGTTTGTTTTAGCTCTGTGAAAAATGCTGTTGGTATTTTAACAGAAATTGCACTAAATGCATAGATTGCTTTGGGTAGTATAGACATTTTAATAATATTTATTCTAATCCATGAGCATGGAATGCCTTTCCATTTCTTTGTGTCATCTTCAGTTTCTTTCACCAGTGTTTTATAGTTTTCTATAAACTTTTAACTTATTATTTTTTTACCTTTTTGGATAGGTTTATTTCTAGGTATCTTATTGCTTTCAATCTAATTATAAATGGTATTGATTCCTTATTTTGATTTGCTGCTGCTTTATTATAGATGCATAGAAATGAAACAGATTTCTGTACATTAATTTTGTATCTGGCAACTTTACTGAATTTGTTTATCTGTTCTAACAGTTTTTTGGTGGAATCTTTTGGGTTTTCTATAATATATAATATCATGTCATCTGGAAACTTTTGGGTTTTCTGTAACATTATATATCATCTGCAAATAGTGTAAGTTTTAAATTTTTCTTGCCAATTTGGATACCTTTTCTTTCTTTTTTATTTTTTTATTTTTTGTGTCTGTTTGCTGTGGCTGGAACTTTCAGTGTTAAGTTAAATAACAGTGATAAGAGTGGACATCCTGTCTTGTCCCTGACCACAGAGGAAAAGGTCTCAGTTTTTCCCCATTTAGGATATTAGCTGTGGGATTTTCATATGTGGCCTTTATTATATTGAGGTATTGGGGCACCTGGGTGGCTCAGTCAGTTAAGCGATCAACTTTGGCTCAGGTCACGATCTTGCAGTTTGTGAGTTCGAGCCCTGAGTTGGGCTCTGTTCTAACAGCTCAGAGTCTGGAGCCTGCTTTGGTTTCTGTGTCTCCCCCTCTCTTGGCCTCTCCCATGCTTCTGCTCTGTTTCTCTCTGTCAACAATAAATAAATGTTAAAAAATATTTATTATGTTGAGGTATGTTCCTTAAGGTTCATATTTTTAATTAAGTGTTCAAATTATGGATCTGGACTTATGGATAGAAGAAAATAGGCTGAATAAAAAGAATTAAGGAGATAATTAGCTGCTTTAGGAGATGTGTATTTGTCATTATTAAAGGTGCTCAAAGGTAGAAAACTACTTGAGAGAGAATGTGTACATAGATGCATCATTTCTTTTTTATGTTTGCCTTTTTTAATGTTTGTTTATTTTTTAGAGAAAGAGAGAGAGGGAGACACAGAATCCAAACCAGATTCCAGGCTCCAAGCTGTCAACACAGAGCCCAACACGGGGCTTGAACCCACGAACTGCGAGAGCATGACCTAAGCAGAAGTCAGACGCTTAACCAACCTAGCCACCCAGGTGCCCCACGGTATCTCTTAATATAGAGTTGCCTCATGTTTTGCCCAATCAGTGTCCAGGATTTGGATTAATCAGATTGGCAAATTCTCACTGCTTAGTGGTGGACAGAGCTGCAGAAGCATGGAGGAGGACTAGTTGCTATTATTTCTCCCGCCACATACATACACACACGCATGCGCGCGCGCTCCCGCTCTATGACATTGGTATATTTATCTTCCCTAGGAAGGAACTAGAAAATGACTTGGCAATAAATAGTAAGAACTTTAAAGATGTTCATGTTATTTGATCTAACAATTTCACTTCTAGAGTATGAAAGATATATATGGATATTGTGAGAAAACTTTATATACAGAAACGCTTGGAGAACCTGGGTGGCTCAGTCAGTTCAATGTCTAACTTTGGCTCAGGTCATGATCTCATGGTTCATGGGTTCAAGCCCTGCACTGGACTCTGTGCTATCAGCTTGCTTTGGATACACTATCCCTCCTCTTTCTGCCCCTCCTCTGCTCGTGCTTGTGCTCTGTCTCTCTCTCTCAAAACTAAATAAACATTTAAAAAAAGAAGTGCTCATCACCACATTATAATAGTAAAAAAAAAAAAAAAGTGTGGGACCTTTCAATTCAGCAAATATTTACTGAATACCTGCTCTGTTATAGATAGTTTGTAGGTGCTTGTGATGTATCAATGAGCAAAATAGTTTCCTGCTCTCAAGGAGTTTATGGTCCAGCAGGGAAGGTAAAAGTAAATATAAATACAATAAAGAAACATTTATGTAATAATATCTATATAATGGTTAAAGAATGGTAGAAGGGAACAAGTGCTATGGGGCAACATAAAGTAGAGAAAGCAGTTGGGGGCTGGGTTCCTGGTGGCTCAGTTGGTTAAGCGTCTGGCTTCCTGCTTTAGCTCAGGTCATGATCTCATGGTTTGTGGGTTCAAGCCCCGCATCAGGCTCTGTGCTGACAGCCAGCTCAGAGCCTGGAGCCTGCTTCCGATTCTGTGTCTCCCTCTCTCTCTGACCCTCCCCTGCTCATGCTGTCTCTCTCTGTCTCTCAAAAATAAATAAAAAAACATATATTAAAAAAAAAAAGAAAAGCAGTAGGGATTGGGATTGGTGGCTGCAGAGTGACCAGGATAGGTTTCCTTGAGGAGGCAAGATGACCAAAGACTCGGTGATGATGGTAGCTATGCAAGTATCTGGAGAGAAATAACAGTATGTGAACGAATAGGAATGACTCAGTAGAAAGTGAAAATCTGATGGAATAGAATTTCTTTTATTAAAATAGGAAATGCTAACAATATAGTATTCAGTGGAATAGGAAGGTATAAGTTGTATATTCAGATTACAGTTTTCAATTATGTACACATATATTCATTTATTCTATAAATATTTATTGGATACCTATTTATTTTATAAATGTTTATATAGCACTTATTATATCCCAGGCCCTATTCAAAGCATTTTCAAATATTAATGACATTGAATCTTCAAAACATTGTTATGAACAAGAAGTATTTTGACTTCATGAATGGGAAATTCTAATTAATTAATTACCTGAGGTCACATTGTCAATAAGAGCAGACCATAGTTTTGATCTGAGTCCGTTTTCATTTTTCTTTTTTAAATTTTTTTATATTTTTAATGTTTATTTATTTTGAAGAAGAGAGATACAGGGCATGAGCAAGGAAGGACAGAAAGAGAGAGAGGGAGGCACAGAATCCAAAGCAGGCTCCAGGCCCTGAGCTGTCAGCACAGAGCCTGACATGGGGCTCGAACTCATAAACTATGAGGTCATGACCTGAGCTGAAGTCGAACGCTTAACTGACTCAGTGACCCAGCAACCCTGAGTCTGTTTTCTTAATCCACATGATTCTGTCTCCTCTTTGCTGGGCACTATTTGCATGCTGGGGAGGGAGTAAGACACTTATTTTTTTTTTCTCCATAATATTTTATTGTCAAATTGTTTTCCATACAACACCCAGTGCTCTTCCCCTTAAGTGCCCTCCACCATCACCACCACCTCTTTTCCCCCCTCCCCCTTCCCCCTCAACCCTCAGTTCATTCTCGGCATTCAATAGTCTCTCAAGTTTTGCATCCCTCTCTCTCCCCAACTCTCTCTCCCTCCTCCGTTCCCCCTGGTTCTCCATTAGGTCTCTCTT
>NC_043704.1:42640272-42769525 GCF_006229205.1 Suricata suricatta
CAGACTGACAAACACCGAGGGAACAGAACCACACATACACACAGACAAATCAAACAAAGAAACACATTACAGGGGGGAATGAAAAGAATGAGAATGGGGGAGAAAGAGATGAAAGGAAGAGAAGAAGAGAAAATAAAAAGAAAAGAGAAAGAAGAAAAGACAAAAAAATATATATAAAAGGGGATCGGAGACAACAAAGGACAGTAGACTGCTTAAAAGTGTATGACCAGTTTAGGGGAGAAGTAAGGATGAGATACAGGAGAATATATCTGGGTTGCAAGAAGGTGAAAAAGTAAGAGAGAAAGGAGAAAGGAATATAAGGAGTAAAATTTAAAGGAATTAAGTAAAGAAAAAGGAAAAAAAAAGGTAATAATGACAAAGAAATAAGTACGAAACTAGTGAAGAAAGAAAAATTTTTGTTTATATATTAAAAAAACAAACAACCAAAACAAAGCAAAACAAAAACAAAAAGAAAAAGAAAATCCGAAGAAATAATAATAATAAAAAAAAAAGCAGGCAGCAGCTCCCCCTGGTGGATAGGCTGGTTTGATGGGGTAAGTCTTGGAGTCTGCTCTCAGAGGCTCCGCCCCTGCCTGAGGCGAAATGAGCAGCAGGAGGTGAAGTGCGCACCTTCACAGACTCAATTGCGGAGTCCCCACCCCCAGTCAGGATAGCGATTGCAATGGGGGAAAGGAAAGAAAACAAAAAGCAAAAAACCGAGACTCTCTTAGTTTCCGATAGCTTAACTCAAGAAGCCGTGAGCTCCTGGAAATGTGCTGGGAGCTCCCACATTCTAAGTGCGCGCGCCCGGGCCTCCACCCGCCATCGACTCTTTGTTGAGGGTCCTGTCGGTGCGCGCCTTATTTCTTCCCTGTGGGGACCCGGAATTCGCGCAGTCCGTGCAGGGGGCGAGGTGTGCCGTGGAAATGCGGTCCGTGGTCCCGTTCCCAAAACCAAGTTCGAATTGCTCGCGCCCGGCGCAGTCGCCACTCGGGCCGCTTCCCGCCGCAGAGCGCGCCTCCCCAGCGCAGCCGCTTCTCACAGCCACAGGCGCCTCTGATTCCCCGCCGAGATGGCTTAGGGCTGGAGGCTATTCCTCCTCTTGCGCCCGCTGCCCAGCAGTTATCTATGGAGTGGGTTTCTGTCTCCACGCGCAGCCAAGCGTTCTATACCTCTTCCCCAGAGACAGCTCCATGAGCGCATTCCGACTCTGTCTCTTCCCTTTGTCTCCCGGGCGCCCCGCACTTGCGCCACGTTGGGCTGGGGATCTTACCTCCCCTGCCCGTCCGGGCTGGCCCGTCCTCGGATCTCCCCTGTTCGCCCCCACTCACTCAGGTATCTTTGAGGTTCTATTCCTTCTGGAGTTCGTATTTTCTCCTTCCGCTCTCTCAGTTGAACGTAATATCCTTATCTGGGAGTAAGACACTTAAATACTTGCCTAGAAAATGTTCTGGAAACATATATGCCAGATGTTAATATTGATTTTTGTGTGTGGGTGGAATTATAGATAATATTCATTATTTTGCATACATTTGTGCATTTTTCAAATTTTCTTTAATAAAGATATTTAAAATTATAATTAGAATGTTACATATTTTAGTAGTGCAGTGCCTTTTACAGTACTTATAAACCTTATGATAATAAAAGCATGAACAGAGCTTGAAGGCAGAGCTGGAACAAGACTTCGATCTCCCTTATTTAAATTCAGTTTTTCTCCCTAGCTGTGTTTCTTTTACATAGTATATTAGCATAATATGGTAGAGGGATGCCTTTACTGGAAGCCAGACTCCAGTCCTACTTCTGACTCTGCCTTCTGTACCTGCAAACAAGTGCTTAACCAGTCTGGGCTTCAGATAGCTCTTTTGTGAAATTTGAGAATTAGACTCTTTGATACCTGGTCCCTTTCATTTCTGACTTTCCCTAAGTCTATGGCAGTTTCACGTTTTTATCTTAACCAAAAGACACATTATTCTGAAGTAGACATTGGAATACCGCTTTATTAGCTTGCAAAATAAATTATGTGGCATGTGGACAAAAACCTTGGAAGTCTGTATTATTATTCATTTTCTTAACAGAGCCAAGCTATTGTTTCAAAGATCCAAACAATAGGCAAATAGTAACAAATTCATAATCTTTAACTTAATACATGGAAAGACAACAGTAATCAACCACTTTGTTGGTTACATTTGAAACTACTATCACATGCATATCGATACCAGAGGTTTGAATAGTTAGAAGATTTTTCAATATAGACTGACTAGCCTTGGAGTCTGAAGTTTGCTTGGTGGGTATAGAACCACAGTAAGAGGTCTTAGAAGAATCAAGCTGTCTGATGCCATCAGAGTAAGATAGCTGGAAACTTCTGTGTATCTACCTGGAGACGCAAAATCTGTTGCCTGCAACCACCATATGCCACCACCACCCATCCTTTCTAATGAGACTAGTTGTCCTTGAAATCTGTTGAAGTGTTAAAGGCTCTCTCTTTTGGCTCATTGCCAAAGTTCGGCTCTGTTCCAATTGAGAGACCTGTCCTTTTTCTTCCTCTGTTTCCTCACTGGGCCCAAACTTCTTTCTCTGGAGGATTGGCTTTTTTGGGTCACTTTGCATCTCTATATCATCCAGGTTACAGGTTAACACACTAAAGGCTTTTTCTTTTTCCAATCTCCTGGTTTTTGAAAGAGGGGAGCAAGTCACCATGAACCTGCAAGCACTGATTGCACAGTTTGCTCCTTTGGTCCTGTTGGGGTAGAAGAAGCAACTTTTCCTTAAAATTCCAGGCGGAGAATAATTTAAAGTTACCTGTGAAGCCACTAGAGGACCCAGGCACCTCTACAAAGCTGTTACCAGCAACTTTGCTGTCCAAGAAAAGAAGCACCAAATGCACCCGCAAATCAGCTTCATAATTCACAGATGGGCGTTATTAACAATGTGCGCCATCTGGCCGCTTCCTCTTTTTGACTAATTTGTCTTGCAAACTAGGCTCAGTTATGGACTATGCTGCTGAGGAAGTACATGTGCTGTCAACATGTATATATAACAAATTTTAAGACTGCACAACCTTCAAATCATTACTTTAAAAGATTTTTTCTTTAAGTTTTCACCATCTAGCCATAGATATTGCTTTGCTTTTATGTAAATATTCTCAGTTTTCTCATATAGCCTAAGTTGACAGGGAACTTTGAGAGGATTTATTTTCTATACTTGATCTTAGCCAAAATGCGGAGGAGCGTTAGAGGATTTTTCTTTTAACTAATATGGAGAAATATTGGGAGCTCCATAGGGAGCAGTGAAATAGTAAACAATGGAAAGTTACAAAAGCCCCCACATTCTAAAACCCAACAAAACTATTACGCCAGTTATTGTCTGCTTTGTAGTTTCAAACCCCTCATCTTACATGAATCCTGAGGAACATCGAAGGCGGTCTGTGCATCTAACATTATTCTGTGGTACTTCTATTCTGAAAATAGCTATCATTAATCTTCCTTTCTTCCTGCTCAATATTCTCTCTATTTTAACTAGGAAAGGGCAAATTATATCATTCCTTGGTATACAGTTGCTATGGAATTGACTAAATACAGTTTCAATAACTTTCCCATTATAGCTAGACCTTGCACTATTTATGAGAGATTATCTTGCTTGTTAACAGATTGTCAGATCTTTTTAAGTTATACGGGACAGAAACTCAACTCATAGTAGCCTAAGCAAAACAATGGACTTTATTGACTCACCACCTGGGGGAAAAGAAAAAGGAAATGGCACCAGCTATGGCCAGATCCAGTGCACAGTGATTTTTTCAGAATCTCTTTCTCTCTGCTATTCAGCTCTTTCTCTCTCCTTGTGTTAGTCTCAATCCTGCCTGTTGCTTTCCAGCTTTCTTTTGCTGGAACCTTCAGACCTGTAAGATACCAGCTTAGCACCTTCACAGATGGGAGAGCCAACTCTTCTCCCCCAGTGTCCATATTGCAATCCCAGGAGGGGACTCAGTGGGGTTTTGGTTAGTCACTTGCCCACCAGTGAACGAATCATGGAGGTCAGAGTGGAGTCGTGTGCTCCCATGACCAGTCCTCGGTTTTTCTTTTGGCAGGAGGGAAGGGATTGGGTAGTATTTGTCAACAGCAAAAAAGGAAAGGATGCGTTCATATTAAGCAGCCGAACACAGTAGCTATGCTGGTTTACTATAGCTTCTAAGAATAAAGCTGTTTGCAGTATTATATTTAACTTTTCATTATGGTTAGCCAAACATTCTGGATCTTCTGGAACAATCCTGATTTCGAATACTCTATCCCACTGAGTGACCATGTGTTCAAAGTTTTGAATTGAAAAATTGCATCATTCTGCCCTAAGGCATACAGTGATTGGCGCTCACAGCTGAACATTTTGATAGCTTTTTACATGACCATCTACATGTTGTTAAAAAAGCTTTAATTATATGGTACTGGAGTGTAAATTCAAGGGGAACATAATCAGCAAAGGTTGTAAGGAATGTAGCAAAATATTCTTATAAAAGAAAAAAATGGTTTGAGGATTTTGGTAAGCCCTCAGACCGTGCCAGCAAATGTCCTTTGCCATTTTGAACTCGTGTAGCTCTTAATGCTGACATGTAAGCTACTGTTTTCTTGGCACTTTTCATGAGCTTATTAATTATGCTTTGAAATTTTACTTTACAAACTATTACTTTTTAATGAGAGAGCTCATTATATTGCAGTGGAAGTGCTTCCCTGCCAAGTGCTACCATTTCGTAGGAGGTAGGCAGACTTTAATTTAAGTGGCAACACAAGGCTCCATTATGCTTTGCTGTTCGTGTTGGCCCCAGTCCTCTGTCCTTGCCCCTCCCTGCCAAAACAAACATTTCCCCCCACCAGGCAGACATTTCCCATCCTTGGAACTTGAAGCAGCTATCAGGAGTCTACAAGTTAATCTGTTCTGCCTTTGCTAACAGATGCCACACTGGCACCGGGCACACAGGCTGAACTCAAGGGATTCGTAACATTACAAGTAAGTGCGAAAACTATAAGCATTCGAAAGGCACTTGTTTAATTCACCAGACCTCGGCATTTTATTAAAAAATAGAAATACAAACCCCTTTCTCATTACCCCTCTCAAGTGATTTCTCCTTTATTGAAATACAGGGCTCTTTTTAATAAGCCCCCAAAAAGCGCAACAACCAGATGTGACCAGAAAAACTTCATGAGACCATACAAACTATCATGAAATGCCACCAAAAGCTTCAGGACCCAAGGGGCTTTTACTTAAGGTCACTGCCCACCATACTGCTTTAGTATATGCATTGTGAGGAGAGAGGGAACTACCAGACAGAGGAGAGTAAGACGCAGAAACCGTGTGTCTTTCCATGCAAGTTACTCATGAGACATTGCCTGTGTGGCGGTGTACAAGTGACGATGTGTTTTGGAAAGTAAATTTAAAGGACGAGAATTCTTTTGCCATCTTAACGCCATAAAAGGGAGAAAGTACACAATAGGCTTTTAGGAATCATGAGAGACTTGGGGCATGCAGTGTTCTGATTTAAGATCCTTTTAAAGACTGCCCAATTTTTTCTTACTCTTTCTCATTTCCTGACGATAGAACAGAAAGCACTCCATGGTATGCAAGTGACACATCATTTTATGCATCCAAGTGCTTTATTCGCTTAACCATTTTTTCCAGCAATTTAAATAAATCACAGAGATGGAATTAGATTTTCCTGAAGAGCTAGAGAAAGACAGCGAGAGGCTGAGTCACAGTTAATTTCTACTGAGCTGATAGGAATCTCACTCCCTCCATTAGGTGATACTCATGTAGTTCGGAGAATAATGTCTGGCATCTTATCAACCTACTATAAAGGCTGCTTAAGCTTCTGACTAATGAGTCTCCAAAATGTTTCTAATGAATGATTGGGGGGAGGAGTATGAAGTGCCCTCATGTTTATTCATTTCCTCCTTGTAATGCTGGTTGATAGACGGACTAAAAGATTGAGCACTTAAATAATTAACTCATTTAAAATGTGAATTATATGCATGATTTCCCTGACACGCTACTTGCAAAGTGGAACACACACTAAAACCTCTCTGCACTGGTAAAGAAGAGAGCGAGTTATTTTAAGTCTGGTTACTCTGGGGAGGAACATTTAGTGAAAGGATGAGACATGAAAGGGAATGAAGAAGCAGAGGATCATATACTCAATTTTCTTCCTCCAGGACAGGAGTCTACAATCTTTCTAGTAAATGGCCAGATCCTAAATATTTTAGGCTCTGCAAGCTATCTGGTCTCTGCTGAGCCTCCTCCATTTTTCCAGAGCAGCACAAAAGCAGCCATAGAGAATCTGTAAATAAACAGACATGGTTGTGTGAGAGCAAAGCATCATTTATTGGCATTAAACTTGAATTTCACATAATATGAACTGTCACAAAATATTCCCCTCTTGACTTTTTCAATCAGCAAACATACAGAAGATATTCTTAGCTCACAAGCAGCACAAAACAGTCAGTGCCCCTGTGAATGGTCATTTACAGTGTCACTCTGGGAGACTGAAGTAGGTTTCTCCATTTAATGACCAAATGACTGTGTCCGGGCTTGCGGTAAGACATAGAGTTATAAAATTCTAGAATGTTAGATTCAAGTGGCCTTTAAAGATTGTCCAGTCCAACACACTCACTTTAATGATCATCGTTAGCATTTCTAGTTCACTATTCCGTATGGTAGAACATAAATGTCATAGTACAGTACAAAGAGTATCGTATCATCGAAGATTTGGCTTGGCTTAGGATCTGCTTTTTGGCTTTGCAAGTCGAATAACACTTGTCAGTACTTTAGATTTTCTTAGACTAGGTAAAGCTGGCTCATGGTAATTCATCATGGGTAAGTAACCTCTTAAAGCCCTCTTTCCTTTTGCAATATCACAAAGCCCAAGGATCTCATCTCAGAAAAGATTTTTAAGAGCATAAAATAAAATGCACTTGCCAGTGATTGTTTATAATGAAACAAATTATGTTAAAATACAGTTATAAAATTATAAATGAACTGTGCTATGGTCATCTTCCGCTTGTTTTTAACTCAGATCACTCACACCCCTTCTATCGATGCTAATAGTACCCATCCCCTCGCCTCCCACACTGCTTCTTAGCTTGACTGTGGGGTATGCTTTGGCCAATGGGACGTGAGCAAAATGACATACGCAGGGTTATGAAAACCACTTGCACTTCAGTGTTTGCTCCCCTATTCTTTAAAAAATATTTTTAGTGTTTATTTTTGAGAGAGAGAGAGAGAGAAACAGCACAAACAGGGGAGGGGCAGACAGAGTGGGAGACAGAATTGAAGCAAGGTACAGTCTCCAAGCTGTCAGCACAGAGCCAGATGCGGGGCTCAAACTCATGCACTGTGAGATTATGACCTGAGCTGAAGTCAGATGCTCAACTGACTGAGCCACGCAGCTGCCCTGCTCCTCTATTCTTGAAACCTAGAAACCCTACATGAGAAAGCCAGGGCTCACTGGCTGGATGACAGAGGACTCATGGCTCGTGAGTCTACACCTTCCAGCTCCTTTTCAAACCACACAGGTGACGTGAAGAGATACCAGTCAAACATGTCCCAACTCTAGAGTCTCCCAGCTGATGCGTGGATTCCAGAGCATTTATAAATGTTTGCTGTTTTAAGCCTCTGTGTTGTATGATACCGTGTTCTGAAGCAAAAGCTAACTGCTTACAGTACATTCGCCTTGCTCTCCTACTCCATCCCTTTCCAGCCTGCTGCCCTCTAAGTTAAAGGAGGCAGCACTGCGCTCCAGAGGTGCTCTGCTGAAGTACAACATTTCTTCCCAGCCGTCGCCCATCATGCCTCAGTCTTACATTCTCCCACCGAGGTCTTAGACAAGTTGGCCCAAGCACCCCAGGTGTAACACAGACATCTTGTGAAAATAACTCAGTGGTCCTATTCCAACCTGTATCTCTTCTGTTACAAGGAAGGAGTGTGATAGTATAATAAACTCATCTTTAGGGGCATTTGAATGTCGAATATATCACAGAGAGAAGGTAAGGCTTTGCAAAAAGGAATAAACGACTGATGATAGAATTTTAGGAATCAGGGGTGCCTGGGTGGCTCAGCTGGTTAAGCACCCACTGCTGATTTCAGCTCAGGTCCTGAGATCGAGCCCTGCCTTAGGCTCTGCCCTGGGCATGGAGCCTGCCTAAGATTATCTCTCTCCTACCTCTGCCCCCCCACCTCTTTCTCTAAATGAATAAATAAATATTTGCAAACAAATAAATAAATAGAATTTTAGGAATCAACTGAGATATTTATAGGCAAAATAGGTTTTCTAACACATTTTAAAATTAAATAAACATATTTATTGAACTTACTATCCCATGTCTGCAGCCACCGCTAGGACTCGGGTAAGGCCAGCCATGTGTGTAAGACACAAAATTTAAGGTGTTTACTCTCAGGGCCCTGCAAGTGTACAGAGAAGGAAGAATGCTTCCCTCACTTCCTGCCCAGGTGCCCCAGTCTCAGACCCTGTCTGCTCTGCAGCATCCTGCAGGCCCTTGTGCTTCCCAGTATTTGCTCTCGCTGTGGCAAGGCACTGTTGGTTGCAACTGTTACAGCTATTTCTCTCCTTTTCTTTCTTTTTTTTTTTTTTTAACATTTATTCATTTTTAAGAGATGGAGAGAGACAGAGCATGAGTGGGAGTGGGGCAGAGAGAGAGGGAGACACAGAATCCAAAGCAGGCTCCAGGCTCAAAGCAGGCTCCAGGTTCCACGCTGTCAGCACAAAGCCTGCCACGGGGCCTGAACCGTGAGATCATGACCTGAGCTGAAGTCTGACACTTAACTGACTGAGCCACCCAGCTGCCCCTCTCCTTTTGTTGGGCTCAGTTTAGTACAAGTGGCTTCACAGAGCTTTGTGTTTATGAATGGGCTCCTGACCTACCCTAGGAGGCAATCAGGATAAGTCTAAGGTGCCCCTCACCCCCTGCCAGTGATTGGTTCACACGAGTGGGATTTAATCTTGGAGAATGGGACCTGAGGGAAATCTGCTGGAAAGCTTCTGGGAAAGTATCCTCCCTAATCAAAAGAAATGCACAGGAGGGAAGCCTCTGTTCCTTGCTAAACACGGTCTTCTTTGCAAATGAGGCCTAGCCCTGCTCCAACAGGTTACAACCATGAGGGGTGGATCACTGACAGGCTGGAGGGGACAGCTTAAAGGGACGTCAAGTACTCGGGTCCTTAATGACAAGGCTCAGCCACAGAATTAACTGCAAATGAGTGCTACCTCAGGACATTTAAAATACGAGATAGAGTTTTAAGCCGCTTCTAGTCAAGTTTCTGTTAATTGAAGCTGAAAGTGTATGTGATGCAACCGAATACTCTGAATTTGCAGAAAGAGAGTTTGCTTGTGGGGGAGACTGCACTTCCTTCATGCTTTAATTAAACAGCAGACAAAATATCTCCTTTCATTTCAAGCATGGCTAAAGAAACAGCAAACAACTTATGAGACCTGAGATCTTATGAATCCATGTAATTTAATTTGTGGAGCGAGCTGTATAGCCACAGGCTGCTGATTAATGAATGCAGAAAGGATTCTGCAACCTCTGGTCTCAGAGAAGGCATCTCAGGACACCAGGGGGAGAGACAGGTACGAATAAGCAGAGTACCTCTGGTTTATACTATGAGAACAAGGAAAGCAACCAGGAAAATTGGAGGAGAAAAAAGAGGCTCACTTACATTTAATTGAGTGAGATCTATATCAGTGGTGATTTATGTTTTTTTTTTTAAATTTTTTTTTTTTGAGAGAGCACAAGCAGGAGAGGGTCAGAGAGAGAGAGGGAGATACAGAATCAGAAGCAGGCTCCAGGCTCTGAGCTAGCTGTCAGCACACAGCCTGATGTGGGGCTCAAACCCACGAACCTGAGATCATGACCTGAGCCGAAGCCGGACGCTCAACCGACTGAGCCACCCAGGCGCCCCTGTCAGTGGTGATTTAGAAGAGCTGATGGGCTGATGGCTACCTATCTACAGAAATATATCAAGAGAAGGCATGTCTTGCTCTAGAGATTTTTTTTAAATGATTATTTATTTTTGAGAGAGAGAGAGAGTGTGTGTGCTAATGGGAGATGGGCAGAGAAAAAGAGAGAGACAGAGGATCTGAAGCCATCTCTGCACTGAAAGCAGAGAGCCTGATGTAGGGCTCGAACCCACAAACTGTGACATCATGACCTGAGCTGAAGCTGGATGCTCAACCTACTGAGCCAGCCAGGTGCCTCATGGAGATTTTATTTTTAAGAGAAATTAGGGATATGAGAAGAAAACCATGATACCGTAACTGTACCGGTTGCACAGCCTGGGTTTCCCTCCACAGCTCTACCCCATCTCTGCACTGGGATTGTGAAACCAGAGAGGAAGTTACTAATGAGGGAAGAGAAGCTAGAGCACTGGTTGAGGGAAACACAAATCAAGAAAATCTGAAAACACACAACCCCAGACAATCCACTGTGAAGCAGAGATGAGAGACGGAATTGATCAGAGAAGCCAGGAAGGGCCGCGTGTTCACCACCTACCTACCACCTGCCAGGTTTGTATTCACGCCTCCTCATTTAATTTCCACAACAATCTTGAAAAGGAACTATTTTTACCTCCATTTTACAGATGAGGAAACTAAGTAAGCGTACGTGACTTGCCCATCTAGGTAATTGGGTTGCAATTCAATTTCAGGTCCAGTATGTCAGACTGCCACAAATAAGTCTTTGAATTTAAAAGTACAAGGTCTGGAAAATGGGAGGAAAAAATTAAGTCTGCCTTAGATATTCATATGTAGGATCATTCAATTTGTGAGTGAATGCAAGTCCAACCAAGCTGACTGACCTAAGGCGATGGGAAAGCCAGGTGTCTGGCAGGAAGTGCAGGGAGAGGGAACATAGGTGTTTGGGCAAAGCAGATTAGACAGGAAGTGGCCGTGAGTAATGCAATTTCATTGGAAGGTGTTCTGTGAGGTGGGGAGACAGGAAAACAGAAGAGGCCACAAGACGGACTGGGATTGAGTGTAAAGGTATGGTTAGCCAAGCTACTTACTCAGTGCCTGGAGCTGTCCCACACGGTCAGTAGAAGGGGAAAAACAGAGAGACAAAGAAGTAATTGGTTGGGTTTGGAGGTGGCCCTGTGAGGCACCACAGTTTCTATCTGCAACATAATCCTGTTGGCTTCTCGTTGTCCCTAACTACAGTCCAGCTTTCTATCCAAGTTAGAATAGGCTTCCTAAGAGGGTTATATCCCAAGTGCCAGGGGGATATGCTTCTGCTTGAACTTTCTGGGTTATTTCTTCCTGGGGCAGGTAGCTGTGGAGAGTTGCCACGAGTTAGCAGATCAGGAGGAAGATGGCCATCAAGAGAAATCCCAGAGCAGCAGTCTCATATAACCTCCGTTTGCCAAATCATGTGTCATGGATGTTTCACAGATCCCTGACTTTCAACATGTCCCAAACTGAACTCATTTTCTTTTTCCTAGCCCTGCACTGTCTTTGTAATCACAGGTCATCACATCAAGACATGCATGCCAGAAACCATGGTATCATTCTAGACTCTTCCCTCTCCTCCGCTGACATGTCCCGGGTCCCTCCAAGCTTCTCTCCTCAATCACTCTTTCCTCTGTTAACTCCTTCCACACACAGTTATCATTGCCCTGCACCAGATCCTCACCATACCATATCTGGATTCTTCTACCTGGTCCTGCCCTTCTCATCCAGCCCCTTTTCAGTTCACCCCCCCCACACACTGCCCAGAGTGAAGGTTCTACCACGCTCCTTTGCTATAATTAGCTCTTGGTGAGGTACAGCATCAAGCCCAAGCCCTTTGGCTACTCACTGTAGTAGATGAGTCTCTCCAATAACTGGTTTTAATCCTTGTCTCTTTCTATGATCTGTTTTGAGCTTTATTATTTAGCAATATCTAACAGTTTTTAGTTCTCAAAACATACCATATTGGTTCCTAAGGTCTTTGTTTGTGTCTGTATGTCTTTCTCATCTTTGACCACCTTGCTAGCTCCTTAATCATCCTGTCCAGTACATGAGTCATCTTCTTCTTCAGAAATCCTGAACCAAAGATGAGGCTAAGTATCACCCCCTCCCTACCCCTCTTCACTTTTGTACTCCAAATAGAGCATTAGGTACGTAATTTAACATTTTTTGTCCAGGTATCTGCCTCCCTCAGAAAATTATAGAATTCTAGATGACAGGACAATGAGACTTGCTTAGCTTTGTATGTTCAGTACTCTAAATAATAGACACAGTAGGCAGATAATAACTCTAATAAATCAAATGAAAATTCTCTTACACTGACCAAAGTTTGCTGTTTGCATTCATCACAGAAACAGTCTTACATGCCATTAACACACTTTGAGCTGGAGAGATACCCCTCGGCTGGTGGCCTGGGTAATACTTCTTACTCTGTCCAATTAATAATACTTAACTTCTGTTTTTAAAGAAGCAGAGAGAAGCGTTCTTTTTACAAGTACCTTTTTAAAATTGTATAAACAAGATTTGGGGGACTAATGTCTAAGTATACCTGTGTGGTTCAGTTGGTTAAGCATCCGACTTTGGCTCAAGTCATCATCTCACAATTTATGGGTTTGAGCTTCATGTTGGGCTTGGTGCTGACAGCTTGCAGCCTGGAGCCTGCTTCGGATTCTGTGTCTACCTCTCTCTCTGCCCCATCCCCACTCTCAGAGATAGATAAACATTAAAAAAATTTTTTTAAATTAAATCATTACAAGAGGACATACTATGGTTATTTCTTTGCTAGATTATCATCTGCCAGTTGAAGTCAACCATGAGCCTCCAGGAAGCATCATTTTGAGGTCAATGCGTATCTCCTTGTTTTTTTTTTCCTTGTTCACTTATAAAAGCTACTTTGAATTTTATGATATTGCAGACTAAGTGTGACATTCATGGACTAGGCTTGAAATCTTTAGCAACCTGGGAAAATATTTTTCCTGAACTTTCAGTGGACTAATTTACATCATCTAGACCTGTGGAAAAGGCACAAGAGCCCCCAGGAACTGGGTTTTAAGAGCCTACAGAGGGGATGACATATAGCCATTACACTTTTCTTGATAATCAAGGATAGTTGAAAATTTGATGTTTTACTCTTACAAAAATAGACTTTTTGTAAACTATGATACTGGAATGAATGAATTTTATACAGTTTATGCTGCAGGCATAGGTCTAGGTGTGTTTTTTAAAAATTTTATTTGGAAGGCTTGTCTTTTTGCTGATCTACAGGTACACTTTCAATAGGCTTCTTAATAGGTGTGACATTATAACAAATAACGAGTGTATACCCAGAGTGGTGAGTGCCCTGAGTATGCATGGACTCAGTAGATGTTGCTTGTTGACAGTGTGATATTTTACCTCTCTCATCACAATGAGTGGAAAAGCCCTGGAGACAGAAGATCTCATTCTAGCCCCGCTCCGTATGACTAATAAGCTCTGTGCTCTTAGAAAAGCCCAAGTTATTCTTTGGGCCTCAGTTTTCTCATCTGTGAAATGTAAGGGTTGAACTTTATAGCCTTGAAACTGTCTCTCTAATTATAAAAATTTATATTTGGTACTGAAATGTTCAAAGTTTTAATGCTTGGATGATGGATTTGTGATCACATTTACCTTTCTTTTCTACTTTCCTGTGGTTTCTCTTTTTCTCAGTATTTTTTACTTGCTTGTTCTAGAAAATGAAAATAATGTATGGAATTACATTGCTTCTAAAAAACTAAATCACATTATTTAAATATCCATTTTACATACCATGATACCAGTATGTAAATGATCTCATTTAGTTATTATATCTGCACTGAGAGTTAATTATCCCTACTTATGATAAGGAATCTAAGGCCAGAGAGATGAAATGACTTTCCCAATGCAACTAGTTAAGGTACAGAACCAAGACACTAAGCTCTCCATACACATTCCTAGTAGACTATGCTGCTTCTGTTTATAACATTTTAATACACAAGGAATTGGTGAATAAAAAAGGATTGGTCTAAGGAAGTTAGCGGGACCTAGGGACAATGCTAAAATAGTCTGTGATTAAAATGCTTTAGGGTATTTTCTGTTTTCTTGTGGTTGAATTTTAAACTTTACCAATGTCATAGCTGGCTGAAAGTACACTCGCCATCTGTTGTTAAAATCTCCAATCTTCTGGCTGTCCTTTTCAAATAGAGTAGTGTATGCACGTCTCCTCCTTAGTGATGTATGCTGTGCTTTCTGTGAGCCACCGATCCGCCATCAATCCAGCCTCTCTACTAGCTGTTACCCAGCATCAGTGACAGATTTCAAGCAAAACTCTACAGACTTGGCCTACAACCAATTCACGCTGCCTGACTTTAATTGCTTCTTAATCCTTTCATTAATCTCTTGTTGATCCTCTAACGCAGTCTGCACAAGAGCTATTCCAAACCTTCTCTCACTTTCAATTCGGGGTCCCATCCCTCCCTCTCATTCTGAAGTGGACAGCTTCCCTTCTTTATCAAGAAGTTAGAGACTATAGGAGCCTTTTTTTTTGTCCTTTTTTTTTTTTTTTTTTTACAGTTGAGCGTAAGGAGTGCTTTTCTTTAGAGCTAATACTTCCACTTGAGTCCCAGATGCCACGGCTTAACACGGCTTAATCACCTCTCTCTCCAGCATCATTAATCTCTTTTTCTCTTACTTCGACCATGTTGAAATACACATTCCTTAACCCTACACTCTGCGTTACTCAACCTTCGTTAAATATCTTTCTTCAATTTCTGAAGTTGTTCAATTTATCTATATTCAGCACGTCCAAATTTGCATTATCTATCCCCTCTCCAGTTCCTTAAAAATGTTTATTTTGAAGCTCTATAGTCTAGTGAAGCTACTCATTCAACAGGCCCCAGGGCCCATTTTCCATTTTCTTATGAAATAGAATGATTTTTTAGAGATCTTTTTGACATCTCTTTAAGTTTTTGATTTTTAATTTTCTTTGTAATGACTTTTTCCCTCATGTCCAAGACCTTTTCATGACTTTTCTGGTTCCCCCATGGCCCTTCTTTCTAGCCTCTATATGTTCTTCTGTTATGTGATGTTTCATTTCATAATGAGTCTCTGAAATACCTGACAACAAACTGTATCTCTTCTAAGTTCTAATCCAAGGCTATTTAGATATTCTTTTAGTTTTAGTGCTCTAAAATAATTTGTTTCCCCCATAAGTTTTTGCTCTTTTCTTCATGTCTTCAATGATTGAAATAGTACTGCCAGTGCCCCATTTACTCAAGTTTCTCCTGGGGCTCCTGGATGGCTCAGTCGATTAAATTATCCAACTTCAGCTCAGGTCATGATCTCATGGCTTGTGAATTCAGCTCTGCATCAAGCTCTGTGCTTACAGCTCAGAGCCTGGAGCCTGCTTTGCATTCTGTGTCCTTCTCTCGTTCTCTGCCCCTCCCCTACTCACACTCTGTCTCTCTCTCTCTCTCTCTCAAAAATAAATAAACATTTAAAAAAAACCTTTAGAGTTTCTCTTCACCTGAATCCATATGATTACCACCTAACTGTATCAGTTTTCTATGTTATATAATAACTTACCACACATTTAGCAGCTTAAAATGCATTTATTATATCATATTTTCTCTTGGTCAGGATTCTAGGCATGGCCTAACTGGGGCCTCTGCTTAGGGTCTTACGAGGCTATAGTTAAGATACTGACTGAGAATGACGTCTCACCTGAAGTGTCAACTGGAAAATGACTCGTTTTTAAGCTCACAAGTTGTCGGTAGGATTATTTTCCTCTTTCTTTCTTTCTTTCTTTTCTTTTCTTTTTTTTTTTTTTTGGTGGAGAAAAGGTGTGTAGCTTTAGAACTAAGGGTGGCTTGCTTCTTCAGTGCTGTTGTGAGACCAAAACTGATAGGAGACCGGCCGCCAGTCTATCTATGTTAAACAAGAGAGTGGTAGCCAATCACTCTTACCATGTTTTTTTTTTTTTTTAATTTTTGTTTTTTCTTTTGTTTTTGTTTTTGTTTTCTGGCCAGAGGCAAGGCATAGGTCCTGACTACACTCAAAGGAGAGGGATTATACAGGGCATAATGCTAAGGGGCTATCTTACAATTTTGCCTATTTTCAACAGGACTCAGACAAGGGAAGGAAATGCCTTTCATCCATGCGATTGGAACAATTTTGGAACCAAATTATATAAGCACACAAAATGCACAAAAGACACTTAATTTTACTACTGATATTCTAGAGAGTGAATCAAACTGGGTTTAGGAAACAGATAAGATGGGTCAAAGAGCTGCCATTAACATTTTCCCCAGATGATCTAATTCAGTGCTTAAGCTTCCTGTGGTAATAGATGGGCATTTTTACTTGTGTGTTTGTGTGCTTTTTTGTAACATATCCAATCTATTACACACCAAAACTTTTATAAAACTGTATATATATATATATATATATATATATCTAGAAAATGAAATAAAAAAGAAAACAGAAACATATAAAATGAGTCCAATTTTTTAAATTCTAGATAAAACAGACATAAAATTACTCTGTTAAATTCCTATAAAAGTTTCCAAATCCTTATTTTTAGTCTTTTTTTTTTTTCTCAAGGACACATGACAGTTTGAGGACCAGCATTGTCTATAGTCTATCTTCTGAGCAGGACTGATTTACTACACTCCCACAGCATAAATTCTCCTGGGAATATATTAATTCCCTTTTCTAGATTCAAGCCTAGATCTCTTTTCTGAGCTTTTTTGTTTATTTATTCACAAATGAATTACTGAGCACTTATTGTTGGTCAGGCACCATGCAGCACTAGACAAAACTCTTGCTAAATTGATGGCTTCTCTTTACACATCTTTACTTAGGATTCAAATGATCTCAAACACAGCATGCATGAACTTTGAAGAGTAAACTTACAATCCTCCCTGTAGTCTTCTATCCCTACTATGTCTTCTAATCTCACAGAAACTGTGAAAAAGAAACCAGATAACTTACTTACAGACACAGATTTAAAATCCACTGTGAAAAATTCTGTCAATAAATCTCTTTCTACAGAAAAACTAAGATCAGGAAAAATAAAAAAAAAATGATGATTTAGGCATAGAAAATGAAATCGTGGAACAGTTGCTCAAGAACACACAATTGGAGTTAGAAATTGGAGTGAAAGTCAAAAACAAGAGGAAGATGTCAGTATTAGAAAAAGGCCAAGATTGGATATAGAAAGAAATGGCACTTTTAATGATGAAGTTACCATAAAGTAACAGAATGTCTCATGAAAATGAAATTGGGAAGAAACATAAGCTCAAGAAAGATTCACTGTGGTCAACTAAAGAAGAACTATCTATCAAAGATAAACTTTAGGATGATGATGGTATGTTTTCAAGGAAGGTGTTATGACTGAATTTAGATCATTGGTGGTTAGTAGCTTTACCTCCAGAAATGCATCCAGTATGAATAGTGATTATGGTCCACTAAAGAATTTCAAGAAATTCAAAAAGGTCATATTTCCTGGAGCAGGAAAACTTGCACACATCATTGGAGGGTCAGATTTAATAGCACCATGCTTGGAAGAATGCGGAACTAGGAGAGTGGTTAAGGCAGGAAATGGAGGTGCAAAATCAACATGCAAAACATATTGGTGATTTCTTTAGAGACAATCCTAGTGAAAAAGGAGAAGATAACTGAGGGTTTTATGAAGAAGCCACGGAAAAACATTTCCTGCTAAGCATTTGTGTCCATTTCCTCTGGAATACATGAATGGAGTATATAGAAGAGCTTTAAATACAAATGTTTCATGGCCTAAATTTGTTGAATAAAATGCACAAAACTCCAAAACAAACAAACAAACTCTAGTCCCTGATGGGGGCTGCCGAGTTTTGGCCGCCTCAGGCAAGGAGATATCACTCTCCAGGGAGCGACCAAGAAAAACAAGATTTACATCTGGAGGCTAGGAGAGTGCATTTCCTGGTCCAGGATTCAGAGACAGTCATACTGGGCCAGACGAGAAAAGCCAAAATGAACAAAAGATCAACCGCATTCGGGCCTATGCAGTGCTAATCTTCCCCTGCCCAGTATTGCAGACGAAAGTCTGGGCTCTCCTTTTGATGCTGTGTTCAGAGTTTCAGTTTCGGTTTCCCCTTTTTCTAATAGTCATTTGACTCTGTTACCTGGCAACCAACCTGGGCCAGTTTCCCGCCCCCTAATCCTATAAAGGTTTGATTTCTTTTTCAATAAACGGGCTTGATCAGAAATTACTTGTCTTGCTTCACTCCCTGCGTCTCCCTCCTGCCCTGTTTCTCTCTCCCTCCCTCAGGAACGAACCCGCAAGGATTTACTGCCCCTGCTGGCTGGCCGCTGGCCGGCTGGAGTAGCTAGACCTGACAAGTCCCCAAACAAAGGACTGGAGTGCTGCCTCTCTCCTTCCTTTCACTCTTTATATCCAATTTTCAGTCCTTCTTGTCAGTTCTCCTGCTGACCCCCCTCCATTTCACCCGGCTCTCTGGGCCACCACCTCCTCTCTGGCTCTTGTAATCTACTTTGACCCTCCTCCAGTTTTGGCCTCACACTTCTTTCTAAACACAGATTGATTGCCTCTCTTTCTTTGTACACTCTTTGGTAGCTCTGGTCACCTCCCTGAAACGTTCTGCTTCCTCTAACTTGTGCTGTTCTCCACAGCCTGGTTTGTGCTTCCCCCTTCCATCCACAAATTGCCAAAGTCAGAATTTTACTTATCTACTCTACTCTCTCATGTTTTCTTTCCAAGATTTCAAATCTGTCTATCGACATGTATCTCCAGTGCTACTGTATTTGTCCAGGCTCTCAACATTTCCCATGGGGCCAGTGTTCTCCTTGACATCATTCTTGCTTCTCTCTATTCAGCTGCTACAGTACATTCAAGAGAATTTTTCTTTCTCTTTATTTTTTTTAATTTTTAAAATTTTTAAAATGTTTATTTTTGAGAGAGAGAGAGACAGAGTGGAGCAGAGGACGGGCAGAGAAAGATAAGGAGATACAAAAATCTGAATCAGGCTCCAGGCTGTGAGACGTCAGCATAGAGCCTGACGTGGGGCCTGAACTCACAAACCATGAGATCATGACCTAAGCTGAAGTTGAACGCTCAACCTATTGAGCCACCCAGGCGCCCCTCAAGAGGATCTTCCTAAACTCTAAACCTCATTATGTCATTGCTGTGCTTAAGATTCCTCAGAAGTTCCTCACAGCTTAACAATAAACCTGAAAATCTATCAAGGTGTATATATATATTTTAATGGCTGACTCCTGATTACTTCTTATTCTCTTGCCTCACTTCCTCTCTGGAGCTTTATTCCAACCACACTGAATTATTTTCAATTCCTAGAATTTGCCACGCTCTCTCTCGCCTCAGTTCTGTGTGTTTGCTGAATTTCCTCCCTGACACATCTTTCACTTGATCGTGTTCTTTTTGTTTTTGTTTTTCTTTTGTTTTGTTTTGTTCTGTTCTGTTTTCCAGTAAAACGTCCATCCTGCATCCCCAGTTCCTGGCTGTGTCTACCTTTATGGTAGCACTGTCTAATTCGGCTGTAATACCAAAAGGAGATCTCTGGAACATTTTCCATCATTAGACTGTGAATACGTGAATTTAGAAATTCTATCACATTTTCATTTTGAAATGGATATATGAAAGGATTCTAGAGAATAGGTTTTTACACACATTTTGGGGGCAAGCTCAGCCCGCTTAATGAGGTCAACTTAATCCTTCTCCAGTGCTTGCTGTCACCACCCCGGTTCAAGATCTCATCATGGCATACCTGGAGTGTCACTACAGCCTTCTAGTTTCCTGGACTCTACTCACTTTTTTGGAATCCTTTTAAATGTCTTTTCTGAGGCTTTAACTGTGCACTCAGATATAAATGAATAAATATTCTGTAAAAGGCATCTAGTTTCCAAGCAGAAAAGGTTTTTGCGTACCTACTCTAAGCCAGTCACTCTTCTTAATGCTTGGATCACATCAGTGAACAAGGTAGAAATAAAACAAAACAAAACATAGTCTTTGGAACTTGCATTTATTTTATTACATTTTTGGTGATGGCATTTTATTTACCTTAATTTTTTAAATGTTTTTAAACATTTATTTATTTTTGAGAGAAAGAGACAGAGCGTGAGTGGAAAAGGGGCAAAGAGAGAGGGAAACACAGACTCTGAAGCAGGCTCCAGGCTCTGAGCTGTCAGCACAGAGCCTGACACAGGCTCTAACTCATGAGCTGTGAGATCATGACCTGAGCCGAAGTCAAATGCTTAACTGACTGAGCCATCTAGGCGCCCCTTTACTTTATTTCAAACACTGAAATGTATATACAGCTTGAATTATATCCCTGTAGTTGCATATTACAAGTAGAGAAAGCCATGGCTCCTCATGCATTTGCAAATGCTGTATCCACTACCCTGTATCAGTTCTCTATCACCACAACAGTGTATTTATTACTGTGCAATAAGCCGTCTCAATCTCAGTGTACACTTGTGTTATTTCTCATGAGTCTGAGTCAGCCTGACAGTTCTGCTGATCTGGACCAGGCTCAGCTGATCTCAGCTGGCTTAGCTCACACATCTGTGGAGACCTGGCGGATCAGCTAGAGGCTGCCTCATCTAAAAGCCTTACTCATGTCTGGCTGTGTGCTGGTTGCTGGTTGGGGTGATGGAAATAACCAGGCCAGATATGTCTCGCCATCTAGCCATCTAGCTTGGGCTTGTTCACATCTTGGTGACAGGGTTCCAGGAGGGAGACCAGAATAGATCAGGCCTTTTGGAACCGTAGCTCAGAACTGGCACATGGACTCACTGTTGGCCAGAACAAGTTATAAGGCTAGTCCAGAATCAAGGGGTTAGGGAAACGGATTCTACCTTCAGAAGGAAGAGATGGTCACATTGCAAAGGGCATGAATAGTGGGTGAAGGATTGAGGATGTTCTGGCATTCCATCTATTTCTTCTTTGCAGGCTCAGTAGCTGAGAAAATGCTTAGAGAGGTTTTTGCTTGCCAGTCATGGTACACAATTAGCTTATTTCTGTATATGGTTCAGAACTTCCTGTGATCCATAAACCTAAAATGTTAAACCCTTAAGATTTTTTGAGATTCTTGAGGACAAGGAACATACCTAATTCATCTCATCTTCCGTGGGACATAGCACAGCACAGTGCACAGAATAGACTCTCAAAATATTTGCTGAATCAATTAGTCACTAAATCAATTATATGAATCTGCAATAACGAGTAGGAGAGTGCCATAGTGAGATGTCCCTTCACATCTACTTGACTTAAACAGAACACAAAAACCCTAATTCAAAGTGCCTTCCCAATAGTGTTTGGATAGCTGACACACTTTCCTATTTGGTGGGGAGAAAGCTGAAATCCACCAACAGTCAGTTTTTACTGTTGATAAGCATTGATTTCTTCAGATAAAGTGCTGGCTAACAACAAGAACAAAACAACCAGGAAGGGAAGCAGATGGACCAGAGGTCCTGCCGTATGCCAGAGTGAAGTTAAACTGGGCAGAGCCCAAAGCCCTGTCATCCTGTGTCTGGGGGAAGTAGGAAGGCATGGTTAAAAAAAAAAGAAGTCTATCAAGCACTTGCCTTAGTTGAACCAAGCTAATGAGGTTAATAACGAGTGAAATAAGCCGTCCAGGGAAAGCATCTAAATTACTCCCAGGAGGCTCCATCTGGAGATAAGGTCCATGGTAAAAGATAAAATACAGGTAAGTTATCAAGTCAAACTATCCTCATTCATAGAGCTTGAGAGACGGGCTACAGCTAGAAAGCTCTAATAATAACAGAGTTTTTGCTTTTTGCTTTTATTTTTGTTTTCATTTTATCCCAAGACGTCTAATATAAATATATGATGCTGAGAGAAAATGGGGGGAAAAAAAGAAGAAGAAAGTTCCTTAGCTTTAAGAATTTGCATTTTGGGGGCCCCTGGGTGACTGGTTGGTTAAGCGTCCAACTCTTGGTTTTGGCTCAGATCATACTCTCAGAGTTTGTGAGATTGAGCCCTGCCTTGGGATCTTCGCTGATAGCGTGGAGCCTGCTTGGGATTTTCTGTCTCCCTCTATCTCTGCCCCTCCCCTACTTGTTCTCTCTCTTTCTCTCTCAAAATAAGTAAACATAAAAAAACCCACAAAAAAAACCCTATTAAAAAAAAGAATTTGCTTCTTGCATTTGTAAATATAATTCTGTCAACTTTTAAGAGTTGTCTTTAAAAATGCTTTCAGAAAAAATTGGAAAGAGTTAATTTTTAGTTAGATTTTCATTTATTAAAGAATATACTGTTTTCTTTAGGATGACTGTATTATCTTATATGCTATTTACTTTTCAAAGGAAGTTTGGAATTGTTTAAGTTAAATTTGAATTTTAAGATTTTTTTTAAAGGGGCGCCTGGGTGTCTCGGTTGATTCGGCTCAGGTCATGATTTCATGGTTCGTGGGTTTGGCCCCAGGTCTGGCTCTGTGCTGACAAATCAGAGCCTGGAGCCTGTTCTTGATTCTGGGACTCCTTCTTTCTCTGCCCCTTCCCCGCCTGCACTCTATTTCTCAAGAATTAAACATTAAAAATACTTTAAAAGACTTTTTTTTTTAATGACACTAACACCAAAGTATACTCAAAAAGGAGAATAGGATCTCAGTTAAGGGTCATATAGTATAATTACTACAGAGTATTAATTTAATCACAATAGCCTATAACATATATGGAAGAAAGTGTTAATATTGATGTAAACTATTATATTAAGATAAAATTCATCTTCTTTTTTGAATAACCAGGTTTAAGGGCAGCCAGGTTTAAGTCTTATGACCCCAAATTTGTATTTTGCTCAAGCAATCTGGATCTTATTACATTAGGCAAACACTATACAGGAGAACAGTGGATCATGTAAATACCTTTAATATTATTCATGAATTTTACTTCCACAGTAGGTTGGAAATATGCTACAGATATTCCTTATGAATGACCTTATTTAACTTCTGATATTGCGTTTCTTACTTTTTTCATAGCAGTATAAAGAGGCTCTCGCTACAGATTTAGTGTTCTTTGGTCTCTATATTTTGCTCCAGTTTTCTGAACAGTTTCTCTTCTTTATTTACCTTCCTACTTTTTTCCCCCCTTTATTCTTACAGGCCTCTTGGCACCATTTCATATCAACAGTCAGGATTACAGGCCGACATTAATAAATTTAGCCTTAGAGAACACACAGGTTTGAGAAGCACACTGCTCCTATCATCTGATGTCTTTTGGGTGTATTATAATCTCAGAAGAATTAAAAAGAATATACATCAAAAACTAGACAAAACACTGTTGATACTTTATATAATGACATATTTCTTTTTTTTCTTTTTCAAATTTGTGTGGCAATAAACCTTTTTTTAATTTATTTTTATTTGATTTCGTTTTTATTTTATAGTTTATTGTCAAGTTGGTTTCCATGTAACACCCAGTGCTCATCCAGACAAGTGCCCTCCTCCATGACCGTCCCTTTTCCAGTCACCCCTCCCCCATCAGCCCCAGTTTGTTCTCAGTATTCAAGAGTCTCTCATGGTTTACCTCCCTTCTTCTCCCTAACTATTTTCCCTTCTCCCCCTCCTGCATGGTCCTCTGTTAAGTTTCTCTGTTACACTTATGAGTAAAAACATGTGGCATCTGTCCTTCTCTGGCTGACTTATTTCACTTAGCATGACACCCTCGAGTTCCATCCATGTTGCTACAAATGGCTAGATTTCATTCTTTCTTATTGCCATGTAGTACTCCATTGTATATATATAGATATACCACATCTTCTTGACCATTTCATCAGGTGATGGACATTTAGGCTCTTTCCATGTTTTGGCTATTGTTGACAGTGCTGCTATGAACATGGGGGTACATGTGCTGCTATGCATCAGCACTCCTATATCCCTTGGGTAAATACCTTGCAGTGCTATTGCTGGGTCATAGGGGAGTTCTATTGCTAATTTTTTGAGGAGCCTTCACACTGTTGTCCAGAGCAGCTGCACCAGTTTACATTGCCACCAACAGTGTAGGAGGGTGCCCGTCTCTCCACATCCTTGCCAGCATCTATAGTCTCTTGATTTGTTCATTTTAGCAACTCTGAATGGTGTGAGGTGGTATCTCAGTGTGGTTTTGATTTGTATTTCCCTGATGATGAGTGACGCTGAGCATTGTTTCATATGTCTGTGGCCATTTGGATGTCCTCTTTGGAGAAGTGTCTATTCATGTCTTCTGCCCATTTCTTCACTGGATTATTCGTTTTTTGGAGTTTGGTGAGTTCCTTATAGATTTTGGATACTAGCCATGTATCTGATACGTCATTTGCAACTATCTTTTCCCATTCTGTCGGTTGCCTATTAGTTTTCTTGATTGTTTCCTTTGCAGTGCAGAGCTTTTTATCTTGGTGAGGTCCCAAGAGTTCATTTTTGCTCTTGCTTCCCATGCCTTTGAGGATGTGTCAAGTAGGAAATTGCTGCGGTTGAGGTCAAGGAGGTTGTTTCATGCTTTTTCCTCTAGGTTTTTTTTTTTTAATGTTTTTTTTTTTTAATTTATTTTTGAGACAGAGAGAGACAGAGCAAGAACGAGCAGGGGCAGAGGGAGAGGGAGACACAGAATCGGAAACAAGCTCCAGGCTCTGAGCTGTCAGCACAGAGCCCAACACAGGGCTTGAACCCACGAACGTGAGATCATGACCTGGGCCGAAGTCGGAGGCTTAACCAACTGAGCCACCCAGGCGCCCCTCCTCTAGGGTTTTGATGGTTTCCTGTCTCACATTCAGGTCCTTCATCCATTTTGAGTTTATTTTTGTGTATGGTGTAAGAAAGTGGTCTAGTTTCATTCTTCTGCATGCTGCTGTCCAGTTCTCCAAGCACCATGTGTTAAAGAGGCTGTCTTTTTTCCATTGGATACTTTTTCCTGCTTTGTCAAAGATTAGTTGGCAATACATTTGTGGGTCCAATTCTGGGTTCTCTATTCTATTCCATTGGTCTATGTGTCTGGTTTTGTGCCAATACCATACTGTCTTAATGATGACAGCTTTGTAGTAGAGGCTAAAGTATGGGATTATGATATCTCCCGTTTTGGTTTTCCTCTTCAATATTACTTTGGCTATCCAGGGTCTTTTGTGATTCCATACAAATTTTAGGATAGTTTGTTTTAGCTTTTAGGAGAATACTGGTGCAATTTTGATAGGGATTGCACTGAATGTGTAGATTGCTTTAGGTAATAATGACATTTTCACAATGTTTATTCTTCCAATCCCTGAGCATGGAATGTTTTTCCATTTCATTGTGTCTTCTTCAATTTCTTTCATAAGTTTTCTATAGGTTTCATCATACAAATCTTTTGCATCTTTGGTTAGGTTTATTCCTAGGTATTTTATAGTTTTGGGTGCAATTGTGAATAGGATCAGTTTCCTGATTTCTTTCTGTTGTTTCATTATTGATGTATAAAAATGTTACCGATTTCTGTACGTTGATTTTGTACCCTTTGACTTTGCTGAATTCATGGATCAGTTCTAGTAGGATTCTGGTGGAGTTGGTCGGGTTTTCCATATAAAGTATCATGTCATCTGCGATAAGTGAAAGTTTGACTTCATCTTTGCCAAATCTGATGCCACTTACTTCCTTTTGTTGTCTGATTGCTGATGCTCAGACTTCCAGCACTATGTTAAACAATAGTGGTGAGAGTGGACACCCCTGTCGTGTTCCTGATCTCAGGGGGAAAGCTCTCAGTTTTTCTCCACAACCCCATTGGGGTCTTTTCATAAATGGCTTTTATGATGTTTAAGTAAGTTCCTTCTATCCCGACTTTCTCGAGGGCTTTTATTAAGAAAGATGCTGTATTTTGTCAAATGCTTTTTCTGCATCTATTGACAAATTCATATGGTTTTTATATTTTTGTTTGTTAATGTGATGTATCACATTGATTGATTTGCAAATATTGAACCAGCCCTGTAGGACAGGAATGAATCCCACTTGATCATGGTGGATAATTCTTTTTATATTTTGTTGAATTCGATTTGCTAGTATCTTGCTGAGTATATTTGCATCTGTATTCATCAAGGATATTGGCCTGTACTTCTCTTTTCTTGCTGGGTGTCTGTCTGGTTTGGGAATCAAAGTGATGCTGGCTTTGTAGAATGACTCTGGAAGTTTTCCTTCGATTTCTATTTTTTGGAATAGTTTGAAAAAAATGGGTGTTAACTCTGCTTTAAATGTCTGGTAGAATTCCCCAGGGAAGCCATCTGGCTTAGGGCTCTAATTCGTTGGGAGATTTTTCTAACTGATTCCAATTCTTCACTGGTTATGGGTTGGTTCAGATTTTCTATCTCTTCCTGTTTGAATTTTGGTAGTGCATTTGGACAAATGGAATTTGTCCATTACTTCTAGGCTGTCCAGTTTGTTGGCATATAATTTTTTATACTATTCCCTGATAATTGCTTGTATTTCTAAGAGGGATTGGTTGTAATAGATCCATTTTCATTAGTGATTTTATCTATTTGGGTGCTCTGTCTTTTCTTTTTGAGAACCCTGGCTAGAGGTTTATCATTTTTGTTTATTTTTTCTGAAAACCAACTCTTGGTTTCATTGATCTGTTCAACTGTGTGTTTTTTAAAAATCTTCATTATTTGTTTCTGCCCTTTTCTTTATTATTTCTCTTCTTCTGCTGGGTTTGGGGTGCTTTTGCTACTCTCCTTCTAGTCCCTTTAGGTGTGCTGTTAGAGTTTGTTTTTGCACTTTTTCTAGTTTCTTGACATAGGCCCAGATTGCAATATACTTTCCTCTTAGGACTGCCTTTGCTGCATCCCAAGGAGTTTGGATTGCTCTATTTTCATTTTCATTTGTTTCCATATATTTTTTAATTTCTTCTCTATTTGTCTAATTGGCCCAATCATTCTTTACTAGGGTGGTCTTTAACCTCCATATTCTTGGAGGTTTTCCAGAATTTTTTCTGATTGCAAGTTTCATAGCATTGTGATCTGAAAGTGTGCATGATATGACCTTAATTCTTTTATATTTATGGAAGGCTGCTTTATGCCCTAGTGTGTGATCTATTTTGGAGAATGTACCATGTGCACTTTCCTGCTTCTGGATCAGTTTCTCTCTCTCTTTTTTTTTCTCGGCTTCCTCTTTTGTTATAACTGTGTCTTCTAATTCACCTATTCTTCTCTCTGCCTCTTCAATCCATGAGGTGGCCACCTTCATTTTATTATTCACCTCATTTATAGCCTTTTTAAACTCATCACAGCTATTTTGAAAGTCCCTAGTAATTGTATCAGTAGCTTCTCTGATGCTTTTTTCAAGCCCAGCGATTAATTTTATGACAATTGTTCTAAATTCTTGCTCAGTTATGTTGCTTAGATCTGTTTTGAGCAGTTGTGTGCCTGTGACTTCTTTCTGGAGTTTCTCTGCCATCTTGCCAGGATTCTAATTAACATTTTTCTTAATCTCCATAAATAATTTTTCCACTCTAATGAACTAATATTGAGTTGAGGTGAGCATCCTTAGGAAATGGGGTCAGGAATAGGGTAAAGACCAAAAAAAATTAATGGAGTTTATTTCCCTTAATTGTTCCATTACCTCCGATTGCATTAACTCAGGCTGTTTATCCATTCAATATTCAATAAATATTTTTTGGCTACTGATAGAGCAATGAACAAAAGTTTTGATCTCTTGGAGTTTCTATTTTTAGTTGAGAGAGAAAGGAAAGAAATAGAAGTTGTCCAGGTGCTAATAAGTGCTAGAACAAAAAGTAAACCAGGAGAAAGAGACCCAGTGACAGGTGTAATTTTAGGTATTTCGGTTGCATCATCACTGGCCGGTGATTTTTGATCCAAGCCCTATGTGAAGTAAACAAGTGAATAGTGTGACTCTCTGAAGGAAAGGTGTGTACTTGGTGTGTTAAAGATAAAGGGAGAGGGCCAGTTTGGCTGCAAGGAAGAGTGATGGGAAAGTGGGAGACGAGGTCAGGCAGTTGGGTGTGGGGGTGGCGGAGACACTATACAGAGTAGTGGGGTGGGAGGCCCTCTGGGCCAAGGAGAAGGTTCAGGATTTTGTTGAATAACATGTGAAGTCATGGGAGGATTTTGAGTAGAGGGAAAATAAGCTCTACCATGATTAAAAAAAAAATCAAGTACCAGTTCTATATATATAGTTCGCTAGCATTAACTATATTTATATCATTGTGAAACAGATCTCTAGCTCTTTTTCATCTTGCATGATTGAAACCTTATACCCATTGAACAACAACCCTCACGTTCTTCTCCTGCCAGCCCTTGCCAACCACCGTTCTACTTTCTGTTTCTATGCGTTTGACTATTTTAGATACTTCATCTAAATGTTATCATACAGTATTTGTCATTTCATGATTGATTTATTTCACTTTGACATGACTTGTATATTTTTGACTTAATTGTTATGTTTTCATTATGTTATAGCTTCTATGTGAAGGGGCTATATAGATGAAGAGAGAGGCAAAAGTGGAAGCAGAGGTTCAAGTTTTGAAGCCATCACTGTACTCCAGGTAAGAGATGATGGTACCTTGAACGTGGCTTTACCAGAAGAGGTGGAGAGACTCTGGATAGATTTTTAAGGTAATGCTAATGAGATTTGCTGAAATTTTGGACATGTGATGTGACAGAAGGAGGAAAGGATATGAATTATTATATAGTGAATTGTCTGAATCATTCAATCACCAATCCCACCAATATCATTGAGGATATTTTTTTGTAAAATATCTTTAAATGCTGCATGGCTTCTATAAAAGAGTGCTGATACCAAATCAGCTTAGTTGATGGCTCAGTGTTATTATTTGAACTTCAGTTGTTATATAGGTGTCCTAAATAGAGCTGTGGATGGTATAAAGCCTGAGGTTTGGGTATGTCAGGAGAAAGGATATGGGAAATTTGGCTGGGCCAGGCAATAATGAACATTTTTAGGTAGAGGAAAAGAGTGTCTGATTTTGACAGTAAGTTGGCTCCACACCACCAAATATTTTAGAACATTATCTGGATGTTATATTGCAAACTGTCATCCTCAGCAGGTCTACTCAGTGCTATAGAGTGTGGGATGAGCTGCTAGAAATTCGAGACCTAGTGAAACTTAAGACCTAGAGAAAACAGGAGAGACACAAAGGGAAGAATCATACTTTCCTTTCCATTTTTAGATTAATATTGGAGACAAAAGAAAAGAATTCTATAAACAGATTTTTCTAAATCTAAAGGTGTAGAATACTAAACATAGCCAATGAGGAATATCTTTAAGGGTTTGAAAGTTATTGGCCTTTGGCTTAACCTAAACAATGAAAAACCATTTCTGGGCAGCTTGAGATTTGTAAAAATTTGGTTGTGGCATGCCACATTTCTTAGGAGACAATAAGAGGTGTATTAAAAGGACACATGGTCTCATAGGCTGTGCTTCTCTGACTAACATTGTGTTCTGTATTTTCTTGATTGACAAGAGGATACGCAGTGGGTGTTGGGGAACTGTATGTTGGCCATGTGTACTTTTTTGGGCCATTTTTAAAGCATGTCAGGCAGAATTTTGTAATTAGCTGAAAAGGCACCCAATTCATTTTCACTTTGCTGAACCCAATCTTTAGGATTGACAGCATGCCCTTAATAGATTCCTTCAGTAGATAATTAGACCAGTTTAACGCAAGCACTGCATGAATTAACATTTGCACTTGGGTATGAATATTCAGGACTACAGTGCTTTCTATGGTGTGAGTTGTTTTGCCAGGGTTTGTGGGAGTGACTATTAGGTGCTTGTGATGTATTGATTAGTACAGAATAGCACCAATTAGAGGGTGTGGAAATGTCCCTGGAGTCAGAGATGATATGCTTATAGGTGGTTCTTATGCTTTCTCCGTAAACTCTAACCCAGACAGCAGATTGCCTACTTTAACTAGTCATGCGCTTCAGTTCTGATGTGAATTTTAAATTGCTCTGCAGAAAACTACGAAGTTTCCTGGCCTCTCCTGGATTTCTGCCATCTGTTCCTTTTTCCACTCTCTATGAGATTTTTCAACTGTGAGATTAACCCGAAAGATCATATGCTCTAGATGTTATAAATAAATAATTGAATAAATAAATAAATAAAAGAATCATTGGGCCACTGAAATTTGCTTTTTATAGTGATAAAAATTGCTTTGGCACAGCTTGCTAGTGCATCAAATATTGGCTCAAAACTTTATTTGCATTTATTTGGGACTTCCAAAGAACTTTACGCTATTTACAAAATCATCTCTGAGAAAATGAAAACTTAAATGTGTGTACCTTTAGGGTAAACCTAGTCAGGGACCATGGAGGAGGAGGGAGGGATTGGATAGCGGAGAGTAAATCAGGTTAGTATCTCTGTATGATGATTTAAAAGGGAAATAAGATTTTTAAAACTTCAAAAATAAATTTTCTGAAAACTGAAAGAGGTTGTATAATATGGTGATAATCGGTGCATTCTGGAGCCAGGATGCCTGGGTATTAACCCAGCCCTAGCAGCAGTTTACTAGCAGTGTCACCTTGGGTAAACTACCTAAACTTTCAGTCCCCTAATCTGTAAACAGTATGATGACAAAAGTACCTACCTGTAGGTTTGCTCTTCCTATATTCTCACTAATATATGTATAGCATAGACATTTTAAAGTGGTCTTTTCTAAATTATATAAAACGTTGAATATAAACTTTAAAGTATTTCAAACACTTCTTACTTACAAGACATGACAAAGATTCACAAAGTGAGGTTCGCATTTTGATCGCCCTCCCTTTCCGAATCTGCAAGTCCCCAGCCTCCTCCTCTGCTCCTCCCCATCACCCAACGCTGACCATGCATTTTGAAGGTTAGTATCAGGTCTGGCTCACAGGTAGTTTTCATGGCCTGGAAAGCAACCAAATGATTTTAAGTATACCGTCTCCACGATTTTCAATATTCCAATCCTCCATCTTTGGAGTGCTGCAAAGAAGCTTATGTAAGTTTTATAGGAACACCGGCTTCCAGTCTATGCATTGTCGCACACTGGATTTTAGGGCATTTGGATTACAATATGGAAAGAATGTTAAGAAGCTTCTGTTGGCCTTAATTGAAAATGCCTCCGAAATGGAATCTCAGTAGGAGTAGACCCACGCTGCTGTCAATAAAAGTGAAAGGGAAAAGAAAGCCCCTCTGTAGAAAAGTAAGTGGATTCCCTACCCAGCAGCAATGAGGGGTTGTGTCACCCTGGGGTCACTTAGAAATAGCCTGAAGGCCACCTATTCTTTCTTTATGGATTTTCTAAGCATTAACGTAAATAAAAGTTGCTTACATTGAGTTGGTGAGAGACCTCGGGTCTCAGAGTTCTAATGAACGCTGTACGCCAATGCGACCACAGGCCTCCTTGCTCTACCGTATCCCTGCAGAGGCACACCTCTGGCGCTTGGAAACCCTGCTTCTGCAGAGGCGGAGACACGGGAGCGGCTGACGCTCTGTTCCCAACCTGTCTAAGAAAACTGAGGATGCTTTCGGACCAATACAAATCACGTTAAACCGAGTTTATTTGTGGCTTTTTAAGTTGAGTTTCATCAAATACTGTATAATCATGACCTTTTATATTTTAATTGTGTGGACAATGAATGGCAATGTCTCATATCTGCAGGGAAGTCATTCATTTTACTCACCATTCCGCACATTGATGAATCTAAAACTCCTCATTCCTCAGTAAAAATAATGTCGTACTCTCCAAGTATTTGCTGATTTAGAGAGGTGTCTTCTTGATCGAAGCAATTGATTTTATATAGGAAGTGCTTCTGTTGAGAGGAGTACTGTGAGAACACAGAGTGAATGCTTTGGAGCACCCCAGAGGTTTTCGGTGAGGAAAGCGGGGACTCGGTGTACGTGCGTTGTGGGTGGCCTAGCGGCACTTTGAACTTGGTCCCAGATTGAGGATAGCCATCCTATGTGCATCAATATCAGCATCTGGGAGGATGCCTTTTGTCAAAGCATGGCGAAAAATGATTTCCCACAGCACAGATAAATAAGAATGAAGATTTGCTTTTTAAATATCAGATTAGATGAGAATCCCAGGATCAGTCTGCTCCTAAATGTTTTTCTCTTTAGGCTTATATGTGCAAACAGAAAACAACAACAAAACAACCATTCCTTTCTTCTAAGGGTAGAGCAAGCTAAGATTTTCCCAGTTTCCTTCCTTCTGACTTTAAATTTGCCACTTTGCAAATTGAAGTTGTGTGGGGGGGGGAAAGCAAGGTTAGCATTTTATGAATTTCCAGAATTTCTTATAATAATTAGGGTACTGCATATATTGCAATATATGCAATATATTAGGATGTTGCAACATTGGAGGAGAAGGAAATGGATTATTGAAATAAAGAGATATGTGAGATTTCATAAGCAGCTGATTTAAAACTTAGGATTGGTAATTGCCTTACTTTTGGCGCTAGGAAAATCTTACAGAATCTTGGTTGCTCTGCTTCCTTCATTAAGATGCCAAGTTAGGGGTCCCTGTATGGCTTAGTCGGTTAAGCGTCTGACTTACACTTGGGTCATGAACTTGCAGTTCGCGAGTTCGAGCCCCACATTGGGCTTGGTGCTGACAGCTGAGAGACTGGAACCTGCTTCAGATTCTGTATCTCCCTCTCTCTCTCTGCCCCTCCCCTGCTCATATTCTGTCTCTCTCTCTCAAAAATAAATTAAGCATTAAAAATATTAAAATGCCAAGTTAAGGAGTAATTATTTTTGTAGGAGACTTTAAATTTATATATTTTGCCATGATACTGCACTGAGTATTTTAAGAGGTTAATTTTCTTTGAAGAAATGATGGCCTTATGGTTAAATTCCAACATCAAAAAAAAAAATCTGAAAGTGTAGGCAACAAAAGGATTTTTAAAAATTGGAACAAATGAAGTCACCCATTTGTTTCTAACGAAAATTATGTGCATTCTCCTCCTGTGGCTCTGGTTTCATTCACACTAAATGTGAGAACAGATAGTGTAATTGACAGTTAAGTCTATTACTTAAGATTTTGCCTTTCGTATGGGCGGGTGGGATGTGAGTTATGCATTAGAGGTTGTCACTATTGTTCTTAAGTGCATATTCCCCAGCATCTGACGTTGCTCCCATTTGGGCTTCTTATTTTTCTCTGCCATTTATTTCTCAAGGTGTGTACTCATTAGTAAGTTGAAGTTTTCTGTTTGTTTTTTTAATTTAAGGCAAATGTGTAGCTGAAAATAACTTTCCTAAAACCTATTTCTCAAAGTTTCTATGTCTGAAACTTTGAGAAGTTTTATAAAGTATGAATGACCTGAGTTGAAGATTATGTGAAGATGTTACAAAATAATATACTTATCTCCTACCAAATTGCTTTCTATGTTTTCCTATAAAAGATGTAAATGTTGAAGCTGGTATTTCTTCCAGACTTGAGACCAGGAGTGTTTGTTTGTTTGATATCCAAGTTAGTTACCTGTGGGGAATAAGCTTAGGAATTCCCTGGGCTTGCACCAGTGGGTTAACAAGGCATGAAGAATTACAAAGCCATTGGTTGCTTTGCTCTTACCCAAGCTCAGGTAGATAAAAAGTAGGCCCCCAGAATAGAGTGGGGTGGAGCAAAGGCTCCCCAAATAGAGGAGGGGGCAAAGGCCCCCACTACAAAGGTATATGAGGTAAACAAGATTAGGCATTCAGGGCAAAAGCGCCCCCCAATGTAGTACTTTAACAGAAAGCTGCTTTCACAGGAAGGACCAAATTTGGTAAACAGGAAAATAGGGCTCTAGATGCTGCGCTGCAGGTGAGGCTGCCCAGAGTGGAGCTGATTAACAAAAGGAAAGATGCCTTGTTAACCCTGAGGTCACTTGCCCTATTTGTCTCATCCCCTAGGCTAGCTGAGATAAACAGACACAGCGCCTCCTGTCTGCCATTAACAATCATCTTGCCCTTCTGCCCAGTGCCAGGATTTTGCTTTATATTGACCCAAACCCCAAACAAAACCCCCTTTCCCTCATGCCCATGAGTTAATGTTCATTCACCCATTGTCTCTTTGTGTATGCACATCACATTTGTAAGCCTTCTGATCTTAATAAATATGGGGCAAGGATTCTTATTTGGGGCTTGTGTCTTTTCCTGGACATGAGCCATCTCCCATCTCCTGCATCCTCTCTCTTGCTGGTCAAGAGGCAACTTTAGACTTAGAGGCTACAACAGTTAGGATATACTGCAATGATGCTTTCAAGAGTAGAATCCAGTGATTCACCCCCCACATGTAACAGTGCTCATCCTGAGACAGGAGGACCTTATGTTACATGGAACTCAGAAGGGTCATGTGTCACAAACATGTTAAAGAGTGAGAAATCTGGTAGAGAACATCAAATCTGAATGGCAAAAGAACATAATGTTAGACAAATATGCCTTTATGTTAAGGCTAAAACTTACTGTGTAGGTAACCTTTATACTTAGCCTTCGTGAACCTCAATTGCCTTCTCTGTAAAATGGAGATAATAATGTATATTTGCCTGTTTCCTAGGGTCATTACGAAAGACTGAATCAAATGCCTTATGTCAACATTTTGCATAGTGACTGGACAATTGTGGGTTCTCAACAAATTGTAGTTAGTTCTTTCCTCCCTCCTGAGGAAAGGAATTTGTATAAGGCTACTACTGGTGTTAGTACCCTTGGTTGTCCACCTTCTGTTTTCATAAATTGAAAACTAATTATTTTTCTTTTATTTTTATGGTGAAATAGAAGAACCATTATAAATGGATGTGGGTAGGAATACAAATGGGTTCAACCTTTTACATGATACTCCTGTAATATATGTGAGGGCCTTAGAATCTGCATTCTTTACAACTTCCTTATTATAAGGACTTAATCGGAGAAATGCATAAATATTTATGTAGTATTATTTATAATGCTGAGGAATTGGAAGCAAACTAAATGTGTATAATTAGGGGATTGGTTAAAGAATATTTAGGACATGCCCATAATGGAATATTTTGAAGCAATTAAAAATAATATTGCAGAAACTTATACATTCATATGGAAAGATGATCATTCTGTATTATTATGAGAAAGGAATATATAACAAGACTGTATTAACCAAGTTAAAAGTATTTTCACAATTTAATTTAAATAAATATCTAACTTGGGGCACCTGGGTGGGTCAGTTTGTCTTTGGCTCAGGTTGTGATCTCAGTTTGTGGGTTCCAGCCCTGCATCGGGCTCTGTGCTGACAGCTCCGAGCCTGTAGCCTGCCTTGGATTCTGTGTCTCCTCTCTTTCTGCCCCTCGCCTATTCACACTTTGTTTCTCTCTTTCAAAAATAAATAAACATTAAACAATGAAAAATAAATAAATATGTAATATATCAGCTGATATCTGTAGACAATAGTTGCTTTCTATTTTGTATATTTTGTTATTGTCTGTGTATTGAAAAACAAGCAAGTATTGCTTGTGTTTGCTCATTTGGGAAAATGGCCATTATTTTAAAAATCATTTCATTAATATCTAAAATTATTCAGGTAGCATATGCTATTTAAAAGTTCAAACAATGCAAAATGTATAAAGTAAGAAATGGGAATTAGGGGCGCCTGGGTGGCTCAGTCAGTTAAGCGTCTGTCTTTGGCTCAGGTCATGATCTTGGGGTTCGTGAGTTCGAGCCCTGCATTGGGCTCGGTACTGGCAGCTTAGAGCCCAGAGCCTGCTTCAGATTCTGTGTCTCCTCTCTCTCTACCCCTCCTCTGCTCAGGCTCTCTCTCTCTCTGTCTCTCTCTCTAAAATAAAATAAACACTAAAAAAAAAGGGAATTAATTCCTCCACCTTTAGGTGTTTCATTTATATGCAGTAAAAAACAATAATTTTTTTGATAATAAAAATAATCAGCCCCTTACTAATATAAATCGTCACCGTGAGCGCAAGAAGTAGAAATAGAGCATAGTAGAGGCAGTTAACTGCCTAAATCGTTTGGTTTGGTTGACGAAGCCAAGATAGTCTGAGAACCGTGACTGTCATTGTTAACTTCTCCCTCTCTGATGCTACCATCGGAACCTCATTTGAAGCTTTAAATGAATTCAGAATAAAAAACTTGTTGCGTTGGCAAAGTGCTTTCCTAATATGCAGAAACACATGCCCACCCATTGTGTGAAATTGCACTGACAAGATTCTACTGGAAGCTTGCGGAGCCACCGTTAACTGTAATGTATGTCAGCCTACCTAGACTGAACCGAGAGGTGCTGAATGGAGGGTCTGCTGGAGATTTGGCTAAACACAGCCAGGAAATCACACCTGGTTTAAATATTCATATTCACAGTTAAGGTTGCTTCCTCTTAGTTGACACAGAATCTTCTGGAAGGGGTCTGTTACATAATTCTCCTGAAGGGCAAGTGCATCCAAGTACGTGCGGTAGGGAGCCGTGTTCAATTTTGGTCTTAGATTTCATTAAGAATAAATGGATCTCAAGGGATTTTAATCATGTAGGAGCAGAAAATTATCCTTTTTAGCAGCTTTGGGAAGTAAGGCATCAGTCGTATATGTCATCATTCGATAGGATGTTATCACTATCAGTAAATGGTATTTTGCCACATTGTGTCCTATTAACTAAGTTCCCCTCTCTCTGAGCCCTCTTTCATTTGAGGAACACGAAATATTTGCAGTCTTCACAGAAAGCTGCTCCCAGAGGAGTCTTGTGTCAGGGGCCCTCCGTACTTCAGCACAGGCCAGGGTCAGGGCCAGGGCACTGCTACAGTCGCCAGGCTTGGGATTTGCCTTTCCACTTGTGCAAGCCCCTCTGAATCTTACCTTCTGCATCTGCAAAATGTAGAAAATTTATTTGTAGACGCCGGGCCCTCCACTAAGAAAAGAAAACTAATGCAACGATAGGGTCTGTATTCTTTTTTTCTAAGTTTATTTATTTATTGTGAGAAAGAGTGAGAGAGACTGAGAGAGAGAGAGAGAGCAAGGGAGGGGCAGAGAGAGAACCCCAAGCAGGCTCCATGCCATCAGCACAGAGCCTGATGCAGGGCTTGATCTCACAGACCATGAGATCATGGCCTGATCCAAAATCAAGAGTCTGACACGTAACTGGCTGAGCCACCCAGGTGCCCTGGCCGGTATTCTTACGACCTGTAACAATCAGAAGGTAGTATGTATGAGGCAGGGAATATAGGGATAGTGTAATTCCTTAGTTCATTCCTCAGCGTTGCGGAGAATGAGAAGGGCTCAGGTAGTTCAAACTTCAGCACTACAGACTTTTTTATGCTTTTCCTGTGGAAAGTGTAAAATAACCAACAATCTAAGACTGCATGCTTAAGTGTTCCCTTGATTCAGAGATAAAGGCTTCTCGTGAATTTTGTGATGCACCCAACATGCTTTCAGCTTGTAGCAGACATCTCAAGAAATGAGCTGTTGAGAAAATTAACTGCCTATAATCCTTTTTTTTTTTTAGTTCATTCTTCTCATTTTTTATCTTGGTAAATCACTAGAGAATATTTAAGGTAAAATTGTTGAGTAAATGAAGAACTCACACATTACAAAAACCTCCCCTTAAAAAAAATCGAACATGGAAAAATGTTTCCTATGATTTTATGTAAATAAAATCCTTTGAATCATAATCACTAATATGAAAAAACTGGCTAATTGAATATGAGGAAGTTTTATGTTTCAAATTCCTTAATATGCTCTTTCCCACACGTGTTGTAAACTTTTTCTTTAACATCTGAAATTCTGGGAAACTGTCCATAATCTTGTAAGTACTCAGTTACTCGCTCTCTGCCATGCTATCCATTTTCTCATTGCAAAAATGTATCTGTTGTAAGGTTAAGGTAAAAAAAAAAATCAAACATGGAATGAAAAAAACCCAGTTACTTATCTAGAAGGCCTCCCTAATATATAATATTTTCTATGATTAAAGCATATAATATCTGTTTTTTTCATGAATCTTTACATTTTTAATCTGGATGTCTGGAGATGGCACCAGCTGCTCCTAGGAGGGATTAAGCTACCAATGCAGGAGCCCAGATAAGCGAGAGCCCAGGTTTTAAAGGAGGGAATAGTTTAGTAGTTTAGAATTTTTTCTCTTTAGCTTGAGAATTGAAAGCTGATAAAATGATAGCGACTTTTCAGGACTTGATGAAATGTAAAGGTGAAACATAAAATATAATTTAAATGAAATTGTACAAAACCTCAAGGATGTAAAACACCATGTGTCCTTCCTTCTTGGGCCTCGCTCTGTAGGGAGTAGGGGGCTGTGAAGTTTGCAGCAATAGCATTTGAAGTCATTGTGGCTTTTCCAACCTTTTCATTCCAGCATCAGGATGCACAAAGCTTTTTCAGCCTCTGAATATCTATAAACCAATCTGTGGAGAATGAACAGAAGCATAAAAGTGGAAGGAGTAGGGAAGCTAATCAAAGGGTTTTTGAGTTTCTCTCAAACACGTCTCTCTTTGGAATACACCTGGCTTTTTCTTTTCCCTAGTGGTGATTCCATCCTGGGACGATCATGTAGTTTTGCTGTTCATCCTGCCATTGCTACCCCTGCAGCGGACTTCCGCCGTCAACCACAAGGCACAGAACTAATTATTGCTGCATCTTAATTCGGGCTCTCACTCAGGTGTGCTTCCTGTTAACTTCTCATTTCAGGATGAAGGATTCGCCTTTTGTTTACTAAAATGACATACACTATCCAATGGCATCTCTATAATTTTGCCTTCCACGTCCTGAGTGAAATTTCCTCCACTGACTAGTTGGAGTAAGAGAACCTAATAAACTGTAGTGTTGGCACACTCACGCTCTGTCAGGGGTCATCTCTTACTGAACAGTGAAAGGTGATGCCAGGGGCATTCTTTCATTTTCACTGTGGTTAGGGGGATTCCTGGCCATCGGCTTTTCTGACCAATTTTTGTCCAGATTTTAGTTCCTACTCCCATTTCCTTTGGTCAAAATCAGATTATTACAAAATCGCCTCTATTCTAACTGTGAAATTCAGGAACCATGTCCCACCAATGCCAGGATAGGTGATAATGAACCGAGAGAAAATGGACTTTTAAATTATTTGATTTCATCACATTTCTCTGTAATTAAGACATATTTCAAATGTACAGAACATTTCTTTTTTTCTTAATTTATTTTAATTTATATTTAAGGGAGAGACAGTGGGGGAGGGGCAGAGAGAGAGGGAGACATGAAGTCGGAAGCAGCCTCCCGGCTTCAAGCTGCCAGCAGAGAGCCTAACATGGGGCTGGAACCCACGAACCCTGAGATCATGAGCCTAAGTCGGGTGACTGAGTCACCCAGGTGCCCCCAAACACCCAGAACATTTCAAAGAATGTTATAAAAAATGCAGATCTTTTGTTTTACTTGCTTTACATTTAAAATATGAAACAAAGTTTATAAAGTTGAGACTATATTGGGTACCTTTCCTCTATCCATTTACTCTCCCTTCCTTTCTTGAGATAAGCCCAAGTTAGGATTTATCATTCCAGATTTTTATACAGTAACTAAAACCGCATGTATCAGTAAATAATACATACCACTATTCTCCATTTCTTCTAGGTTTAAACAAATACTATTATATATCAATAACTCATGCTTTTCTTTCAACTCTGGTTCTGAAAACAGTCCATCATGATACATGTGATTCTAATTCAATCTTTTTAACAGTTGTATAGTGCTTCCTTGAATAAATATATCATGATTTGCTTTATCATTTCTTTCTGGGAGACATTTAAACAAAGTCATAATAAACATTTCATGTCCATGTACTTTTTAGGTCCCATGGGAAAAAGTGTCTCTAAGAATAGCTGAGTATTTTCATTTTAACTTTATAAGATATTGCTAAATTGTTCTCTAAAGTGGATATGCCATCTAAAATGGATATTACCCATCACTGGATGTAAGTTTTATATGACTCCACTTCCATGCCAATTATTAGGCTTTTGAAATTTTTTACCATATTGGCGACTGTGAAATGATACCTCATTAAGGTTTTCAGCCTGTGTTTTCCTGATTACTGGTGAAGTTATGCGCCCATTTTATTTCTGTTGGCCATTTGGGTTCCCTCCTTTGTGAATTCTTATTCTTTTTCTTTACTGCTTTTCTACCAGATGATTTGTATTTTTCTCTACATATGTTCTAGACCTGCATGAGTTGCAAGTATCTTTTCACAGATTGAAGCTTTAAAATAATTTTTTTGTTTATGATGTCTTTTGTTGACAGAGTTTCTATTTTAATGAATCAGATGTATCAGTCTTTTCATTTGTGGCTGGCACTTTTTGTATTTTCCTTAAGAAGAATTTCCATAAAATGTCATAGTTGCCCATTTTTATTTTTTTAAAGTTTAAATTAATAGACTTTATTTTTTTAATAGGCAGTTTTAAGGTTCACAGCAAAATTGAGTGGGAAGTGCCCAGAGTTCCCCACAGATACCCCTTGACCTCACACACATACAACCTCCCTGACTATTGACATCCTGCTCTGGGTGGTACATTTATTACAATCAATAAGTTGTACATTTATTACAATCACCTGAAGTCCTTAGTTTACCTTAGGGTTTGCTCTTTTTCTTTCATTAGGGTTCACTTGGTGTTGTACATTTTATGGGTGACAAATATATATAATAACATGTATCTATCTGTATATTGTCTGCAGAATAGTTTTCACTGCCTTAAAAGTCCTCTGGGCTCACCTGTTCATACCTCCCTCCATTCTAATCCTGGAAAGCACTGATTTTTTTACTGTCTCCATAGTTTTATCTTTTCCAGAAGGTTACACAGTAAGAATCATTCAATATGTCACCTTCCCAGACCGGTTTCTTTAATTTAGTTACATGTGTCTTTTCATGCTGAACAGCTCATGTCATTTTAGTATTGATTAATATTCTGTTGTCTGGATGTACCACAGTTTATCCATTCACTTACTGAAGGACATCTTAGTTGCTTTCAAGTTTTGGCAATTTTGAATAACTATGGATAGAATTGCTACGAAAATCTATGGGCACATTCTTATGTGGATATGTTTTCAATTCATTTAGGTAAGTACTAAGGAGTGTGCTTGCAGGATTATATGGTAAGAGGATGTTCACTTTATCAGAAACCACCAAAGTGTCTTCCAAAGTGGCTGTACCACTTTTCATTCCCACCAGTAGTGAATGTTACACCACATCCTCACAAGCATTTGACGTTGTCAGTGTTTTGGATTTTGGCCATTCTAATAGGTGTGTAATGCTATGTTATTGTTGTTTTTATATGTAATTGCTTAATAACATATGCTCTTGACCATCTTTTCATATGGTTACTTTTCATCTATGTCTCTTCTCTGTCAGGTGTCTGTGTAGGTCTGTTGGCCATTTTTAATTGGATTGTTTTCTTACTGTTGAGTTTTAAGAGTTCTTTGTATATTTTGTATAGCAGTCTTTTATTAAAAGTGCCTTTTGCAAAATTTTATAAATCCCCAAGAATGTGTCACTATTAGAGAGAGAACAATGATTGCAGCAAGGGAATATAAACAATCAAGAATGCTTATGTTGGAGAGAGTTCAGGTAGATCAGTGTTTCCCAAAATTCAGGATATATGCTATCGGTATGGTAACTCTAGACTTGAGATGACTCTAGCTAGTGTCACTCTGCCTGATCTTAGCCACATGAGGGACTCCAAGTGAGAGCCATCCAGTTCAATCCAATCAGCCCCTAGAACCATGACACATAAGAACAATAGTATTATTATATCACTGTTAAGTTTTTAGCTCATTAATTGTATTATGGTTATATAATAAATTAACATTAAGAGAAGTTTGGTGAATGGTATATGAAAGTTCTCTGTGCTATTTTTGCAACTTTAGCAAGTATCAGGTGAATTCATATTAAATCTCCTAAAAATGAGACACAATAATAAATGTTGTTTTATGTCACTAAGATTGGAGTAGTTTATTTCACAGCAATAGACAACCACAACACTAAGGTAAAATATTGTCCCCTGAAGCTCATAAGGCTGAGGAGGGAGATTGCAGTTATTTTAAATTAACTTTTAATTTGATATCATCTTACACTTACTAACAGTTGCAAAAAAAGAGAAAGCTTTTATATACTATTAACCCAACTTTCCCTAATGTTAACATCTTGCATAATCATGATAAAATTAATGACAGCAAAAATAAACATTTATACAGTAAGATCATTAACTAATCTAGAGACTTCGAATTTTCCCAGCTGTACCACGAATACCACTTTTCTAGTCTGAGATTTAATCCAAATCCCACTTTACCTTAAATTGTTATATTTTGTTAGCCTTCTCAAACCTATTATAATTTTTCTGTCTTAGTTTGTCTTTTATGACCTTGACATTTTGAAGAGCAGGGACCTGTTATTTTGTAGAATGTCACTTGATTTGGGTTTATCTGATATTTCCTCATGATTAAATTCAAGTTACGAATTTCTTGGCAAGAATATCACAGAAGTAATGTTATAACCTTCTCAGTCTATCATATCAGGAAGCATAGTATTAAGAATTCATGATATCTTATGCGATTCCAATTTCTTTCACTTTCTTAAGGTAGAGTTTGCCATGTTTCTACACTCTACGGTTATTTTTTCATTTGTAATTAATAAATGTCCTGTGAGGAGATATTTTGAAATGATACAAATATTCTGTTTCTTATCGTATTTTTACCTACTAATTTTAGCATCCATCTGTGACTCTTGTCTGTAAAAACCATTACTGTGGTAGTTGCCTAATAGTGGATTTTCTATTTTCATCATTCCATCTGCATTTATAATTAAAATTTGCCCATAATAAAAGCCATCCCTTCTTATTATGTATTTATTCAATTACCTATTTATATCTCTATGGAGTATGGATTATAATCAAATATATTGGTTATTTCATTATTCAGATTTACTCACATTTGGCCATTGAAATTCTTCAAGTTGTCCTTTAATGTGTTCTCATCATTTTCTAGCATTTTCTTTCTTTTTCATCCCACAGCATTTTTCGGGAGAGTCTGGGATTTTTCCTATATCAGCCCTTGAATCCACTATGCCTCAAAAAGCTCTGTTTTTGTTTTGTTTTGTTTCCCTTTGATTTTTGTTTCTTTTTATTTTTTGTTTGTTTTGAATTGGAGGAAAGTATTTAGAAACTAAAATCTGGGAGCTAGATATTCTTATTACTACTGGAGCAGTTTTGCTACTTAGACTTTCTCAGTGGACATACCTGGGCAATATATGTATACAAACTCATCTATGCATATAGACATATATGTACTTATTTATGTATCTATCTATTCCTATTTATATTAAAAGCTGATAAGTCACTTTGATTCTAGTCTACCACAGTGAGTAAACTCACTTTCATTTCTACAATACCTTTACCTATAAAAATTGACTTTTGTTTGTTCCCAAAGAGATACTCCCCCTCATAACCTCCCTTTTCCTACTTCTAACTTCAACTACTTTCTTGGCATTTCAGATCTTATAAAAGTGAATCTGTCAGTAGAGACAAATGGAGACTACCTGTTCTGTAGAGTTATGCAGTTAAATAGTGTGCAGGGGATTGGGGCTGATAAGCAAACACAGACATTTAATTAATGTTTTTAAGTAACTCCATTTCACGAGGCTAATTTTATATTGGTTTAAGAAAATCAATCATTTAATGAATTTTGTTGAGTGCAGTGCTAACATCCTTCATCAGGACTTACAATAAAAATAGCAAACTGAGACTGAGTATATCTGGTAATATATGTCAGACATGTCCCAGAAACTGAAAACAAACAAAATTAATATTATGAGTTATTTTAATTTTGTAAAGGATGTTGGAATACTTTCTGTGAATGATGCCATACAAAAACTAGTTTGCACTGTTCTGGTTATATAGTGACAAGAATAAATGAATATCAATTAGACGTTTGATTTTCAGTTATTTTAAGCTTAAAAAAATGTTAGCTGTATCATTTGAATAATGTATGTACCTATTTTAACTAATAGTCTTATTTTTTTTCAGCTACTTAGTTTAGAAATGATAATTTTAGCTTTAAAGCATGTTTTGATTTGCAAATTTGTTACCCAATCTCTTTTCTTATAAATAGATTTCTAAACATCCATAACTTTAGAAATAAAGTACTTGTATTATGTTCATGAAAGTCCTTGTCAGTGAGTTGGATTATCTTGCATGATTTATTTTTTTTAATATAGAAACAACAGTTGCCATGGCAAGTGTGGGTTTTAGACTCAATATTCACATGAAGATTGTCTTAGGAACTGTCATCAAACATAAAGGGTGAATGTTGATCAAACTGTACCAGCTTTTTTCAGACTATCAAAGTATGCACAAGAGAACCTGAGACTTAAATTAGGGTAAGGATTTTAAATTTAATTCTGAGCAGTGATTTTGTTATGGTGAGAACTGTTAAGCCCTCAGAAATTTTCTTGAAGGCAAGGATTTAGAATTTATTCTCTCAAGGTCTTTCTAAGCTAGTAAATTTATAATTCTGAGTTGGCTTAGGTGTGATCTCACTTTAATATAGAGACATAGATTCCAGAGTCTCCCAAAGGTTCCCTCCTAGCCTTGAGATTCTAAGAATACCATTTGTACTTAGAATTTACATTGGAATGGGACCAAGGAGGCTCTCTGGTTCCACCTTTCCACTGAGAAGTAATATCTATAGGAATGATGTGAGAGAACTCTGGTATGCAGACCTATGCATTCGTAGGTTTGGACCAGAGCTCCCTCTCCTATAGTGGAATCACAGTCACAGTGTAAGAGCTTTTGTGTAGTAGGCTACATTATGGTTTTTTTCTGGTGTATATTTATTTTATTATTGCAACAACACTATGAAGCAGAGAATATATTATTTCTTCTACTCTTTCAGGGAAACTGAAGAGTGAAGATTTTCGAGTACTTACCTAAGGTCAAGAAGCAGAGGTAGGGCTTGAATGTTTATTGTTTGACATAACCATCTCTTTTTCCATTAGCTACTGCCTTTTGTTTGCAAAGACTTGGGGAAAATGGAAATGCCAGACATAAATGAAGATTCCATGTGTGTGGACTCAGACAAAGATGTATTTGTTGAAGGAAAGAGGCACGCAGTTTCAGTGGTTGACCAACACTTCTGAGAGTGTTCTCCGAAGAACGCTGATCTAGGAGATGATGATAGGTATTGCACTGTATTTGTTAGGGCTTGATTCAGCCTTGAGTAACAGAAAGAACAAGACAATAATGCTATGTACAACACTGAAGAATTCTTTCTCTCTCTCTTAAAGGAGTTAGAGGTAGACGCTGTGTGGCCCATGTGGTGGCTCTACAATGAGGAAGTAGCCAGATTTGTGGTATCCTGCAGCTTTTTCCTCTTTAATGAGCATTTTACAGGTTTAACTTCTGAGGCTGAAACCCTTACTCTGCCTTCTGGCCAGCTGAAAGGAGAAAGGGAGTGGCACGAAGTAAGGAGTGCTCCTTACCTTTAAGGCTATTTCTAGGTTGTTATATATATCATTTCTACTTGTATTTCATTGGTTAAAACTTAGTTGTGTGGCCAGGACTAGCAGCAAGGAGAGTTGGAAATAAAACCTTTTGTCTACATATTGGTGTGCTCAGCTAAAACCAGATTGGGTTACAGAGGGAGAAGAGAGGGATGCATATGGGAATTGACTATATCAATGACTGCTACATACACGCATACAACTGGGCTCAGCTTAAAGAAAAAAAAAGGAGTTTTGTGGTCAAATAAGCCTCAGAAGTGCAAGTTTAAATAAGTTAAGCAGATCTCTTTAACACCAGCGGTAAGCAAAGATGCTAATGAACATTGTGACAATCTAAGAGTTAGATATACCAGGTAGAGTTCTCACACTTATTTGACCTTAGAACTCTTGACTCATGGAACATCATTTGGGATTAATGGTCCAAGGAGTATCCTTTGAGGAAATGCTGCTCTAAACTGTTGAATCCAGGATGAGTAATTCTTCTCTGTTCACTGCTGCCAAGTACTGACTGAACAAAGCATTGTGCCTCCACTGATTTACTTAACTTGATTTTATTCTCTGTGTAAGTCAGGGATATGGTGAAGCATATGTAATATGCAATTTGCAAATATGAAGGATTATAGAAATGGCAAGTAATTGGACATTAAAGAGGAAATTCTTAAATTTCTGCCTAAAAATATGTCAAGCGATTTTAGGGCAGGCAATTCGGTGTTCTCTAATGCCTCCATTAAGGGAGAGGGTGCTTTTGAGTAATCCACTAATAGTAGCCACGACTTGTTTACCCACAGGGAACCTTGGGTCCTGTGGCTGGGGTGCCCACCTTGGACTGTGGACACTCTCATGGCTCTGGACCAGGCGCAGGAAGTTCATCTTTTAATTTACCTGACAATCATGCTGTCTTTGCCTAATTCATTCATTCTCCCACTTACCTAACTCTCCTCTAACATCCAACCTCTTCTCCCTTAGCCTCGCTGCCTGCATATGAGCGATTTCCCACTCACTGTGTACTCAGAGGAATCAGAGGAGCGCCCATAGACTTCCTTTATCTTCTCTCCTGGCAGCTTTTGTATCTGCATGCTTTTTTCTCTCACCTGTTATATAGAAGAACTTCACACATCTTGTTCTAAGGCAATCTCTGGCCACTAGAATTTTGTCTTTTGCACAGTCAAGAACATTATCCCCGCGATGTTTACTTCTATCTCCTATGTCACCAATATTTCTTTCCTTTCTACTAGGGTGTTCCGTTAGCTCACAAACCTGCTTCCCTTATCCCCGTTTTTGAATAAAAGAGAGAAATATTTTCCTTTGATTTTGTTTTTCTGTTCCAATTTGTAATAAACTCCTTGCTGTTTTCAAGTTTTCTCCTTTCTTCATGTTTAGCCTCGTAAGTCAGGCTTTTGCTTCTACCAGTGTGCTGCACTGCTCTTGTCTGGGTCCTCAGTGATTGTCATTTGCTAAAGCCAGTGGCCAATTCAGGCCTCATCCTTCTTGCTCAGCAGCATTAGTGAGGTAGATTGCCCTCCCTCACACACCACACCTTCTTCATTTGGTATTTCAGACATTACTGTCTTCTGGTTTCCTTCCTATACCACTGAGGATTTTCTGATTGAAACATGTAGTACATTAGTTATTCAACATACCAAGATGAAGTCTCAATCTAGTCTTTGGGAATGTCTAGGAGATTTTAAAAGCAAAAGTAGGGTGACTCAAAGTAGGTTGCTTAGATTGTCTGAGTTAGTTTCTTCAGGGGTAATGTAGAGGGTTTTGACTGCATGGTCTTGAAGTTATCTTGCACTGCCCCAATTCTTAGGAAGCACTATACGATCTGCAGTTAACAAGATAAAGAGACAAAACACCCCATGTTCTATTGTATAAGTCATTCTAATAGCCTAGGTTAATCTCAGATTTTTTGAACCTCAGTCATCTCATCTGTTACATGAGGAAAACTGTATTTTCTACCTTCCTAAAAAACACCAGTTATAAATATCAAAATGAAAGAAAGTTTGTGTATGAATTTACTTAAGAATCCTGCAACACTGTGATAAGGAAGGAGATGAGTAGTTGTCTAAGAATCAAAGAGGCAAATTTGAAGCACAGCAGAGTATTTCCATATAAAGATTTCACAATGAGACATGCATTCCCTGTGCTAGTCTTTTCCATTGCAGAAAATGAAAACTTCATTTCCAGTTGCTCAGGCCAACCCAACCTTGGGATGGGACATTTCTTTTCTGTTCCTCTTACAGCCAGTCAAATAAAAAAATACTTGGGGGCACCTGGGTGGCTCAGTCGGTTAAGCGTCCAGCTTTGGCTCAGGTCATGATTTCAAGGTTTGTGGGTTCGAGCCCCATGTCAGGCTCTGTGCTGACAGCGAGCTCAGAGCCTGGAGGCTGCTTCAGATTCTGTGTCTCCCTCTCTCTCTGACCCTCCCCTGCTCATGCTGCCTCTCCTGTCTCTCAAAAATAAATAAAAAAAACATTAAAAAAAACAGGAAAATACTTGAATTTCTACCTTCAAAATCTGTAGCCCAGTTACTTCTTACTATTTTCCCCCAACTTGTCACCATCTTTCTGATATGTACTAGTATCATCTTTCACAGAGATTATTGCAATTGCTCCCTGGACTCTGGCTTTGGTACTCAGCTCAGGTAGTCTGTTCTTTGCTCATGAACCACTGTGAGCCTGTTATAGTATTTAGAGATTACATCACCTCTCACTCAAGACCCTGATAGGCTTTCAAATTTCATTCAAAACCAAAGGCAATGTCTTCAAATGACCTACCAGGGCACACTCCACTCTTTTTTTATTTTTTTTAACTCTCTGAATTCATCTCCTGCTGACTCTTATACAGTCTGTTTCTTCTGCCGTGAACTCTTATTTCTCAAATTTCTACGTAAGTAATTCCCTCCCCTCCAAAATTGTGCTCAAATATCATTTTCTTTTCTTTTTTTTAAGTTTATTTATTATTTTTGAGAGAGAGAGAGAGAGAGAGTGAGCAGGTGAGGGGCAGAGAGAGAGAGAGTGTGTGTGTCTGGCAGGCTCTGCACTGTCAGTATGGAGCCTAACGTGGGTCTCTAACTCACAATCTTTGAGATCATGTCCAGAGCCAAAACCAAGAGTCATATGCTTAACCAACTGAGCTACCTAGGTGCCCCTCAAATGTCATTTTCTCAATAAGGTCTACCTTGGCCTCCTTATTGAAAATTGAAATCCATTCACCACTGTGAATCTTTTAATCCCCTCCCTAGTTTTTATTATTCTACATCATTATCACCCTGTAACATACTATACCATGTACATGTACATTTATTATATTTATTATGTTATTTAATACATTTATTATTTATTGTCTCCCTTTCCCAGATGAATAATGCAGGAATTTTTGTCTTTTTTTTCCATTAATGTATCCCAGGCACTCAAGAGAGTACCTGGTCCATAGTTGGCATTCGATGTTTAAATTTTGAATGATTGAGTTCTGAAGGCAATACTCTCCGTGGGTATTATAACTGTTTTGTGGCTGCATAAGCTGAGGTGTAGAGAGGCCAAATAACTTCTCCAACACCACGCAGTGGGGAAACTGATGGGTCTGGATTCAGGCCACAGTTTTGCATTGTGTCTTCTTTTGTATGGTGATTCCGATTGCTATGTTCAGAGCCAGAGGATGACCATGTTTCAAAGGAGGGAATTGTCAGTGGGCTCAAAAGCTTTCAGAAATGCCAGAAAGAAGGAAGATTAAGAATAAAAGGCTACAGTTCTTTGTAACTAGACGATAGTGACCTTTGTAAAAGCGATTTAAATAGCATTGGAGCCAAAACCAAAGAACAGTGGATGAGAGAATGTATGGAAAGTAAGTAAAAGGAGACAGGCACCTGTGTGGCTGTCAATTAAGCTTCTAACATTAGCTCAGTCATGATCTCATGGTTTGTGAGTTCTAGCCCCACGTCGGGCTCTGTGCTGACAGCTCAGAGCCTGGAGGCTGCTTCAGATTCTGTCTCCCTCTCCACCCCTTTGCCATTCACACTCTTTCTCTCTCTCTCTCTATCAAAAATAAATAAAAACATTGTTTTAAAAAGGATGAGGAGATGAGGAGAAATGATTGTTAACTAAATGGAAACAAAAAGTTATTTCTTTTAAGATGAGTAAGACATGAGCATATTTGTAGAAGAGGGAAAGGAGATTAACGGCAGATAAAATGTCAGGGTAAGTATAGAGGTAAATAGAAGGACTGCTTTCTAAGAAGGGCCAACTTAGTGGGTAATGTGACCCGTTGACGTTCATGGAATTTCCTGGCCGTGTTGTGGCTGTGCTGTGGGTCACGGAGCCTGTGGTGAAGCAGGAGTCAAATTATCCCTCCACTTCCCTTTTCCTCATCCCTTGAGAGAAAGAAAAAACTGTTCCCATTTTCCTCAGAAACTTTTCTAACTATTTGCTACTTAATCAGTCCTGCTACCTCCATTCCAAATACCCCTGTCTGCTCTCTCTGAAGCATGACATTATCTACTATCTTTGTGGGAAAAGAGTAGCCAGTAGGCATCTCCTCACTTCTGATCTCATTTGTATCATCACTGACTTCACCCCCTTTCCTCTCATCTCAGTGGAAAGGTATTTCTGTGTTTTCCCAAGGTTAAAATGTAAGTCTGGAATCATCATCTGTCCTTCAAGATTTCTTAATAAAATTTTCCTTCATTCTGAAAATATTCAAGTTCTTTTTATTTTTTTTAAAAGATTTTCTTTTTAAAGTAATCACTATACCCAATACGGAACTTGAAGTCACATCCTCGAGATGATGAGTCGAATGTCTCATTGACTGAGCCAGCCAGGCACCCCTCTCAAGTTCTTTATCTGTACTTATAAACAAGATCTCCTGTACATAGAGTGTTCCCTCTAGATATCACTGTTCAGAATTTTCAACCAAAACGTGATGATTTCCTTTATTCAACCAGCATGTATTTAAGTTTGATCATCTGGACATTGCATTTGGCATTTAGAAAATCTAAGATGAGTATCTTCAGGCCTATCGGCTGAAGAAGACAGAAACATAAACAGGTTATAGTACCATGTATTAGGTATTACAGTGCAGATTTTTCACAGTAAAATGGACATCTCTTACCATGAGATACTCTTCCTATAATTTATTCTTGAGTGACAGATTTTCTTTGTTCTCTTAAGCTCATTTGAATTGGGTTTCTGTGGCTTGGAGACAAAGAATATTGATTAATAGACTCAAGTTATCTAACTCAGTAATTGTCAGAGAAGGCTTCCAGGACAGCTTTGTGGAAGAAGTAATGAGGGAAGTGAGTAATTGTTAAGTGAGTAAGAATCAGGCTCTAGCCAGAGGAAGTAAGGGAAAAAGATGGATATGAGGAGGCGGTCAGGGTAGAAGAAATAGCACCAGTAGAAGCTCTGAAGAGAGATGCAGCTTCGTGTGTATATAGGAAAGTGCAGGTTGGTGTTTCTGGAGAGGGAAGTATGTGGCAGGAAATAGCAGGTGAAAAGACTGGAGAAATGGCCAGGGATCAGTACACGGAGTACCTCAGTAAGCCATGCAGGTGACTTTGGACATTGTCTTTAGGTCTGAACTGAAGAAAAGTGAAACAGGAGAGAGTAATTTGTGCCCAAAAGTGCCCTTGAACTGAGTTTGAGCCATATCTTGAGAGTCGAAGACGTAACTCCAGTGATGGACTAGGACAGGAGGCCTTTCACTCAAGATGGCTGCGATCAGTAGGTGTTTGATGAAAAAGTTTTATAACATATGGAATAATAATCTTAAAAGAAGCATATACATCTTTAATTCTATTTTAACCTAAATACATATACTATAAGTAAAAATGATTTGCCAATCTTTTGATATAAGGCCAATATCCAATTAGCTGTACTGATTAGAAATTTTTGTCTTGTTTTTCTTTAAACCACAGCCTAAATTTGTCACATTCAAGTTTCTTTAAAAAGATTTTTTAATGTTTACTTATTTGAGAGAGAGAGAGAAAGAAAGAAAGTGAGCACTCAAGTGGAAGAAAGGCAAAGAGAGAGGGAGACGTAGAATCCAAAGCAGGCTCCAAGCTCCGAGCTATCAGCACAGAGCCCAACATGGGGCTCAAATTCACGAATTGCAAGATCATGACCTGAGCCACCCAGGTGCCCCACATTTAAGTTTCTTTAAACTGATGTAAAAATTAAATTAATTGTGAAACAATTTGAGGTGGTGAAAGAACTGTTTTGTGTTTTGATTGCCTTAACATCAATATCCTGTTGTGTTATTTTATTACAGTTTTTCCAGATGTTACTACGGGGGAGAGTGATAAAGGGTACATTGGATCTATTATTTCTTAAAATTGCATGTGAGGCTACAATGATCTTAAGTTTAATATAAAAAATACTTATTGAGCTCCTGTTATGTGCCAGGCACTATTGTAGATATAGAAGATATTGCAGTAAATGAAACAAAAATCTCTGCATTCATAGAGCATACATTCTAATAGAGAATAAATTCTAGTGGTTGAGTCCAAATTTGCCCAGTGTTCTGGTTTGGCATGGAACACAGAGCCATTCTGGAGGTTGTAAACATGGAAGCCATAGGGTCATTTAGACATAGTGTCCTTGATATGGTTATTGACAAGGCATGTTCTCACAGCAGATGGAGAAGTTGCTCCAACTTACTTTGAAGGCAGCAGATGTGGGTGAGTGGGAGCCCAATCAAGAGAAAAAAGACATAGGAGGTACAACATAATCATAACGACTCTAATCAACTTACCAGTTTTTGGGTACATTTAAAAAATGAAAGCTTTGTGGAGGAAACAGAGGATCTGTCACTATCAGAGGAAAGGCTATTGAAAAATTGACATTTGAGCTATATTTTCTGCCTTTGTTAAAAGTGTCATCTTCTTTGTTCCCTATGCAGAGAAATATTCTTTTAATATATTTTTAAGTATTTATTTATTTATTTATTTATTTTGCGAGAGAGAAAGAGTGCAAGGGGGTAGGTGCAAAGAGAGAGGGAGACAGAGGGCCCAAAGCAGGCTCTGTGCGGACAGCAGAAAGCCTGATGCAAGGCTTAAACTTATTGTTGACCTCTTGAACCATGAAATTATGACCTGAGCCGAAGTTGGATGCTTAACTGACTGAACTACCCGGCCCCCCTCTCCCCCATCACACAGAGAAGTCACAGTGTAGTCTTGGCTTTGGGAGTAGATTCCCCTGATTCATCGCTTACAAACAACACCCAGTGCTCATCCCAACAAGTACACTCTTCAATACCCATGTCCCATTTTTGCTGGCCCCCTCAACCTCCCACCTTCATCAACCCTGTTTGTTCTCTGTATGTTTAAGAGTCTCTTGTGGGTTTGCCACCCTCTTTGCTTGTAACATTTTTCCTTCTCTTCCCCTACCGTCTTCTGTTAAGTTTCTCAAATTCCACATATGAATGAAAACATGGTATCTTACTCGTCTTTTCTCCTTACACTCTGTATCTCATCTGTCTACCTGGAATCTCCTCCTCCTCACTTTCTCTGTACTTCCAGAATAAGTTAGATCATTATAGTCTTATTGTCTTCATTCCTCAATATCTATTCAGTGGTTTCATTTGTTATATCAGATCTCACCACCGTCATAATTCATGATTTATACTATTTTCCAACTTACCTTTTAAAAATAAAAACCTGATCATGTTATACTCTTGCCTAAGATTAGCCCTAGGTCTAAAATTGTTAGACGGGCTGACAAAATGCCTCAGTGTCTAACCTTATCATACACTTCCGAGCCCTATTCTAAGCAGTCCCCACAACACACCCTGTCCCACTCATCACGGACTTCCTCATCATTTCCTAAATACCCTCCTTGTTTTTGCATATGTTTTCCCTACCATCTGGATTTCTACCCTGGCATTCTGCCCAAACTCCAACTCGTGATTTAACATCTGTCCTAGAATAACCTCTTTTCTGGAACTTTCCCTAAAATCCTTACATCTCAAAGTCAAGGAGAGGATTCTGTCTTTTACCACCATTGCAGGCTTTATATACCTGCATTTTCGCATCTGACTCATTGACTTGCAGTTATTTCTTGAGGAGTCTATCTCCACCACAAGTCTTGCTACTAAGTAAAACAAGAAGGACTGGGAAATGCTTCTGAAAAGTAGGTTAATTCCTGGAATTGTCTTGGGAAGGAATTTTTCTCCCTGCTCATTTCTTCATTTGTATTTATGCATTCTCGATCCTCAAGTATTTGTGTGTTCAAGTTTCTCTTGGAGGGCAAAACAAGATCAAATCCAGAAGCCTGCCTTCCCCTGGTTCCCCAACTCCCAGATGACTGAGCGCTTCAGCAGTGCCCAGAATAAGCCTTCATGTTACCCAGAAATGATTTGCTTGAAACAATCATCCCTATCTGTCTTCCTCATGTGTTCCATCTACTGACCTTGTGGCTAAGGACAGTAGCTGCTTTCCCAACCATGTCCATATTTGAGCCTTTGATTCAGGGAGATTTGTGTTAATTCAGGTGTCACTGAACTATGAACTCTGTCTCAGATATCATCAGGTTTTTGAAGATTACTCATACAGAGGACACTATGTATTATTGCGCTTGAGATCTCTGTAAATTTGGTTGTCATCTATATAGTGCCATGAGGTTCTTTAACATCGAAGAAATATATAATGCTCTAATTTACCCAGACCCTTTCTACATCTACCAAGTATGTTGTCATGCTGATATATTCAAAACATTTCAGAACTATACAGACCTTTACACTACTCTGCAAAATAATCATCAGAGCTTCTTGCATTTGCCAGTGCTTTTGTAATGATACATGGATAGCAGTGGGTATCAAGGTCCAAAGGACAGTTAGAGTACCCTGAGACATACTCTGTGTTTTTATTAACACCTTAACTCACCCATGCGACATTTTTTCAGATTTCATACTATATTATTAATCACGCAACACATGCACACACAATGACACTTACACAGAGTGATGGTACATATATTTCTATTGTTCTCTTGAAGGACCTTAATATTATGCATGTTATTTCACACTTAAAACATTTAACAACACTAAACTGAAAGCAGAAGAAGCAGGGGAGGGAACAGAAGGTGACAAATGAAGAGGGGGAGGGAGAGTGGGAAGGCAATGTGTAGCAGGAAGAGGCAAGGCATATGGGAAGACAGGGATATATCCAATTCATAGAAAATAGCAAGTCAATATCTGATTGACGACATGCATTTGTCCTGTGTCTCAGGGCACTTCAACTTAAGAGGTGTTGTTAATGACAAAGGTAACTGTCTCACGGTGGCAGAGATCCCTATGTCTGCAGCAGCTGTTGATATAAAACTACTGACCTAGAAGTGTTCTCCAAAGACTGGAGCATAGTGTTGGCATCCTTTTTAAGTATTTTATTCCTTTTAAGAGGAAATTCCATCTTTTTTTGGAGGGGGGGAGTCCCAGGATCCCTGGAGGGCAGATTTATTCACCTAAAGTTTATAAAAGCCATCTGATTATAATCACCATGGATAAGCACCAAATCCCGACATTCAACCAGCAGTAAAAACAGTTCAGAGAGCAGATAGCCCGAGCTCACTCAGCTGCTCCTTCCGTGGCACTGTCAGTGGGCTTTGTGCTTCTTGGACGCCAGACACACCCAAGTGCACAGTGGAAAGAAGGGCTCTGAAGTCGCACAGACATGAATTGCAATTCTAGCTCTGAAATAACGTGACCTTGGGAAAATTACTTAACGTGTTCAAGTCTCTGTGTCCTCAACAAGATTACTGTAAGGACTGACTGCACCAGCATTAATACCTGGCATACCAAATCCTATAAATGGAAGTTTATTTTTTCTTCGTATCTACCTTAGCTGTTCACTATTTGGGAATCTCACCATGGACAGAATCAAACTCCTTAAGATTCTGACATCTCTAGACACGTCTGTCAACTCGGGAAGTCTCTGCCAGCCGTAATCAGCAGGGGTGATACCTTGAGCAGGAGGCTGTCCCCAGTGGAAGTGGTAGCTTCATTGATATGGTAACTTCAGGAATATTTGTCACAAGGAGTTATAGCACTGAAGTGAGAAAACCAAAGGGTTATTGCTGAAGGAACTGTGTTGATAACTAAACATGCAGGCATTACCCATAGTTGGAGGAAAGTCTTGTCCAGCCAGTCTGGAGATACAGTGTCAGGACAAAACAATTAACTGTTTTGTGTCCTTATCAATGCCTGAGTTTACCCAAGTCTAAAACAAGCCAGGAGGCTTCTGCATAACAAGATAACTGGCCGTGGCCAGCTTTACCCACCTGCTGCCTCATCCAGCATGATTTCATGTGGATTGCTAATGACTTCACACTACAGCAATCTGAAAGAATACAGAAAGATTTTCAAGTCTCCTTTTGGTTTCCTCGTCCAGAAAGTAAGCTGTAACCTTGGTCTGAAAAATCTTTCCTGAGTATCTGTACTTTTTGTTATTGTGTGGCTAATGTCTTTAGGAATCACTAAGGTTTTGGAACAAAACATTCTAAATATAATCCTAAGAAGACACATCTAAATTATGTCTGAAAAAATGGAATTGTGGGAAAATAGGCCCTGAATGATGGACAAGACTTGAATGTGTAGAGAAGAAGGAACAGGCCATGCTTAGATGAGAAATGAACAGACTTGTGCCCCTGGGGATGGGCTTGGCTAATTCAAAGTTTCAACACCAGGGAGTGAGGTTTCAGGGGAAATGAAGGAGGCATGAGGAATCTTCAGTCCTTCGTATCTGACACAATTATGCAATATGCACATTTTTACTTTTTTAAGATTTTATTTTTTAAAAAATGATTTTACTTTTAAGTAATCTGTAATCCAACACAGAGCTCGAACACATCCCATACCCCTGAGACCAAGAGCTGAATGCTCTATCAACTGAGCCAGCCAGCACCCCAGCAAATTGCGTTTTTGAGCACTAAGCAACTTACTTTATAACTGGCAAGAAATCAGAAAATCTTTAAGTGTTCGGATTATTTCCTGTCAATGCTTTAACAGTGACCCCTCATGTGAGAAGTGCGAAGACCATATATGACACTGTGGACTGTGGAACTATTTTTTTCTGTTTATAATGGGATCTACACATTCCTGAGAGCCCCTTTCAGGTTGGTGATACGGTGACTCAGAATGCCCAGGTCGGAAATAAAGGACTTGACAGATTTCTTTCATCTAAGAGTTATTTATTTATTTTTTGTACTTGACACTGCTTTGAAGGTATCCAGGAAGAGCAAAAACAGCACCTTGCAAGGACAGTGAGATATCAATTACTTTTAATTACTCCCCAGCTCTCTCCCTTAATTACCTACTATGTTAGCTGGGATTTATTGCAGAGTAATAATAGTGATGCTTTGCATTTACATAGTCCCTTCCTCCAAGGAGTTCAGTGTACTTATATATATGACTTTGCTATTAATCCCAAAATTTAAAATGTTCCAAAAATATTTCCATGAATAAGGAAGTTATAAAAGAACTATATTCCCATTTTTCAGGTAGAACATATTCTTGAGATAGTTCACGGTAACAGTCAAACTTGAGGCACCCTAGTAATAACCTTTTCCCTGTATATTTTACGTATTTTGTTTATTATACATGGTTCTTATGTTTACTGATGAAACAGAAGTGACACCAGGGTGGCTCAGTCAGTTGAGCACCTGACTCTTGATTTTGGCTTAGGTCATGATCTCATGGTTTGTCAGATTGAGCCCTGCATTAGACTCTGTGCTGACAGCTTGGGATTCTCTCCATTTTTTTCTCTCTCTCTGTCTCTTTCTCTCTGCCCCTCCTCAGCTTGCACTCTCTCTCTCTTTCAAAATAAACAAATATTTAAAAAAATACTTTCCAAAATATATAAAATGAAAATATCACAAGAGATTAAATAATAACAATCCTACCAGGAGTGCAGTACTTTGCACATTCCAGGATTCAAGCCATGGATCCCCAACTTTTTGCTTTTTTAGTATGAAAATTCTTGCACAGTAGCAAAATATTATGAATATGCCAAAAAGATAGACTTTGCATTTTTAGGTCTGTTAATTGGAAAATATGTAATTAAAAAATTTACTGTGAATTATACTGGAATATTTTTTATTCTATCCATCATCCTAAAAATCACCCATGAGCTAAGTGAGGGTAGCTCTCATTAACCTCATTCTATAAAGGCAGAATGACAGTCCAGTCTACATTCCATGTGCTGTATCCCTATCACTTCAGATCTTGTAACCTATTGCTTCTCAGAGGTCTGCCTCCCAGCCTGGAGAACAATTGGTTTAAGTTTTAAAACCATTGTTTTCAGGAACAGTTGCTCATATACAGAATAATTCTGTTGAACTTAAAGAACTGAAGAACATTCGTTCAACATTTGAGAGCTCCTCAAGAGTTGGTGAGCTACCCTTTAGGGTTAAAACTACTTATACATTAAAACAATGGAATTTACATGCTTCAGAGGGTTTCTTTCCCCTTATCTTGTCTGTTAGAATTAATAAGTTAGAAGCATTCTGCTCACAATGGAGGCTTGATTGCATGCCTTTTGCTAAGGATCTGAGACGTGAGGAGACTGCAGTCTGAGATACAGAGTAAGCACCTTTTGGACCTGAAACTGCCTTCCATAGTTTCTGTCTTTATATCCTATTGTTTTTATTTAAACACATTCTGTTGCTTATAATGTACTAAAAATTATAAGGTTTTTATGCTCAGATAGAGATGGTAATGGAAACTAAGTGATTTTTTTCTAATTTATCCTATTTGAGTAGTAAATTATGGCACATAAGATCAAAAAGCATTAGGATTATCTTCTTTTAGAATTTTTATTTAGTAGTCTTCATCCCTGGTTGTTATAGATAATCCTAGAAAACAAGTGAAGTTTGGAAATAGGCAATGGGGTTTTGATTAGGAGGCATTTACTCCTAATTCTTGTTTAGATTTTACCTTCTATTGCTTTGAGATTCAATTAGAATTGCCATAACCAACAAAACTAAATTTGTGCAGCATCTATCTCTTAAGGAAAGTAAGAGGTTGGAAGGAACATTTTGTTTTGGGTAGCATACTGAAAAGAAATTCGTAAATCAGTGATTGCCTCTGACTCAGTTACTTGATTATATTAATTATCTGTTATGCCTTGGTTCTCCATTTACAGAACGAGGTTAATTACAGCTACCCTCACTTATCCCATAGGATTTTTTTAGGTGAAAGGATGGAATAATAAATATACCAGTATGTCTAAAGTGAGATATTCAAAATACAAATTATAACACTGTAACACTGATTTAATACAGGAATATCCTACAGAAAGGATTTTTTTTTAACTGAGAATATGTACTATAAAAGAGAACTGGATAAAAAAAATGTAGATGGAGAGGGTAGGGGTGAAAAAGGATAACAGAGAAGGGAGGAGATAAGATTATTTCATCAAGAAAAAGAATTTAAGCTCTCTGCTGTATCATTTAATTGGAGAGAAATTTGGATGTGAGTCTTGGGCTCCGAGAATGACAGGGCACCGTGGATGAGGAGGGGACCTAGATCTGTGCCCGGGGAACTCTGAAGGGCAGGGAATAAAGAAGACATGACTGGCATCTGCAGTGGAAATGTCTAAAGCTGACGCTATTGGCAGAGTCCACAAACCAGCTTCTGCTCAATTTTCTCTCCTCAGTCATTCAGTGAGATGACAAGACTACTTTACACCCAGAAGTGAACATTTTAGCCACTGTTCTTTTGTCTCTCCTCATCCTCCATACCCAAGATGCCTTAAGATGCCATTAAAATCTTTTTCTGATGTTGTCACTTGCGCTTCTGTCTGCCTTTTCACTCACTTGGCCAGTGGGTTTCTGCGGCTCTCAGTTTGTACCAGTTCTCCGGGTCTCAGAACACAACGAGCCGGTCACTCCTTTTAAAGGTTGCTTTCACGAGGTCAACCATCTCTTCCTAAATCTTTGGTGAACTCTCATTGGCAACTGAAGGAAGGTCAGACACTTCCATCTGCTCTACTGAAATCGCCAAAGGCTTATCCAAATTCACCACTTATCCTCTAATCAGACTGACCTCCTACCATCTCCCCTAATACTCCATGTGTCCTCCTGACTCAGAGGGCATATTGCAGCTGTTTTTCTCAACTTGGGACTTCTACTCTCTAATACTTTTTTCTCATTCAGTCAGTCCTCCACGGTACCCCTGAAATTCCAACATTGGTATGCTGGCGCCTGAATCAGGTGTATTCAACTCTGTGTTCAGGGACATCTCATTAGTAGTTTGGAACAAGCAGAGATTTTTGCACAATGACAAATGGCGAACAGCAAAAATCAGGAATCTCTGTCCTACCAGAACCAGTTTTTAACCAGTCTGCCACTGCCACTACCTCTAAATCTTAGACTGTTCACACTCACTTACCTTTGTATCACTCATTGGGACACTTCTTTATGTACTAAGATAACTACTTTTATTTTTTATGTTTCCTTTTTTTTTTAAAGTTTATTTATTTTTGAGAGAGAGAAAACACAAGCAGGGGAGGGGCGGAGGGGGGGCGGAAACATAGAATCTGAAGCAGACTCCAGGCTCTAGGCCTGACATGGGGCTTGAGTCCTTGAACCATGAGATCATGACCTGAGCTGAACTTGGACGCTAACTGACTGAGCCACCCGGGTGCCCCTAAGATAACTACTTTTAAATAATTGTTTGTAGCTTGACTTCCCAACCTGCCTTCTGAGGCTCATTGGCCAAGTCCCATATTTTTTTGTGTATCCTTCTCAGTCTGAAGAAAAGTACTTACTGAGTGAAAAATGAGACATTACTACGATGAGATTTTTTGGGTGTGATAGTGGGGTTCGTGGGGTCTGGAGCTGACAACTAAGAAAGAATTCCTGAAGATTTCTTTGGTGCAAAAAGTGATTTTATTAAAGCACAGGGACAGGACCAATGGACAGAAAGGGCTGTTCCAGGACCAGGAGGAAAGACTGGTTATATACTGTGGCGGTAGGGGAGGTAAGGCCCAGGGGAAGTTTCCAGTGAGATTTTCATATGCTCAAGAAGACTACCAAGATACTGAAGACCTAGCTGTAGTCAACTAAGGTTGTTTTCCCCTCTAGCAAATCATTAGCCTTAAGACAGTAGGAGTTGCTCTGTCTGCCTCAAGTATTTGTCCATGGGCTGCAGGTTATAAGGAGATTTAATTTTATCTGCCATCTCCTTCTGTCTCCCCGCCCCCCACCGCCCTGTATCAACTGTCCAACTCTTCCTGTCCTCTCTGCCTTTGAAGATTGTTGCCTTTTACAAATTCAGAAAATGTCTTATTAATTTTTTTTCTATCCATCTAGCACCAGTATGATGTCTCAGTTCTATGTATTCAAGACCTTTTTTTTTTAAACCTCTGCGTGCTCATAGTGGATGCTAAACAAATACTGATTTTTAGATGACAGTACAGAGTCAGTAAGGATTTTTTGTTTTTTACATTTTATTCAAAACATAAGCCAGGGTGGGGCACCTTCATGGCTTAGTCACTTAAGTGTCTGACTCGATGGTGGCTCAGGTCATGATCTCACAATCTTAGGATCGATCCCCACTCCCACCTCCACAATGGGCTCTATGCTGGGTGTGGAGCCTCCTTAAGATTCTATTTTTCCCTTCCCTCTCCACCTCCCCTACTCTCTCTCTCTCTCTCTCAAAACAGCAAACAAACAAAAAACCAAAACAAACCCCCAAAAAAGCCATATACATAAACAAAGTTGAATCTATAATTTTATGTAATAATCACATAATTTTAATTTAGCCAATACCTTTGATGTTGACTAGAATTTTAAGTGTCCCACAGAAATAAGGATTCCAACTAGCTAAAACATATTGAATATTTACTATGTGTCAAACACTATGATAAAATTTATATACATTTTTTCTCAGTTGATTCAAGTATCTTCTTTCTGAGTCGACGTACCATTAATATGTTCATTTTACAAATGAGGAATTTGTCTCTGACATAGTTATGTGACTACACCCAATAGCTCATTAAATGATGGGGTGGCTCCAAGGCATTCTGATCACAGTGTTGGGAAAATAAGTAAAGTTATGCACCATAAGATGGCCTCTGGGACTAACATAAGCTCTAGTTCCTAGCTTAGAGACTCCTCTTCTGTATTCTTCTTCCTGCCCTGCTTGCTGTGGGTGCCAAAGTACTACTAATGTGGAAGCAACAAACGATAAATTGTTCTCCATGCTTGTGCTCAGGTATCAGATCTTTGGAGAAGGAGCTCCTCTGAGCCCACCAGTGTAAAATAAAACTCTGATCCACCAAGATCTCTGAGTGCTGCTTGGTTTTTCTCCAGCGATGCAGCCTGGTTCCATAACAGCAGAACACTCCCCTTTGCAGCATGTGCCTTGGTTCCACATCAGAGCAGCGCTATAGTGGTAGGACTGTATTACAGGGTCAGCGTCTGCCCATACTAGGAAAATTCTGAATGTTGAACTGAACTTTTCGAGCTAGTCTCTTAATAATGCTTATTTTAATGAGTGAAGTTTTACTTCCAGTCTGTTCTACTATGCCATTTTAAATTGGAAAGAAAAATGTTGTTGGTTAAGACATCATTTAGGAGCCTCTAAAAACAATTCTTTATGGAGGGTTTATTTTGTGTCTTAATGGTATTCCAGATGGTCTGGGAATTAAAAGGGGGTAGGGGGAGATATGATACTTTTCCTCAAAGATTTGATAAGCTAGTTGAGAAATGGCACTTAGCACACATGGAACAATTAGAAAACGATTAGGTGGTAATCTCTATGGTACTAACTGATAGAATTTAAAAATTAAGAGGTATCAGTAAAGGCAAAAAAAATGGTAACAGCTTCAAAAGAGTGGAAGTGGAAGCTTGAAGGTTGTTTTTGGAGAGAGGCAGTTGAGAGGATATAGGAAAGAGGAGAAAAACAATAAGTGAATGTGCTGAGGCAGAAAATGAACATGATACATTTGGAGACTCATTTCTGAGACCCTGAAATCTCTGAATGCGGAGATTTAATCCCATCAGCTCTCAACATCATTTGTGCAATCCATAGAACTTTAAGGTCATGACTTATTTTATCTAGAAGAAACAATTGCCTTCCTGACAAGGAAAGTCAAATTAAATGCAGTGTTTACACTTTTATTTTGTTGGCTTCTAGGTACCCAGACACCCATAGCATCCATTTTTCTTTCTTTGCTCCTTGATCTTTTTTTTTTTATGTTATTTATTTTTGAGAGAGAGAGACAGAGACAGAGACAGAGACAGAGACAGAGCTCAAGCAGGAAAGGGACAGACAGAAAGGGAGACAGAGAATTCAAAGCAGGCTCCAGGCTCTGAGCTGTCAGCACAGAGCCCAACGCAGGGCTCAAACTCATGAACTGTAAGATCATGACCTGAGCCAAAGTTGGATGCTTAACTGGCTGAGCCACCCAGGCGCCCCACTTCTTGATCTTTTGATGATGTCTGGCAATGGAGAGCACTGGAGCCTTTGACTGAAAGACTGCTACAGGCTTAAGAACTATTATCTTTTAGTATTTCTTGGGGGGTGATGGGGCTTTGGGGTGATGGTGGGGTTCAGATTAAATGGCCAAGAAAGAATTCTTATAGATGTCTTTGGTGTGAAAAGGTGATTTTATTAAAGCATGGGGACAGGACTGGTGGGCAGAGAGAGCTGCACTGGGGTTGTCAGGAGTGACTACTTATATACTGTAGAATTTGGGGGGAAGTAAAGTCAAGAGGAAATTTCTTAAAGGGATTTCCATATGCTAAAGAGGATTTATAATTACTGAAGCTATAGCTATTGTCAAGCTATCATTTTTCCCTCTAGCAAAGCATTATCATTAAGATAGTAAGGCATTCCTGATTAGGCTAGATAAAGGAGATAGTTGTGGGGTCTGGGCTTTGGATTGATTGGTTTGCACAGGAAAAGCATGCTCCCAGTGTTTGTTATCTCCAGGAAAATAGCTAACCTTGGAAAGAGAACACTCTGTTCTATTGTCATGCAAGATGTCAAAGTATCAGAGTTAAAAGACCTGTTCAATACACTGGGTATTGTTTAAAAAGCAACACCAACCAAACACAGCCCAATTTGTAGCACTTGCTGAATTCCATAGGTGCTTGAGCCAGGGTATTACTTAATGTAATCTGCTTTTAAGGACAACTTCTCTGACATGGCTATGCAAGAGAGCTTTGATAAGGGAGAAATTAGAGTTAAGATGGTATGATAGGGGTGATGCGGCATTCTGCGTAATCACCTGACTCTCACCTTGGTGCTGGGAATGGATTTCCATCATGATCAATTTAGCATTTTCCTCCCTGTGTATGACACCTCACTTTTATCCCCTGTGCAAACAATTAGTGCATTTACAGTTGCATTGCCATGAGGAAATGTTGCCCAAGTTGGATTAGAGAATTGAGCATGGAATTAGAATTTTTCATAAGAATTTGGGGTAATAAAGAACAGTATTTGGAAAATTTTATTTCACCAGCTGTAAAAAAGAAAATAAATGAAAAATTCTCTTCTGAACTATCTTTAAGTCATGAAATTTAGAATTTAAAAAGATGAAAAACCTACATCTAATAAGTCATTCCATGTTTTAAAATATATGTGTAAGTAGAAACCATAATATTTTCATCATGAGTACCTTTCATAGATTCATCATGAATACATTTCATCATGAATACCTCTCATATAAAGAAACAGATGTTTCTTTAAGAAAATCAATGTAGGAGCACCTGGGTGGCTCTGTCAGTTGATTTCGGCTCAGGTCACGATCTCACTGTTCATGATTTTGAACCCCATGTTGGGCTCAGCACTGACAATGTGGAGCCCTGCTTGGGATTTTCTGTCTCTCGCTCCCCCTGCCCCTTCCTTGCTTGCCTGCTCGCTCTCTCTCAAAAATAAATAAACATTAAAAAAATAAATTAATGTAGAAGAAAAATAGGGAAGTTAATTTTCTCATAAAAATAATCTTTTCTTAATGTTTGGAGATAATTCTCCATGGCTGTCTTACATTTCTATATATCTCTTGGGAAGAGATACTAACTGCCTTTCTTCTATCTTTTCCAGACTACTTGTGCAGAAAGTAGACGTGGAAGATAGAGATAGTGTCCCTACTGGAGCAGAGGTTGGTCAGGCTTATTATCAATTGTAAAAATTTGAGTTCCCTAGCTTAGAGTTCCTCTTCAGTTGAATGTCCGACTTTTTTTTTTTTTTTTTTTGAGAAACAGAGAGAGAGTGCAAGTAGGGGAGGGGCAGAGAGAGAGGGAGATGCAGAATCCAAAGCAGTCTCTGAGCTGTCAGCACAGAGCCCAGTGCGGGGCTCTAACTCACAAACCTTGAGATCATGACCTTAGCTGAAGTCTGACGCCTAACCGACTAAGCCACCTAGGTGCCCCTGGAGTTCTTTTTCGGGAATGTGGCCCACTGTGTTTACAGGAATCTGGCCCACTGTGTCACCCTGTGGGAATTTAAGGCTCAAGAAGTCAGTGCACATGCCGACTCTGGTTATTACTATTGCTGTGAGAAATTGTCCTGTGCCTCTGACCCAGGAATCTCCTATCTGCTACCAGCCGTCCTGAAACCATGGCAGACTGACTTGTTAGCTTGCACACAAGGCATAATCTCAGACTTCTACAGCTTTTGATACCTAGAGAAACTTGTTCACATTTGTACCAAGGTACATTATAAGAATATTCAGAACAGAATTTGTAATATCCCCAAACTGGAAATAAACCAAATTCCTGTCAACACTGGAGTAGATAAGTATATTTTATGCATTTATAGGATGGAATTTTATAGTGTATACACAAATAAACTACAATGCTATGAAGCAATGTGGATTAAGTATATATGCAGAATATTGAAAATAAGAAGCCAGTCACAATATAATACATCCTGATCAAAACAAACCCAGGTAAACTATGTTTTTAGAGACAAATACATTGGTGATAATGGTATAAAGAAAATGAAGAGATTTTAGAGTAGAGGTCATGATAGTGGCTAGCCCACCTGGGGGAGTGGGGTGTACTAAAGAAGAGACTCATGGGGGATCTGTGGGGCTTCCAGCACTCTTTGTCTGACCTAAGTGGTAGATACATGGATGTTTGCTTTATATTTATTCACCATACTGTGCATTTGTGTTTACTTTTTGTGAGTATGGTATTTCATAGAGTGGTTAAAATTACTTTAGAAACAATTTCTTAATCTATTATTCTTTGGATAATATAACCCAATGTGTCTGTTTCCTATAAAAAATATAAACAGAGGAAGAAAAGGCACTTTATATTAAAGATTAATAGAGGCACCCGGGTGGCTCAGTCGGTTAAGCATCTAACTTCGCTTCAGGTTGTGATCTCACATTCTTGAGTTGGAGCCCCGCATCGGGCTCTGTGCTGACCTCTTGGAGCCTGCTTCAGATTCTGTGTCTCCCTTTCTCTCTCTGCCCCACCCCTGCTCTCTCTCTCTCTCAAAAATAAATAAGCATTAATTTTTTAAGATTAATTATGAGCATTTATAGTTAATAACCACCAAGTTTTTAATGCTTTGTTGAATATGATTCCTTGAAAATATTACTCTTACAAATATGCCAGACTTTTAAAATGGAAATCAAATTTGGTTTTGAGATTGATTCTTTTGTGCTTCATTTTTGAGAGTCAGAACTATGAACACATACAAAAGGAATACATCTCTTTGAAGTGCTTTGCAGAAGGCAGTAGGGTGATAATACTTACTTTGAAAAATATGCCAACAGAATCATTCCATAACTGCCTTTTGTTTATCTACTGTTTGAGGAAAAAATGGTCCATTAACAAAATATGTACTTGGAATTATTGATGCTATATCCATGTGTTATGCCTTTGAAATAACATAAGATATATGGTCATTTTATAAAATACATGTAGTGGTTAAGAAAACACTTATTTTTATACTCCTTTATGTTCATTTCTATGTGTTAAATATTAATCTTTCTTTGATCTGCCAATGTATGCATGTCTGAGCCATCCCCTTTGCTGCTCAAAGTATTCCTCTCTATTTATTAAAAAAAAACCACAGGAAATGTACTGTTTCCAATCTTAAGTATTTTTAAAGGAAAAAAAGTTTTTCCTGATTCATCAGTAAGATTTAAAAGAGAATAAAAGAAGTAATAATTATGAGACTGAGGTGCCTGAGTGGCTCAGTCAGTTAAGTGTTGGGCTCCGGACCAGGTCATAATCTCATGGTGTGTGATATGAGCCCCATATTGTGCTCTCTGCTGTCAGCTCAGAGCCTGCTTCGGATCCTCTCTCCTGCTCTCTCTCTGCCCTTGTCCTGCTCTCTCACACATTCTCTCTCTGTCTCAAAAATAAGTAAACATAATTATGAAGGGATTTCACCATATAGTATGTTGAGTGTCTGAAACATTAGAGCTTTCTTCACGCTTTAAACAGTTTGAAATCCTTTCATCTTAGAGCCACTGACAAGTATATTACACTTTCAGAGGTCAGTTATAAAAGATGCTCTAGGGGTGGGGAAATGAATGCCAAGCTGAAGAAGGGACTTGGACAAGGCCACAGAATTAACTGTAAGATTCAACACCAGGAAGTCAAGATTCAAACACAAGTTTGAAGCTCTTTTCTCAACTGGATCACAAGCTCACCAAAGCCATCCATACTTGAGGAAATTCTTCTATGACACCTGATCCCTTCTTCCTTAAGCCCCAGTCTGTCTCCATACACTTTTCCACTGAAGTTGAATTCACAACTCTCTGATTTTAGGCTCAATTCCTTGCCTGCGATAGGCTGTGTGTGAGGAAAAGAGAAGAATGAAAGATTTCTGCAGCCCTGTGGGTTGATTTTTCATTAACATAAATCTAAGCAACCAGGACAACAGAGGACTCAGCAGCAGATGGCTGATAAGATTCCCTCTTGTTCAATATATTCAGAAATGGAATTAATTTTTAATACCACATATTAGCCATCTTCTAATACATAGGTAATCTCCTTGCAGTCCCTTCCAGTAAGCACAGATGCTGCTGATGGAATAAATGGAAGTCAGCCTGATCTAATAGAAAGTGTTTTTCCACCTTTTCCTGGATAGCCATTTTATTGTGGATTTTCCTGATATGTACTTATGAGACACTCATGAACTGTTCGCTCTGTTGGGTATGGCTGTGTGAATGGATCCATAGTAGGGAAAGCACTGGACAGGAAGTCAGAGAAATTGAAATGAGGTTCTTGACCCTGTGAGGAGCAAATGATACGAGTAAAAGTAAATTATTGACTGTTTTGGTTTCAGTGTATTCATTTGTGTAAACAAACAGATAAATGAATCTAATGATTCTTAAGACACTGTTAGCTTGCTTGTGCTTCTCAGACACTGTGAATGGGAATGGTGAATCTACTTATTATCTTCAACTGTTTGAAATAGAAAGAGAATAAATATGTTTTTAATTTAATGCTTTGAATAGAGTATATTACATTTTTTAACCTCTAAAGGCCAGTTACCTGACACTTTTATTCCATAGAATAATCAAAGGTACAATTATTGAACCCTTAGTGTGTTTCAGGTACTGTATTAATTACTTTACTAAGTTACTTTACTTTTCATTTAATATTTTTTGAATTTGTTATTTTTTTAAAGTTTATTTATTTTGAGAGAGAGAATGAGTTGGGGAGGACCAGAGAGAGAAGGAGAGAGAATCCGAAGCAAGCTCCAAGCCCAACATGGGGCTCGATCTCACAATTATAAGATCATGTCCTGAGCCAATATCAAGAGTCAGATGCTTAACCAACAGAGCCACCCAGGTGCCCCTGTGAATTAGTTATTATTATCCTAATTTTATGTGATGGAACTGAGGCTTTGGGGATTTGAGTAACTTGACCAAGACCCAGAAGCTGGTCCTGATTGTAAGACATGACTTCAACTCATTTCTCTATTGCTCCAGAGTCCGTGCTCATAATCACTGCACCTGCGTGGAGCGTGGTGAATATAGGATCATCAAGGGGAATCACTGGGTCAAGATGGGAGGATTTAAACTGTTTTATTTCAAGGGTGATATGCAGTTATATTCTTGATGTGAAAAATTAAGACAACACATTGCAAAATGTGAAATTTCCTCCTTACCCACCCTTACACTCCCAGTGTCCTCCAAAACGGCATGATTGCTCTCTGTAGTGTCTGAAAGGAAACAGGAGGAGAGTGGGGAGCCCAGAGGTAATACAGTGTTCTGGTTCTTGATCTGGGTGCTTAGGTTCCCCAAATGTGTTTATATTTTGTAAAAATATGCGAGGTGTTTATGATTTGTATATTTCTATGTGTGCATGTAATATTTCAGTTAAAAGCATGTCAAGGAAAATGCCATGATGCTGTACTGTTAAGTGTCCCAGAGTCTTCCTTTTGGGAGATCATGGAATAAGCCTTGTAAAAATTGGGTTGCAAAAACAACTCTCTCTCTTTCTTCCTTGAGGATTAGTAATCCTACATTGTAATTTCTGGGTCCACCTTGGTTTTATCATTTGTTGGGAGCCTCCTACATAATGGGCATGCTCTATATAATGTTTCTCCAAGTGAGGCTGCCTACAATCTTAGAAGAATGCCTAACTCAAATTGTGCTTCATTTTCCATCCCAGTTGAATTCAAACCATGAATTTTCACAATGGGTCTTGTAAGGGGGAATATCTCTTTCGCGCTTTCTGGTTTCCATGAAAATGATTCCACCTAAAGAAGTCTTATCCATCTCCATGAAATGCCGAGTGGTAACTTTTGGTATGTGGAGCTTAGCACTGTGCACTTCTGTGTCTCCTAGGAGGCTGGCATGCCTATGGAGAGCATCTGTCCATAGTTGCTCTTGGCCACGTAAATATTCATAGATTTTGCCCATCCACATTCATTCTTCTTCTCTGGGCACATGGAAACCTAAGTTTCCTGATAGGGCCATTTTATTAGTTCTGGCCAGTGGGTTGAGATTGAAAGTAGTGTGATTTATTTTTGGAGCAGAGCATGTGATTGCTAGAAAGACGGAGAAATTTTCAGAACTCTATCTTGTCTTTCTGCAGTGGCAACCAGCACAGTTTGGGAGGGTGATTGTTGCTTCAGTCTGGGTCCCAGAGACAGGACTGGAATATAGATCAGAGTCTCAGCTGCCCTACGATGGATGGGTTAAATGAGCAAGAAATATGCCTTTGTGGCTTCAAGCTACTGAGCCTTGTGAATCATTTGATACTGCACTGTGACCCAGGCTCTTCTAAGCTACCGCCAGGACTTAAACTTAGTAGTTGAGGCAATTCCCATGGGCATAAGGAAAATGATTCAGTGCTGCCTTTTTCTGATGGGGTAGATATAGTTCTCAGAAATTCCCTTCATTTAAAGGCTGTATTCTCCAATACCAATGAAATATGTGATCAAGACTTTTCTTTCTCATTTATCTTGCTCTTTTGCAGCTGGTTTAGAACATGTATAGGGAGGAGGAACATTATATACTGGACGTTCTTCCTTATTGTTCCATCAGGTCACTGAAGGGGGCCAAGTGACCTAGAAAAAACTGAAGAAGTAGGTAGGGATGAGGTCATACCTAGCACTATAGATAATGTTAAGGATTTTGTCTTTAATGTGAAGAAAGTCACAGACGGTTTTAAACAGACACCTGACAAGATAGGGTTTGCAGTTTTCAAAGCCTGACTGGTGGGTAGAGAATGCATTAGAGGGGTATGAAGCTATGTAAAGGAAGACCAGGTGAGTGGACATTGCAGAAAGTCCTAACAAAAGATCATGGTTGCTCAAATGAAAGAGATTATGTATTGCTTAAAATAATGAAATTCACGTTCCCTTTCCTTTTATGATGTGACTTGCTCTGAGAGTACATTTCAGAGCATTTAGAGGAAGGAAGTAGGGCATAGTCTTCAGGCAACTGTGCAGAATTAGTACAGCGGTGGGGTTCTCTCTGTCCTGGTGTCTGTCTCTCTCTGTCTCTCACTCTGTCTCTCTCTCATCCCCTCTCCCCAACACACACTTCTGGATAAGAAATCGAAGGAATTTTGGATTTTATTTCCTGGTAATAATTTTAGGTGCACAGATTCTGTACATGCTTCAAGGTCAGCTGAGAGCTCTTCTGACATTTAGGCGTTAATGAGGACCTCAGCGCCTCTGTTCTTCCAGAGTGTCTGCAGCTTACTGTGTTCCCTGGTCCAAACCCCTCTTCCTAACAAGTTACCTCTGTCCAGAGCCCTGCTATGTTCCAAGGTCCCCTAACCACAGCCTTCCTTGCATTACAAGGAGCTCTTACACCACAAGGATTCCCCTCCCACAAGAAGCCCATGGCCACAGAAAGAGAAAAACATCAAACAGTTTTAAGAAAAGGAGTCCCCCAACTACAGAGGAAGTCAGTTTCATAAAGGGATCCTTGATTGCTTATTCAAGTTGGGAATTAGGTCTATAAAAACACCCAGCAAAAGGGAACAACAGGTGAAGTACAGCTGGGTGTCCCTCTCATTCCTACTGGGACATACAGAGCAGCAATAAAGGGGCACCTGTGTGGCTCAGTCATTAAGCCTCTGTCTCTTGATTTTGGCTCAGGTCATGATCTCAGGGTTTATGAGATTGAGCCCCATCAAGTTATGTGCCGATAGCATGGAGCCTGCTTGGGATTCTCTCTCTTTCCTCTCTCTCTCTCTCTCTCTCTCTCTCTCTCTCTCTCTCTCTCTCTCTATCTCATTCTTTCTCTATCTCTCTCTCTCTCTCTTCTAGTGCACACACTCTCAAAATAGATAAATAGACTTAAAAAAAAAAAGATGACAGTAGAAGGAGACTCTTCTTTTCCAACAGCACATACCTCTGATTCAAAGGCCGCATGATGTTCGATGGATATAAGCCTGATGAGATTTTGTGCCAAAGGCCAAGATTTTCCTAGCAAGATGATTTGGGTTTACTCCAACACTCAGATGGGCGATTGATGCACCAAAGTTCTACATCACAGAGCATAGACGGTGATTTTATACTGGAAAGATTTCAAAAGGTAATTTACTAATCTTCCATTGCAGCAATTAAAAACAATTCTTAATTAAGATATTCCTAAAACATTTACTTCTGAGCCATGTAAATTCGTGGGGCTTTTGGATATTAACTAGATATAAAATTAGGAAAAGTTACAAGCAATCTCATTTGGTAGTGCAGAGTCTGAGTTCATAAAGGATGACTTTTGTTTGTAGGTAGCTTTTTAAATAACAATAAAATTGTAGTAGCTATTACATGTTGAAGCTGTTCCTATGAAAAGAGAGAAGATGGGGAAAAACCCCAGTGCATCTATATAATAATCTCTAAGAGGAGCATATGGCTCATGCAGAAGTGTTACTAAATTATTAAATTTCACATTTAAATGAGAGAGTGTGAACTCATCCCTGCTTTGCCTCTTCACAATTATCTGCTGACCAATAGATGGTGCTCTGATCTTGATGCTGGTGGAGATTTAATAATGAGCAGATTACAAACTATGGATCTTTATTGAGTTAAAGGAAGTTCACCATGATGTATTTATTCACTTATTTCTGAAGTAATTATTAAGCACCCATCGTGTGCTGAGGACTGTATTAAGTTTCTTTTCACAGGATAATGATCACTGTAAAGGGAATAAAAGCTTCAATGTATTTCTTCACAAGGGATGATACTTCAGTTTATATTGCTGTGTAACAAATCCCTTCAAAGCTTAATGGCTTATAATAACAACAATTTATTGCTTCTCACCAGTTGGTCTGTTGGCTGGGTGGTTCCTCCGTTGATTTCTTCTGGGCTCAGTCACTCATGTAGTTGCATTCAGCTGGAGCATCTTTCGGGCTAGCAGGTCTGAGATGGTCTAACCGACATGTTTTGCAGTCAGTGCTGGCTACCCTCTGGGGCATCTAGGTCTACCTCTACGTAGGCCAGACCTACTTTCTTATTACATGGCGGCCTCAGAACAGTGTTCCATGTGGGTGAAGCCAGAGCTACAAAACCTAATAAGACCTACCTAGTCTTGTAAGTTGCATCATGTGACTTCTGCCACTGTCTATTGGTCAAAGCAAGTCCAAGACCAGCCTAGATTCAAGAGGAAGAGGAATAAACTCTAACTTTTGATAGAAGGATACTAAATCACATTGCAAAGGGACTTGCATCCTGGAATGGGAGGACTTTGTGGTCATATGTTTTGATCTACAAACAACAACAACAAAGCAAAACCAAAACACCAAAAGAAACAAACATACAAAAAACAAGTAGAGAAATAAACAACAGTGGAATAGAAATGCTTAGATCCTGTAGTCTCCTTGTAGAAATATTACTGGAAAAGCCTGGACCTGCCATTTTTAAAAAAGGAAAGGGGTATGTCTTTAAGACAAACTGTCCGTTGGGCTAAAGAGGTCATTGCTTTGGTGGAGAGTAAAGGGTTATATGGATGTGGATTGTGTATCACGTATGCTGTGTGGATATCTCTATTGTCAGTCTTTTCCATTATTCCTAGATACCTTGTTTTCTTTAGCAGTTGACTAGCCTAGTAAGAGTGTGTTCACCCCTAACTGGTACTTCTCCGGAGGGTAGGACGGAGATAATGAAATGAGATGGAATGCAGTAGATGAGTTTCCCTGGCAAGGCAGGGTGATGTAGTTCCAGTACTCAACGGTACTACACCCCATCAGACAGTTCACCTCTCAACAACAGTGTTCAGTGAGTACAAAAACATATTTTAGAAGTTAGAGCTTTTCTTGGTTATCATTCCATTTACTAGCACCCTACTGTGTGTCAAGACTTTTACATATGTTATCTTTAAATGGCATCACAATCCAGAAAAATGTCATTCTGTTTAACAAATGAAGCCCAGGGAAGATGGATGAATTTCACATAGTCAAATAGTAAGTGCAGTAGAGAATTTAGACTTTCAGGTACCTACTCCATATCCATTCTCCTCTCTTTGTACAATGGAACCCCAGTTTGGCTGGAGGTTGCAGCAATGTGCCCAGCCAAAACTACAGTTTACAAGATTCTTTGCATAGTCAATGGAAACTGGCTGATGAAGCGTAGCTAAAAGTTGTTTTGTAAAACTTCTGGGAACACGCCTTAAAAAGGAGGCTGGATTGGTTGATATGCACATTTTTGCCATTATTCCTTCCCATGCCTGGAACAGGATGGGATGCCCAGAGGCCCAGCATCCATAATATAAGCATGAGCACAAGCATGTAGCCAGAGTATTAGGATGGTAGAGCAGAGACCTGGAAGAAGCATGGGCTTCTCAACAAATCATGAATCTGCTTTATCATGAGAGGAAAATAAAACTCTCGACTTGCTTAAGTCTGAGTTATTTCCTACACAGGCAGCTATGCTCAATCCTAACAGTTAGAGGCCATCAAAACACATTGTTTTATCTCGGTTCTTTTCTTAAAAATAAAATTTAGAAAATTAGTGTCATGAAAGTAATAATGATGCAGATCCAAGAATGTACACAATCACAAGCCTCTCCTTCTGCAGAAAATGAGGAAGAACCTTATTTATGTTGGGATGTTTGATCTTGATTCTCAGCCCCTGCAAACTGTATTTTCAAAGCTTCTTCCTTGTTCTCTAATTTAGTGACTTTGTGGCTTCCAAAGGATACTTATCCTGCTTTCCGTCTGAGACCGAGTCCCTTGCCTTTGCTTGAAGTGTGTGGCCCTGACTTCTGTAGTGATTTCCTCTTAACCAGTTACCTGATCCAAAGTTGCAATTTTGCTGGGGAGGTTAGGTGGGAGTGCATTTTGGTGTCTTTTACAGTTAGAGATGGAGTGAAGATGCATATATAAGAAAAAACCTGGCTTACATAACATAGGGGTTCTATTTTCCTCTCACAATAAGTCCTGCTATGGTATGAATATAAAGCTGATTTATAAAATTTAGTAAGCTAGGTCAGGGTAATATGGCTTATGTTTTTTACTCATAGAAATTTTCATGTAAGTATTAAATCTGTACTAATTGCTGTGGCTGGCACAAATTGTACCAGATGGATAGGTAAGTCTCCTGCTTTTGCAGAGTTCCAAGTTGCCTTCCCTGTTCTTAATTATTAAAGAGTAATTTCATTTTGCAGAACATTCACAGAGAATTGCCAATACCTTACCTCAAAGGACATAATTTAAACTTTAAAAGATCAAAATTTTAATAAAAGTTTGAAATTGTTGCCAATATTTTCAGAGAAGCTACCAAATGATTTCAATTAATGGTGCATATTAAAGGCACTGATTATGAGGAGGTAACACCTAGATTATATTTGGACAGAAAGTATGTGTCTATCTCCATACTGGCAATGTAGGACATCTTCTTCTGCTTTCACAGATGTGTTCCTGAAGAGTGCAACAATGTGGAACATGAAAAACTAACCTAATCAGCCTATGTGTTTTAAGGCAGAACCAGACATTTTACAAAATCTACCATTTTACCTGACAACTCAATTATGTATTACTAGTATTTCAGACGTGTTCTTATATTCTTTAATTTATTCTTTTCCTTCAGTCAGGCTTAAGGTAAACTAATATCCTTTGTAATACTACCACCTTTGTAATACTGTTGCTGCTACTACTACTACCACATCTCCAACTTTTCCTGCCACTACTGAAATATCCTCCCACTGGAATGTCAGTATTGCAGGTATGATGTGAATTTTATCCTTTTAAATTACACATCTCTCTGCTCCTATATAGATTGGTTGAAATCTAGGCCCAGGGCAGTAACTGTTTTGAAATTTCTGTTCTTGGTCACCCTGAGGATTTTCTTTATTTTTCTTTCAGGTTGGATTCTATTCTCCTAGCTCTCTGTTATTTCTTTTCTTAGTTTATTCCTTATTTTGGCAAAAACACAGTTTCTAGTAGTGTCCTGAAAAACAAAAAGGTCAAATGATAGGTAAACTATTTGAGGCCTTGCGTGTTTGAAATTGTCTCTATTATTATACCATCACTCTCAATTGCCAGTTTGGCTGGGTATGGAATTCTAGGTTGAATGCTCCTTTGTGATCCTGATGGCAGTGTTCCTCCCCCACTAGCTTCCATTTTAGTGTTGTAACGTTGAATGCTACTCTCATTTTTGATCATTGTATAAACTAGGAATTTTTTGCTCTTAAAACTTTTAAAATCTTTTTGTTGTCTCCAGAGATCAGAAACATCATGTAATGCATGCTCATCTAAGTCTATTTTATCTATCATGTCAGACCTTCAGTGAAGTTTTTCAATCTGTTGATTCATTTTTTTCAGTTCTGTAAATTTGTCCTGAATTGCTTATTTGATTATTATTTTTCCCTGTATTTTCCTTTCTGTAATACCTTTTCATGTCAGATTCTATGGATTGACTTCTAAATTTTTTTGCATGTTTCTGTCCTATTTTCCATCTTTTTGTCCTTTTGCTATACTTTATGGCATATTTTCTGAGTTTTACCTGTCAACTCTTACATTGTATATTTAATAACTGGCCTTACACTTTTATTTTCCAAGGGCTGTTTTTTTTATGTTCTGAATGGTTTCTATTCTTTATTTTTTCCCCCAATAGCATGGCACAGGCAGTCAGCTCTCCAATATAGATTTGTATTCTTTCCTTAAAATAAAATTGCTGATGAAAAGTGTCTACTCAGTCAGGGACCACATTTCTGATCTCCCTTTGCATCATGCTATTAGAAATTGAACAAAAATAGTACATATTCTTTTAAGACAAAGACTTAGGAAGTAACTATGTTTCCTTTGCCATTTCTTTCATCATTTGTCACATGAATAGATAGAGCTCTAAGGACCAGAGGGATGGAGAAGTCACAAATGGGGAGGGAGCCAGGGAGTGGGAATAACTATGAGGAACAGAGCCCTTCGCCTCATCCCACTACTCACTGGACTTTATATAGGTAAGAAATAAAAGCCAATGATGTTACGCTATTTTGAGATGCCAAATTTTGAGATGTCTCTATCATAGCAGTTAGTATTACCTTAATTAATATATTATTCCTTTTTTGATTGGTTGATGTAATAACTTATTTTTTCCCATCTGAGAAAATTAATTCTATTTTTAATTTCATTTTTCTTCTTGCAGTAAAGTCTTTTTTTCCCTCAGGTTGCTTTTATAGGTGTTTGGCCACTTTCTGTCATTTAGATGCTTGCCTCAAATATCTTTACTGGCCATTCATATTTGAGAGAAGGGCAACAAAAAAATCATCTTTGGAAGCTATGTGCATGTGTGGGGTGCATGAACTGTGGGCTTCAGAATAGAAAATTTGACTAGAATGTTTCTTTGGGAAATCCTTTATGAGAGTATTTTTAAGGCTTTCTCTTGGACTTGCAAGATTGCTCAGAAAAGGAGCTTCTGACCTCCTGCCTTCTGACCTCCTGCTGTATGGTCTCCACAGCTGGCATTCTGAGAGCTGGGTTCAGGGGGAGACGGTGGGAGAGGAGAATGCTGAAGTTTCAATATTCAGTATGAGACTTTTCATTTAATTTCCCCATTTTTATTATGGTGCCTCTGCCTGCCGCTCTGCCTGGTCACCCTTTAGTAGAGACAACCTCAGTTATACTGTCTCCGCAGAGTAACTTCTAGGTGGTCAGAGAGAGACAGGGATGGCTGTCCAGCTTCACAGGTTGGGGAGTGTCCAAGAGGTCTCTTTGTTTCTCAGAAATGACTTTCAAACAATCCTGTGGTTGTTTTCATCACTTTAGCTCCGAGACCTTCCAGAAGTACTTGGTCCACAAAATCTTGGGTCTTTGGGGGATTCTGTCACATGTATTGGGTTGTTTCTCAGCTTTTCCTATTGCTGGCTTAGAATTCAGCTTTCTCAGATTTGCCAAGTAATTTACCACTCATCCAGCTGCTTTCTAGCTTCCAAAACTCTGTGGTCTTTGTCTCCTTTCCAAATACTCTTTGTCCATGCAACTTTATTCCTTTATATATAAAACAAAATACAGCTATTGGGCTTTAAGAAGACAGCAGACATCTGTAAGTGCATTAATTTACCATCTTTATCTGCAAACTTAAAAAAAAAACTTTAAATTGAAACCAACTCAATTTCATAATTTCCAAAATGGCAGGACATCTAGAATCTTTCTTTCCCTCTGTACTGAATTGCTCAGTGACTCCACAAGATTACTCAGAGGGGCAGATCTTCCTTTCACTTGCCTCACCAAGAGAGAACTGGAGAATTGACTGACTCACTCGCAGGACTCACTTTTCTGCCACCATTGTCTCCGTAGCTGCTGTGGGGGCTGCTCTTGTAGATGCGTCTGGCAGAGCTCACTGCCGCTCTGCTGGTCCAGTTCTTCTCCTGGGTCCTCTGATGGAGGTTGACCTCACTCCTTTAGCCAAGAGTGGTCCATATTTTCTCTCAAAGTTGAATCGTTTTGGTTGGTACTCACATGCTCAGCCAGTGTTTCCAGAGTGTGGCCCTAGTTGGCTAGAATGAGCATCCAGCCTCAGCTGCATGTTGTGCCAGAATCAAGCCTCACGGAATAAGCCTGGGTCACCATTTCATATTCCTTTCCCCTAACAATATGTCTTTCTAATAGGACCCTAGAGTCTGCCAACGTCATGACAGTGATTGTAAGTTTGGATAATGTTTGAGAACTTCCAGCCCCTGACAGGGAAAGCACAGATTTTTCTAATTAGCAACATTTTTGTGAGATTTGGAAGATGAGGAGAACCAGAGAGCCATTACTACTCCTGTTAGCAATCATGGTAAGATACGTGGCCTTTGGCTGGGGTGGGGGCAGGGGCCTCTAGAACTATCCTGTAACTGACTGACCTCAGTGCTAGGTGAAACTCTGACCACCGGCAGCATTTTCCAGTGGGTGCTATAAGCCTTCAAATCTCTGAGGGGTAAAGGTACACCCTGAATGCTAATGGCTGAGTTTCCTGACCTCTCTGTTCCTCTGGCATTTCTGACAGTTTGGTAAGCACCTGACTCCTTGTATTCTCTTTCTGCTAGAAATGCTGGAATGACAGGATTAGACTGCTCTAGGACCCATCTTCTCCTGTTTCACATTTTCCTCAGAGCTTTGAGAGCCTCTTGAGTATACTGAGAGGAACATGTGATTATCAAATGAAAGCTCCTTTTGTGGGGTGTGGGGTGTGGGCTGGAAGTTAAGGTCCACTGAGCCAGGCATGTTGCTCCACACATAATTCGAGTCAAGTGTAAATTATCTGAGGATGGCCTTTATTTTCCAAAGGGGGAACAGACAGAGAAAATACTAACTTGTGTAAGTAAATAATTAAATGAAAATGTTTACATTTTATCCAGAAATCAAACTCACACTGATAGGCACTGTATAAATGGTAAGCACCCAGACCTATATAATTCAGTGGATCCCAGCCTATCTAACTGAAATCTGTTATTGTAGGGAGTCAGCTGAGCGTCTGACTTCAGCTCAGGTCATGATCTCACAGTTCCTGGGTTCAAGCCCCACATCAGGCTCTGTGCTGACAGCTCAGAGCCTGAAGCCTGCTTCCCACTCTGTGTGTCCCTCTCTCTCTGCTCCTCCCCTGCTCATAATCTGTCTCTCTCTGTCTCTCAAAAATAAATTTTAAAATGTTAAAAAAAATTATGTTATTGTTCTCTTTTCCCCTTCTTCATAGAGAAGCTTAATTATTAGACTTTTAAAATTTGTTATGGAAAGATTATCTTTTACATTAAGTATACTAGTAAATATGTTACTGGCTGAACCATTATTTTCAATTCTGCTTATGTCTGTCTCACTGAAGTTTAGGGCAAAAATCTCTGAAAGAATATGTAATTCTAGGAGTATAGCCCTGTGACATCAGGTTTCTTTAAAATATGTATACATTTTAAAATTCACTGTGGTTTGGAAGATGGATATCAAGGAAAGATAGAACTTTTCAGGATAGTTTATTTCAAAGTCAAGTATAAATAATAGTATTTATTTATAACTATTTTAATTGGACATGTTGGTAGATTTTAAGAGTCTTCTGATTGACCAAAATCAAGTATGGAGCATGTAAATATGTAAGTATCAAGTATGAAATAGTATGAAGTATGAAGTTTGAAGTGTGTAGGCTAGTTGGTGTTAACATATTTTCCTATAGAAATAGAAGTTATTTTGTTTATGTAATATTTATACCTGGCCTACTTTAGAAAATGATTTGAAGGAGCATATGTAATTAAATGTAATGTAAAATAAGAAAGGAGCAGAAAAACACATGTCTCTAGGTACCCAAGATCTTTTTCGAAGGAGGCTGGTGGGTATAAATAAAAGATCAATTAACATCACATATAGCCACGTCCTCATCTTTGCGCTGGTGGGAATTTGGTCAAGCTTCTGAATCTTAGTATCCGTACTGTGAAATGGATAGAAACGGTCACCTGGCCAGTGAATGGGTTCCATGACAAAGCCTTAATGGAAGACTCCCTCTCCCTCAGGTTTCCTCTGAAGCTCCTCCAGGATCCCTGGCTCCCAATGAATGGGGACAATTCTGAAAAGTGCTGCCTGCAAAGCACCAATGTCTCTCCTATTTTTGCTGGACCAGCTGGACCAACGTTAACCTCTGCCTGTGCTTGTGCTGCGATCCTCTGGTGTGCTCACCTCCATGCCGCTCACGGAACCTGTTGGCCTTGCCGTCCACCTCCTTTACTTCACTGACTTATTAATCTTTTTTTCCACTGGCTGGAAAATCATCCTGACTTGCTATTTTCAACTCGAACGCTGTTACATCCCAGGGGATGCTGACTTCCTTTAATATAGCACCTTTCTATTTTCAGAGGACAGAACTTTTGGCAGGCCGGGTTAAGGGATGATTGAGCCCGCTCGGTTTACCTGAACTACTGGTTCTTCTGGAATCTCTACCTGAGCCATTCTTAACTCAGTGGAGTTTTCTCTAGTTTAAAGAGTCCTATTTAGTCTAATACAATTTAAGGGAAACTTCCAGGCTTTCATACAAGATCTATTCCATTGGGACATAAGTACACCTTCTTTTCCTTGGATCACTAGACCTCAACCAAATGCAGGAATTCAGCCTTACGTTCATTTCCGTGTCAGCTAATGAGGTTGAGCTTTCATAAACCACGAGGGGGCAGTGTTGCCTAATTTTGCTTCCAGCCCAATACTCTTATAAAGCCCCAAAGCTTTTGTTCAACTCAAGTTTAGATAAATTGTAAAACCTAAATAAGATAATTTAATAGTTGTGACTACTGCTTCTTAAATGCCTTCTAAGTGCCAAGTGTTTTATATATTATTTCATTTAATTCTCATGTATCCCAAATAACATGTGAGTTTCTCTGCCCAGTGAGATTTAGATGGCATTGTTTCAAACGTTACTAATTCCATGACTCCAAACCACAAATTCTGTTCATTTCTCTGTGTTAAATGCCCGTGGTTCCCTCTGCTTGTGGCTCCTGAAATTGTCCACGCTGCCTCTAATTTGTGCAAATGAGTTTAGTTTTTCTGTAAGTTTCCGTAGCACATCCATTCTGTTCACTCTGAGTCTTTTAGAATACACAGGAAGGACTCAGTTTATTGTCTTTTTCTCTCCTTCAGACTCTATACCCTTCCTCTAACTCTCCTAAAGAACCAATCAAATCCCTTCCTTTCTCTCATAATGACTCAGTGGATGTGTTCATCGCTTGTCATCCAAATTACATATTCTCAAACAATGGGAGAGAGAGAAATCAGAAAGTGAAATCTTGGTGAAATGCTTTGTATTGTGAACTCAGTGGAGTATTTATAATTTAGGAACTTCAAGCATATGCAAAAAGGCTCATATACTAATCAGTATTTCATAGGATTGTTCTTCAGTAGTTACATTGTGGAGTGAACCAGTTCCTTGAAAGTTTAGCACACCAAGAAGGTATCAGAAATATCTCAAATGAATATTAATGTTTTGAAATGTCCATGTAATTGAAATCGATTTAAATGTAAAAATAATTTGAGGAATGCTAATGCAGGGGCAGAGTCTCCCACATGTAAATATGTCAAAACACATTAGAATCTCTTGAGGTGATGGCAGAAACCCGTATTGTGAGTGGGCTCCTGGGTCGGCAGATTTAACTTCATTTTTGCTCCGCTAAGCCTACTTTTTTTTTCGATGTTCACGTTTACATTTTAGTCAGAAGATTTTTGCCCTGGCCTTGTGGATTTTCCTTGGAAATGATATTTAGACTTTTATTTTAACTTTGTTTATAGTAAACTGACTTTTGGTTTAGGAATCATAAACTTCAATTTTAAAGTGATGTATAATTTTAAAAAACATGTTGGTGGGGGAAAATATTGCATGATTCTGCTTATATGAAGAATGTAAAATAATCAGACTTATAGAAATGGAGAGTAACATGGTGGGTGCCTGGGACTGGGTGGGGGTTCATTCAAGGGAAATGGAAAGGTGCATGTATGTAAAGATTTGATTTTGTGAAATGACTAAGTTCTAGAGATCTGCTGCCCAACATCATGCCTATATGTAGCAATACTGTACTTCACACTTTAAAAACTTGTTAAGAGGGTAGATTTTACATGAAGTGGTCTTACCACAAAGCAAACTAAAAAAAACCAAACCAAACCAAAACAAGATAAAACAAAAAAAGGAGCATGAGGGAACTTTGGGAGACGATGGATTTGTTTATGATTGTGGTGATGGTTTGTGGATATATATGTCCAAAGTCCTCAGATTGTTTATATTAATTACATTGTCTTTTTTACATATTAGTTAAATATCAGTAAAGCTGTTTAATTTTTTTAATGTTTTTAATTTATTTTTGAGAGACAGAGAGAGACAGTATGAGCAGGGGAGGGTCAGAGAGAGAGAGAGATACAGAATCTGAGGCAGGCTCCAGGCTCTGAGCTAGCTGTCAGCACAGAGCCCAACGCAGGGATCGAACCCACGAACTGCGCAATCATGACCTGAGCCGAAGCCGGACACTTAACCGACTGAGCTACCCAGGCGCCCCTATTTTTAACCTTTTGAGTAAATTCCATACTGTGTTCCAGAGCGGCTGCACCAGTTTCTATTCCCACTGAAAGTGTAAGGGAATTCCTCTTTCTCTGCATCCTTGACAACTCCTATGGTTTCTTGTATTGTTGATTTTAGTCATTGTGACAGGTGTGAGGTGATATCTCATTTGAGTTTTGATTTGCATTTTTCTGATGATCAGTAATGTTGAACATTTTTTCATGTGTCTGTTGGCCATCTGTATATCTTCTTTGGAAAAATGTCTATTCATGTTTTATGCTCATTTAAAATTAAAAAAACATGTTTATTTATATTTGAAAAGAGTGATTGCATGAGCAGGGGAGGTGCAGAGAGAGAGGGAGACACAGAATCTGAAACAGGCTCCAGGCTCTGCACTGTCAGCACAGAGGCTGACATGGGGCTCAAACACATACACTGTGAGGTCATGACCTGAGCTGAAGTTGGACATTTAACCAACTGAGCCACCCAGGTGCCCCATTCATATGTGGATCTTGAAAATCTTAACAGAAGACCATGGGGCAAGGAGAAGGGGGGAAAAGTTACAGACAGAGAGGAAGGGAGACAAACCATAAGAGACTCTCAAATACAAACAGCAAACTGAGAGTTGAAGGCGGGTGGGGGAGAGTGGCTAGTGGGCGATGGGCATTGTGGAAGGCACTTGTTGGGATGAGCACTGGGTGTTGTATGGCAGCCAATTTAACAATAAATTATATTAAAGTAAATAAAGTCTAGTTTGTCTGATATAAGTATGCTACTCTAGCTTTCTTTTGATATCCATTTGTGTGGTAAATGTTTTAACACCCCATCATGTTCAATCTGAAGGTGACTTAGGTCTAAAAAGAATCTCTAGTGGGCAGCATATAGATGGGTCTTTTTATTTTTTTATCCATTCTGTCATCGTATGTCTTTTTATTGGAGCATGTATCCCATTTACACTCAAAGTAATTACTGATAGATATGTATCTATTGCCATTTTATTACTTATTTTGTCATTGTTTCTGGAGAGTTTCTCTGATCCTTTCTTGTCCTTGTCACTTTTGGTCTTTGCACTCTAAGAGTCTCCGTTAATATTTTTTTCAGGGTTGGTTTGGTGATCATGAACTTTTATAGTTTTTACTCATCTGGGAAACTCTTTATCTCCCCTTCTATTTTGAATGATAGCCTTGCTTGACAGGATTCTCAGCTGCAGATTTTCCCCATTCATCTCTTTGAATGTATCATGCCGCACTCCATTTTTTTTTCTTATCTTTTATCATTCCCTTGTGATCTGATGGCTTTCTTTAGTGTTATGTATATATTCCTTTATATTTTTCTTTTGTGTATTTATTGTGTACATTTTGGCTTTGAGGTTACCATAAGATTTACACATATCATTTGTATACATATATAATTATGTAAATAGGTTATATATAGAACAGTCTGTTTTAAGTTGATAGTAACTTAAATTTGAACACATTCCAAAACTCTACATTTTTTCACCCACCCATGTTTCATGTTTTTGATGTTTATTTTTACATTTTTTGGTAACTAATTATTGTAGTTTCAGTTAATTTTGCTACTTCTGTTTCTTAACCTTCTTAGCAGATTATTAAGTGATTAATTCACTACCTCTGCTATATATTTTATCTTTCCCAGTAAGATTTTTACCTTCATTTGTTTTCTTGTTATGAGTTAATGTCACTTAAAGCTTAAAGAAATCTTTTTAATATTTCTGTAAGACCACTTTTGTAGTATGAACGTCTTTTGTCTTTGCTTATCTGGAAAATTCTCTGTATCTCTGTCAAATTTGGATAAGTTTTCTGAGTAGAACATTCTTGGTTGGCAGTTTTTTTTCCCCCTTTCCGTCTTTGACTATGTTGTGCCTTACTTCTGCCTGGCAAAATTTCTGCTGAGAAATCTGCTGCAGCCTTATGGGGTTTCCTTGTGCATAACAATTTGTTTTTTTCTTGTTGCTTTTAAGAGTCTCTTTTTATCTTTAACTTCTGACAATTTAATTATAATGTGTATTGGTGTGGTTCATCTCTTTGGGTTCTTTTTATTTGGAACTCTGGGATTCCTGAACCTGGATGTCTGTTTCCTTCCTAACTTTGGGAAGCTTTAAGCCATTATTTCTTCAAATAAGTTTTCTACCCGTTTCTCTTTTATCCTTCTGAGTCTGTATAATGTGAATATCGTTTCAGTTGGTGTTGTTCTCGAGGTCCCTTAAGTCTAAATCTTCGTTTCTTAAAAATCTTTTTTCCTCTTTGCTGTTCTGTCTGAGTGAATTCCATGGCTTTATCTGCCAGCTTCTGATTCGTACTTCTACTTCATCCAGTCTGTTGTAAACCTCTCTAGTGTCTTTTTCAGCTCAGTTATTGTATTCTTTAGCTCGGTGACTTCTGTTTGGTAATTTTTTTAAATGTTTGCTGTCTTTTTGTTGAAGTTATCTCTGTGTTCATCCATTCTGCTCCCAAGTTTGTGAGAATCTTTGTGACCATTTGAATTTTTATCAGGTAGATTATTTATCTCTGTATAATGATGGTCTTTTTTCTGAGATTGTCTTGCTCTTTTATTTGGCATGTATTTCTCTGTTTCCTCATTTTGCTTATCCCTCTGGGTTTGTTTCTATGTATTAGGCAAACCGGCTACCTCTCTGTGCCTTGAATAAGTAGACTTGTGTAAATGATGATTTTTCTCATTCAACCTGGCCCTAGCTCTTGGTTGTCTCTGAAACCTTTGTGATTGTCTAACCTGTCTAATGTCTTCTTGATATGCCTTCTTTGTTGAGGGTGTGCCAAAGTTGTCAGTGATCCAAGGAAAGGAATCTCAATTAGCACCTAGTTGCAAGCTGATTGGAAGCCAGACACTAAGGCAGTGTCTTTTAAAGTAGGCAAATATATGCATTCCTGTGGGCCCATAAGTATACTCCGTTGGCCTTCATACCTGAAGATCTCGAGGTGACAGTTGCAAAACTGGGGGCTTCAGATGAGTATATAAGCTCCTTTCTGGGAAGTCCTGGTGAACTGTAGTGAGGCCAAAGTGGTGAGCAAGGATAGTGTCTCCTTGCTCCTTAGTGTCTGGATGCGTGGGAAACCTGAAACCTGTCCCTTAGGTTGAAGCTCTAGGCCATGTAAGTAGGCCTTTTTCACAGGAACACTGTGGTTATGTTTCAGTCTGTTCTCTATGTAGTGTCCTGAGGGTGATGGCTTGCCAACAGTTGTCCTGATTTTTACAGAGCTCTGGAACACCCATCCCCTTGGCCCTCCAGGCCAGGCAGTCAAGATGGATGATGGATTGCATGTGTCCTCTGGCTTTAGCAAGGCAACTGGGAAGTGTAAGGGGTGAAGCGTGTGTGCTGGCTTCAGAAAGACAGCTGGAACATATCTCGTCTGCATGCATGTGTGGGCTTCAGCCATGTAGCAACAGAAAGCCTTGTCTGTGCACTTGTGCCAACGTTAGATTTGGAGTAGAAGAATACTATGACAACTTGTGCTCACCAGCCCCAGTCAGGGGCCAGGGGAGTGTTGCAACAACTCGCGCTCTCTGATCTTGGCAAGTGCTATGACCACTCATCCCTGCTGGTTCTAACAAGGTGGCTGGAGGGTGCTAGATCCAAGCTCACCTCCCTGTGCTAGCAGGCTAAGTGGAGAGGGCTACAGTGGCATCTGCCAGTGTCTCCATTTGGGGGATTACCTCAACTGTTCCCCACTCCTCTGGCTGATGCTCCAAATTAGCAAATAAATCTCCCACGTGTAGAATCTAGGTGTTTTCAAACTGTTTTTTTTTCCCCCTAGGTCTTGGGGGAAACCCAAGACCCCACGTGAACCCTCCAAGTGGGGCATCTCAGTTTCATATAGTACTTTGGGACCCCTGGACATCAGCCTCATTGGGTTTCCAAGACAGATGTTCTGGTGGCTCATCTTTCCTGTGTAATCTTAGGGTTCAGGGTTCAATGTGAGGTATGAACCCTTTACTGCTCTAGAAGTGTCTGAGTGGTGAGATCCTTTTATATTGTGTGTCATCACATCAAGGGTGTTTTGTTTTGTTTATAAGACCTTGTCTTTGCCTCTTCTATTCACTCAATGAGGCCCTTTTAGTCTTTGTTGTGAAGAGCAATTATCTTGTTTTCAGATCTTTTTAAGAAAGAAATGATCCATATATAGTTAGAATTTTTTTTAATGTTTTTTAATTTATTTTTGAGTCAGAGAGACAGCGTGAGCAGGGAAGGGTCAGAAAGAGAGGGAGGGAGGCACAGAATCTGAAGCAGGCTCCAGGCTCTGAGCTAGCTGTCAGCACAGAGCCTGGCACGGGGCTCGAACCCACAAACCGTGAGATCACGACCTGAGCTGAAGCCGGACATTTAACCAACTGAGCCACCCAGGCGCCCCTATAGTTAGAATTTGTTATGTCTCTGGGAGGAAGTGAAGTTCAGGATCTTCTTATGCTGCCTTCTTGAATATTCCTCTCATGATGAGAACGTTTAAGATCTACTCTTTTAGCAATTTTCAAATGTACGATACAGTATTATTAACTATAGGCACCGTGATATACACATTTCTATGATTAATTTATTTTATAACTGGAGGTTTGTGCCTTTTGATGACCTTCACTCATTTCCACCCCTCTTGCCCTCTACCTCTGGCAACCAATGATGTGTTCTCTGTATCTATGAGTTCATTTTGTTTTGTGGTTTGCTTATATTTATTTCTTTATTTTAGATTCTACATAAAAGTGAGATTGTATGTTACTTTTCTTTGTCTGACTTATTTCATTTAGGATAATGCCCTCAAGGTCCATGTTGTGACAAATGGAAAGATTACCTTGTACGTTTTCTTTTTAAAAAAATGTTTTTTATTTATTTTTTGAGAGACAGAGAGAGACAGAGCATGAGTGGGCAAGGGGCAGAGAGAGAAAGGTCACTGAATCTGAAGCAGGATCCAGGCTCCAAGCTGTCAGCACAGAGTGCAATGTGGGGCTCAAACCCACAAACTGTGAGATCATGACCTGAGCCAAAGTTGGATGCTTAACTGACTGAACTACCCAGGCGCCCCTCCTTGTACATTTTCTTATTAAGCCTCTAAAAAAAATCATGTGAAAAAGGCAGAGGACGCATTACGGTTCCCATTTTACATTTGGAGAACCAAGGCTCAAAGACATTAACTAAGTTGACCCAGACCACTGTATAATCTTTACAGTTATGTCACACCTGACTGTTCCAGAATGCTTTAAGAAATATTATATCATCTGAGATAAACTTCTACATTCTCTCTATGCAATGGAGTATCAAGTTCTATCTATTGTTCCTCATCTGTTTTTCCACCTGTCAAAATCTTTCATTCCTTAAAACAGTGTAGATAGTTTTTTCTCACTTTCAACAGGAAGAAATTTACCCTATTTTGAAGCTCCAATAGCATGTAATTGTTTCAGCCATTTGACCTTTGCTGCATGATTCCTTCAGTATTCTTTCATCTGTATTTGATTTATTGACATTTCTTGGTGACAAATCTGGACATTATTAATCTTTATATACTTTCAAAGGCTTAACACAATGTTTTTTCCCATAGTAGTTACTGAAGAAATACTTGTTGAAATAAATGCATAAGGTATTTCTCTTTTCTTTTTATTATGTGTCATTGATTCTGTACTTTCTGCCCAAACTTAATTCTAGCTACTTTTACATGCCTTCCCTCCATCCCATTCAAAGCAGTGACACTGTGCATACCTTGTCATTTAAAAACAGATAAACTAAAACCCAGACCAAATCAAAACAAAATTTCTTATGGTGTTGCTTATAGGAACTTCTCTTGAGAGTCTCTTTAAAGTTTTCTGACTTAATCCATTTATCCCCTCTTCAACTTTTTGTATTTAAAGATTGCATCTATATAGATGTATTTCTGTTCTCTGACTTTTCAGTGGGCACTTACAGGACAAGCCACAGATGATATCTGCCTTCCAAATTGATTTCTCAAACTAAATAAGATGGCTGTGGAATGCTGTATTATTTTTTGTGTTTTAAAATATGCCCCTAGTGCCTGCCACAAAACTTGACAAATGGTAGGAACCAAAAAAATAGAACAGAACAGAGTAGAGAATGAAAGGAAGGAAGGAAGGCAGGCAGGGAGAGAGGGTGGGAGGGAAGAAGAAAGGAAGGGAGGGAGGAAGGAAAGAAGAGAGAGAGAGAGAGAGAGAGAGAGAAAGAGAAAGAAAGACAGAAAGAAAGACAGACAGACAGAAAGGAAAAGAAAGAAAGAAAGAAAGAAAGAAAAGAAAGAAAGGAAGAAAGAAAGAAAGGAAGAAAGAAAGAAAGAAAGAAAGAAAGAAAGAAAGAAAGAAAGAAAGAAAGAAAGAAAGAAAGACGGAAGGAAAGAGGAAGAGAGGAAGAGAGGAAGGGAGGGAGGGAGATGTGTTGAATCAAATTGATTCACATAATTCATTTCCTGGTAAGTCAAGTTTCAAGATTACATTTTGTGACAGATATTTTCCTTTATGTGTTTGTCTATCTTATAACATTGGAAAGCAGTTGTCATTCATTTAAAAAAGTATTTAACACACAGTTTATTGACTTTTGTTTCAGTGTCTGTCCAGATTGGAACCATTTGGACAATAAATTGTGTTGTAAATCTGATATTATTAGATTTCCTATTACAAAATTACATTATCCTCATGTTCTAAACAGGTTAGATATCTCAACCATTTCTCGTTGTCTTCTGAGAAATCATAACTGTATATAAGCTGAGAAATTTGCTTTCTAATTCCTAACAAAAATAAAAAACATAGATTGACTTCTCAATGTTTTAGTATAGTCTTCACATGATAAAGTTTGATATTGGAGCTCTTTATAGAAATGATACATGCTAATATTTTTAGACACAACATTTTTATCATCAAAAGGAAGGCATAGATTTTTGTGTAATACTCTGCCCTAATTTCCTTTCTGAGTTGATGTGTTCAACATCTTTCATACTGGTTTTCATGAAATGCTGGTGGAATATATATAAGATTGTATACATGAAGCTCTAATATTTGCATATATTTTCTGTTTATTCTGTTTGATTCTCTAATTTATGAGGTTATATTGCATTTGAAGGGAAAAATATCACAGTATTCTCCAAGTGCGGTTCATGGAACATTATTGGTTTTCTATGAAACTGATAGACTTTACTTAAAAACAAACAAATGAACAAAACAAGTGGGAGGAAAGTCCATGGAAAATAGTACGAGAAATCCCAGGTTAATGTCAGACATTTTATTTTATTACAGCAGGACTTCTCAAACTTTAATCTGCTAATCTACATTAGAACTCTTCAGTGTAGTATGCAGTATTGCCCAATGTACTCAATTCCAGTATTACCAGGGCTCTTAATTTTAAGTTGAAGAAGCCAAACTCAAGATGTCTTGACTTAAAAATGGAGCTGATCTCATGTGACTCAAGTATCCAGGGGTAGATCGGCTCCAGGTATACGGGGTCCACAGAGGTGCTCCAGTAAGTCCTCAGCAGCCAGTCTCTTCCTCTGCTCTCCTCTAGAGTGAGTTTATTATCAAATAGGATCTCCAAGTTAGGAGACAAGGATGGCCATGGCAACTTTAGTTCTACATTCTACCATTATAGCAACCACAGCTCAAAAACAGCAGCTCTTTACAAAAATTCCAGGAAAATTCCACTTGTGTAAAAGCTCTTCCAAAGAAGAATCTTTTCTCTTTTGCTTCTAAATATATTTGCAGCTGCCAGAATTGTTTCTATTTTGCAGTTGGTTCTCAATAAATTGACTCTACTTACTTGGCTTGCACCACATTCCTGAACAAACTGGTGTAAACAGGAGCATAGAATTCTCCAAACACCTGGGCTGGACAATGTTTCCAGTTCTGGAGTTGAGGAGAAAAGAGGTGGACCCACATGAACCGAAAATAGAGGAGAAAAAGGAAGGAAGGAAGGAAGGGAGGGAGGGTAGGAGGGAGGAAGGAAGTGAGGGAGGGATGGAGAAAGAAAAAGGAGGGTAGAAGGAGTGAAGGAAAGGGAGGAGGAAAGGAAGGGGGAAAAAAGGAAAGAAAATTGAAGACACTATCCAAAAAAGAAATACATACTCATGTTAATGGATTCTTCATCCCCTATTTTACCAGCAATCTTCTGGATATCTACATCATACACAGATAACACATCTCAGTTTCAGCCTTGGAGTCTGATTTTATCCTACTTCTGAGCTAATGTTGTCATGCTGTTGTTTGATGGATGCTCGCAGAAGACGTGGGACTCCTTTGTCAGAGACAAGGCGTTCCTACTCACAGTGCAGCAGGCAGCATAAGCATCCTATGTGTGCATTAATTTCCCTTGCCCTGCATCTCACGCAATATGGGCCAGATAGATGCCTCACGTCTAGTGGGTTTACATCCCACCTGGGCAATAGGAACTTGGGAGAATTCACTAGTTTTATAACAAGCAGTAAGCAAGTCTGTCGTTTGGGGACACATGTTACATCATCCCTCAAGACTGCTCATTGCAAACACGACCCTGATGAAGGGCAATGTGTAGAGTAGTCATGACCTTTTATTCCTGGTATGCTGAGCAAGATGTATAGAAGCATGGGAAACACATGAAGGACTGTTTCCCAACACTTACCTGGGAAATATTACTTTAATCCCATTTCAGCCAGGGGAGAAGGTGAACAGGAAGTTTGGGAGTTGGCAGGGCTTTGTATCATTCCTGAAGTCATGTCACATAAGCTATTGCCTCCTCTGTGGAGCAATACTCCTGGTAGGAGCATAAATTCTAATTCAGGGCAGTATGCACATGCTTTAGGGACATTGTATTTTATGGGGAAAAGGAGACAATATCTTTACCTTTTATGGCTGCAGAATATAATTTGTTTGGTATGAAAAGGAGGATAAGTGAGATTATTTGGGTTTTCAGGGAGAACACTTAGCTATGCTCCCTTTTAATACCTTTGATTTCCAATCATTAAGCAGTTGCTCAGCATGCTCTGAGAAGAGTCTTCATGAAAATGAAGTGCCCAAAAGGTCTTTAGTGGGCCTTGTTCTAAATCTGGCCTCTGTGGTGGTTTGGCAGTTTATCAAAAGCCACATTAACCCTTATAAATAGTGCTTGATTGTCAAAAGACAGCCCCCCCTTATTCCAGCCTTGCAGATTGAGCCCCGCTTATTATTTTTCTTGACTTCTTGTACACAGGCTGCATGATTACCAAGTGATCATGTGTAAACAAGAGGCTGTTTTGTGCCGATAAATGGATTCCCACTGTTGCACAAGCCCCTAGGAGTCTGCATTAAAAACAAGTTGAGATGCAGAACAGAACGCAGCATTTATTTTAACAGCAGGCACTTATCATTGGTGACATTACCTGATACGGCTGATAATCTAAAGCATTATGACTTTGGAGCAAAATTTGGTTCATAAAGACATACAAGGAGATAAACCATGGCTACTAATAGAAATTGCAAGCAATGCTTTGAATAGAATAATCTTATCTACATTCATCATCCAGCTAGGTCTCTCCTCCCACTGAAATGAGACAAGGTAAATTCACAACCCTATTAATGCTAATAGCAGCTTCCGAAGCAAATCCCTTGTTCCTCCCTAGGAGAGGATGGCTGCCCCCTTTCGTTTCAATATGCTGTAAGCCTGTGTCCATTCAAGCTAATTGCTGGAAATCTGGAATACAAGCAATTTGAAATTAATCTTTTGAAATGGTGGGCAATACAGTTGTTGATGATAGCAGCTACTGGCTAAAAAGCAGTGACATTTCTCCTCAGTGCTTATTCTGATAGGCTGGTACTAAGCCATCACGGTTCCTGGGCCAGATTATCTGCTTGCACCCGTTTCTACTTCTGGCACCAGCCTGTCAAAAGACACTTGGGAAACCTAGGGAGGAAGGCAGTGGTAAGCCTGCTGGCATGGAGTTCACTGTTTTGTGATAGAATACCCCTCTAACACATTCACAGGTAGCCATTTTTCTACTTTGTGAAGTTGGTCCTGTAGCTTAAGATAATTCCAATTTTAGCATCTGTAATAGTAACTCTTCTAGCATTTCAGTCTGTTTTTCCTGAAGGTGAAATATGATAACATAGTTACAATAATAAAGAGTAAAAACAGGTGCTTATTGAGGCTCCTACTTGATTTTACGGAGAGATGATTGCTGGAAAGAAGCTGATGCCTGCTCGATCCAGCCTGAGGAAGAAGAACATTACTCTGCATAATAAAGGAGAGAGGGGTTTGAAATCTCAGGGAGGGATCTGAGGGGTTGAGGGAGGGGAAAGAGAAGATGAACCCAGGGCGGTGGAGGAATAATAAGAGACGAAGCCCTCAGGACGCACAGTGGTGTATCTGATACATAGCCCTTCATCCGTCCCTACGCTCTTCACCAAGGCATTTGCATTGGTGAATTGTCTGGAAAACACAGTCTTGGTGCTGAGTACTGCAACCTGGTGAGCGCACGAGGCTACAGGATTCTTACTGTTTATAGGACATAAAAGTAGAAAGTTTGAGCTGAGGCATCCAAAGAGTGAAGAGCTAGGAAATTCCGAGGGAGATGCCAGTCCAAACTGCAGATTTTCAAAGAAAATAGTAACAGGTAGGAAGGCTCTGAACTCAAGGGAGTGAAAGGAAGAAGTGGAACAAAGAAAGAGGGCAAGGATATTGAAGTGATTCTTTTTGTGGAGAAGATCTTAGAGGAAAAGGTTCTCCTTGGAGCCCTGCCCTTTCCCATCACTCCTAACCGGGCAGAGGTCTGGTGGCTATCGCTTCACTTCAAGAGCTGATGGGGAAGAGGCTCACAGGACCAAATTGAGGAGGCTGATGTGTGTTTTCTACAGCGGGGTGTGCCTCGCCCCCAGTGTCCGAGAAAGCCAGTGGGCCTGCAGCAGGGTAGAGAGAGAGTAAGTGGATTTGAGGAGTTAGAACATCCTCACTGGTCCTGGGGAAAGGTGTGTGTGTATTTTCCATGTGTGCATTTTCTCTCTCTGGAGAGAGAGAGTTGGCCTGGACCTGTTTTAAAAGCTCCGCAGGGGAACATGCAGGGAGAGTGCGCGGTTCCCATGTGGGCCTGAGTGGGGGGGGGGGGGGGACTCAATTGCCAAGCAGCGTGGCTCAGGTAGTAGAGGCGGAAAGACCCTGGTCCAGGGGACTTCAGTCAGACAGGTTCAGGATGGGGGTGCTCCAAAGGATCCCCCAAAGCACCCAGGAAACAGAGTCAGCTTTACACTTCTGCCAGGCCTAGGGTGCATGAAGCCAGTTTTGGACAGCAACAGATAGCAACCAATCAAACTTTTCTAATCTTGCTTCCCTTTATTTTCTCACTATTTACAACTTGCCCTCAGCTAGCAAGATGTGCTCCAGCAATTTGCAAGTGGGGAGGAGTTGAGTGGAGAAAGAGAGCCTGCACCGAGGCTGACGATACTACCTTTCCAGAAGGCAGACAGCCCGTTGGTGTACCAGACTTTAATGAGGGGTTACTGGAGAGAGCTCTTATCTTGAACTGGGCTTCTATCTTGGCATGGATACTTTTAGGATCTGTATTGAGACTGTTGTTTTGTGGTTTAAACTGACTGAAAACTTGCATATGATCTTAGAATAAGCAGAAAAGCCATGGGGCCTGCAGAGGTTCTCCAAGCCTGATTCCTGGACCAGCATCACGACGTGAAAATACATTAGAAATGAACATCTCAGACTTCCATAGCAAGAACTCTGGCCGTGGGACCCAGCCAGTCCTCCTGGAGACTCTGATGTGCGTTGAAGTTTGAGGGTCACTGAGCTAGAGGAGGGAGGCAGAGCCAGGTTTACGGGTGCTTCTTCTATCCGGCTAATAATATATGGGATGAGGTGGAGAAATGCAGGCTACACTTCATACATAATCATTTGGAGGCAATATGAGGAAATGAAGCAATAATGTTTTATGATAAATGTTGGCTACCAAACCTGTTCTTCTGCTAGCACATTTGCTTGAACGGCCCGGGCAATAAGCACACAGGTTGGGAGGGTCCGATGACTGCCTGGGCTGGGCAGGCTGCAGGGCGGTGCTGAAACCGGGGTCGCAGAGTGGATGGGATGGCTCTCCAGGCGTGTGATACCCATCGTGCGATGTGTCACCTTCAGGCACGAACAGGAGAACCACATGCAACATCCTTATTACGCTAGAGTGCACATGGAGCAAAACTTCAGTAAAAAAACCAATTTCAAGAAAAGACTCTAAATACTTTTCGGAATCAAAAAACAGTAAAGACTAGCTGTTGGTAAATGTGTCGAAAAAATACAAAGAAGCGATGAACAGATTTGCAAGCCTGAACATGATGCCAAGTCCATGTCATTTGTTAAATAAAAATGCATAGTGCATCACAAAGATATTACCAGGTGACAGGAAGTAGAGTAGTTTTAGAGATGTGAAAACTGTAATCCCAAGCCCTTAAAAAATAAGGTCTATTATAATAATTTAGAATTAAATGTAAATTAAGATGTAAAGTCATTCAGGACAATGAACAGTTGATTTCAAAAGCAGTCGTATTTTTAAGACTAAACATAAAGAAGATGAAACAAACAATTGTGATGTAACAAAGTTGTGGATGGTGTTCTGGCATATTATAGTAGCAATAACCAGGAGGCTGTGTTAATAACTTCATGCTTATGTTAATAACCTCTTGGTTATTAATTTGCTTGAATTTTCTTTTTAGACCTGAATTTTAAGAGGTTGATTTTATGATTAAAATGGATTTATGTTTCAGAGGAACAGTATGTTTCTCTTTGCCCTGTTCAGTCTATCTATGATTTGCACGTGTACGTGGGCACACGCGTAGGGGTAATTGAGGCAGGAATATCACTAATTAAAATTCACTTTGTGGAAAACATCTCTGTGAAATATGAGTGTTTTGTAAATCATTCTGTTATTTCTATTTATTATGTTCTTTCTTTCCAGCTGGGTTGTAAGCTCCATTTTTAATTTCTCATGATATTTTGCACAGTGCAATAAATAAAGGCTCAATAAAGGTTTCTGTAATCGCTAGATAAACTAGGAAAAACACGATTTTCACCAACACTGTCATCTCTTTATTGAAGTTCTTCTTGTCCATCTCTCAGCAGATGGATGCTTGAGTTACTTTGGGGGTAGGATAGAAACAGCCTAATATCTGAAATAGTTTCACTAGGAAACTGTTTTCTGCAGTTGGGGTGTTCAGTTGGGGTAATGGTATGAAGGTGGTTGAGAAGCAGCCAGTTGTTAGTACTGCCCCATTTTTTTGGTGTGGTACAGCAAATTCTTTTTCTTTCAGAGAAGTGATTTTGAAAATGACTAAAATTATCATATTAAAATTTTCAAAAATAAAGCAAATGTCCCATAAGAATAGTATCAAAATATGATGCTTTGAGCTGTATAACATTCCATTATCAAATAGGTATCTAGTCATGTGTCTCCGGTTTGAATTTATCCCATGAATTTATCCCATGAGATGTGAGGCTTATTGACAACGCAATCTTGCAGATCTAGTTAACTTCTAAACTGAGTCGGCTTAAGCATTTGTAGTTCCTCAGTCAGGAGAGAGGGAGAATAACATCTAATGGGAATGCGGAGGAAATAAAATTTTGTTGAGAGCTGTGGCGAAGCTCTTCAGCTTCCTCAGAGGAAAGACCCTATCATCATGTCATGGCTGCTCTTCTGTGAGCCGAGGAATTGAGAGGTTGACCCAGCCACCATCCAAATAGCAAAGCAGGCTTTTTCTTAGTGCCCATTTTCCTGCAAAAGCATATTTTTGATTGGACTGCAGTCAAAGGCATAATTAAATGTTACAGAGACTCTCAGAACTTTAAACCATTCTCTTTTCCCTTTTTAATTTGACAACACAAACAAGTCTAATGTTTCCTTTTGCTGGCTCCAGATGTCCATTGTGAATGCAAATGATGAGCCAGTACAGCCGATGCTTCCACAGAACCAAGAGTCGGAGTAAAAATGAATCGTTGCACATCCTGCAGGTGCCTCTGCTGAGGAAATCTTTTCATTCTGAGGACATTTAACAGAGAGAATATACAGCTGGTCAAAGAAAGCCTTTAGGCTATTTCAAAGTTTCTACACAAAATAAAATGCTTCATAAAGTTTGCTTGAAAGTGGAATTTTCGAAAATATGGTTATCTCCACTCTTTCATCTTTATTCCAATAATTCCAGGCTCTTTTCAAGCTGAAAATATTATTTTTAAGAATCAGATAAACTCCAGTATTTGTAATTCTGATAGAAAAACTTTCCATTTGGTGTATAATTTGGAGGTTGTATTCAAGTTAACAACAACAAAAATGCAGTGATTTTTGGAGGTTGTCAATAATCGCTGCTTACAGCTTGATTATTTTGGATTTCTCAAGATCTCTTACAGCCATACATTTGTGCTAAAGCCTTTCAAATGTCACCTAACGAGAACCATTTATGTAGATGACATTGATATCTGACTGGGGAGAGAGCTGTTCACATACTTAGCATCTGAACTAGAATTTGCCATCTGATTTTCTCAATCAAGGTCTGCGATTTGGGAAGACTCTATCGCAGAGTCTAAATTGTGTACTGAAGTACTTATGACTGCAGAATTTGGAATTGGAAAAAGTATCTTGATAGTTTTGTCTCTCCTCCTTTTCCTCAGAAGCCCTAAGTGATTATACGGTCTATGTCTGTAGGCTCCCCCTGTGATGACTCAACTGGATTCCTCTTCCCTCAAAGATCTCAGTATTCTAAAATAATTTTCTTCCTTCCTAACGCTGGCTAAAACACCAATTCTTTCAGCACAGCTGACCACAGCAAGAGGAAAGCAAACAGATGGAGTTAATTCACGTTAAGAGGAGAAAGTCTGCTAGCCTCCATGCGGGTATTTGCTTTGTAAAAGAGGTTGCTTGAAAAGCTAAATTTATCTCTAATTTGCAGAACGTATGAAACGAAGTAGAGAATTTCAACTGTGAGGAAGAGAGTTAGGTGTTTGCATTTTTCAGTGTGTGGACCATAATAGATCAGAAAAGAGCTGACCAGAAAAAAAAGAAAGATGGAACTACAATTGAATGATTAACACATTTAAGGACAAAGGTCTCAATTAGAGATTGGTTACTCCTGAACATATTGAAAAGAGGCACATTTTGGCAAGGTCTATCCTATCATAGTTCAGAAAAGAGTCATTTGTATGTAATAGAGTTTTTAGGAATCTATACTGGCAAGAAGATCCTATATTGAAAAAGATCTAATTTACACTAAATATTTGATTATCTAACTCCATTCTGTTTCTGTACTTTCTAAGGAAATCAACTATTTCATTCCTAGGTGGTTGTGTCTATAGAGAAGAAATGCTCTGGTCACAGAGCCTCAAAGAACTCAAGACCAGTTTTTCACATAAGTCAGGGTAGGCGAAGGAAACAGAACCACTATGATGTTTTTATAGAGACTGTATTTTATACAATTGTGGGAGATGGTTAAGGAGTCTTTTTCTGTAAGGCTGTTATCTTTGCTTCTTTTCTGGAGCTTAAAGCTTGTAGGACGTGGAGTCAAGAAAAGATGTGAAGAGAGGGAGAGCGAGGAAAAACTGGAAACCATTGGCACAAGCTGGAGTCCACGAAGATGGACTGGAACATGGGTCTCTTACTGTCTCCAGCTGTTATGGTGTGGGTGATCTGCAGAAGAAACTGATGTCTTTTGTCACAGAGCTATACACATACTTGGGCCAGGAGACAGAGAATCTGTGCCCCCTGTCAACTGAGGATCAGCTGAAGTATCAAGAAGCCATGATGGAATAGCACCTGGTGCCCCTTAATCACCCTGAAGGGGAAAGCGGTGTGGCTGCTGCTTCAAATCAGCCATTCAGAACGTGAGCAAAAAGCCTCTTTGGACCAATGTGTGTGAGTGGAGGATTATGGGAAATGTAGTTCCAACTTAGCTAAATCACTAAGGTCAAACCTATTACACGGAACAATAACACATTGACGTTTTGGTTTTATTCATCCTTTCATAAACCTGTTAATAAGAATGTGGTCCTGAGAGATGGATCTACCCTGATGTTCTGATAAGATATGGGGACTAGCTGAGGGCTAGAACCTAGGAGAAGTTTATCCCACAAAGCTAGTGAGAGACACTCTGTGAGCCCTGTTTTTAGACAGCCTACTTCAACCCCTGGGGTAGCGCAGACGCAGTCTCTCATCATTTTCCTGCTGGTTGCCTGGAATCCTTCTTCTTCTTCTTCTTCTTCTTTTTTTTTTTTTTTTTTTTGAATTTCTACACCTGGAACGTCTCAAATTCCCACCTCAGAGGTTACCGTGGGCAGTGACTTTTCTTTGGCGTTCAGAGGACAGAAGATGAAAATAAGTTTTTCTATCCCCACATTATCCCTTTGTTCTGCTAAGTATCAAAAGAGCCCTTTCATTGTCTGTTTTTACACTTCGTTTTCTGTCAAACTGCTTAATTAACAAAATTATCCAAATGTTACAGACAGAGTGATAGGTACACTTTCCTGGCTATGTCGACATGCATTATCATATCAGCTTCTCACTGTACCCTCCCAGTTCTGTGTGAGAAAATCAGTTCTATCTTCTAAGCATCTACTTGGTGTGGTGCTGCTGTAATTAGGTTCAGATTTAGCCTAAATGTAGTAAGTTAAGCTGGATGCACAGGTGCATATTGCATCCCAGTCAGTGATTCCAAGCAGGGCATGGAGTCAGTTGGGGAGGAAGCAGAGTATACAAATCCATCAACGCTGATTGAAAGACCTCTATTCCAAAAGTTGAATATTTAAGAAAAATATGAGTAACAGTTAATTAAGCTAGAAACTCCTCCACATTCTCCAGCCTTTATCTTCTAGTGGTGTCTAGTAACTGACTACAAGTTAAAATGTTAGAATGAAAACACCTGTAAAGTAGCTGACTTTTGAAAGGGTGAGTGAGTTGTATCATTTGGGAGTTATTTTTCTCATCATGTGCAATTGTTTTGGCCCATAGTGTTCAAACGCTCAGAAGCCATGTTACCTGACAAACGTAGTTTGTTCTAGCGTTACCTACCACTTCTGGTGTTGGGATACCCGACCGTCTGTGACATCACACGAAGCTTGTAAGCCAGGGTGGTGACTTGAACCTGGAGTCAGAGTGGGTGCTGGTGAGAACCAGGTGACCCATCTAAGGGAAAAGGGTCAGGGAATGAGCAGCCAGAAGGTAGAACTAACACTGGAGAGAGGGACACCCGATGCAAGGAGTCGGAGATGGCTTTTGTTCTGGACTAAGCCTTTTCCTTGGTCGGGAGAAACTGAAACTTCCGGTTTAACTCAGAACTTCAACCTGGTGGTGAGACATGGGTCTGTGGGTGGAGTTAAGTGGAGAGCTTTCAGGTGAAGTAAGGTGGAGTGAGGTTGAAAGGACGGCTGTCAACAGGGAAATACAGTCACTCAGACTTCTGAAAAGAATTCGAATGACACGGTGCAAATCAGACCACAACCACATCAGGTAGAGGTGCTCTCATTTTTTTCCCCAACTTTTGTGTAGAAGTGACTGTCTCTTTAAGACTCCCCCTCTTCTTCCGGCCTCGCTTCAGGTTTCTGGGATTTGGCAGCAACACAGTCAAATCACAGAGAGTGAGATTTGGGGGAGAGGAAATAATTGAAAAGCTTGCTTGCTTATCAGGCAATAAATTATGTCCTGGGATTGATGCCAGGGTGGTTTTGGAGGGGCCAATACATACTGACCTCTGAAAAAAATGGATTTAATATTGAGCGGCCTTTGTATGAAATCTTAACTAATGAGGGGCATGTCAAAGCCCCGCTGGTTAGGCAGCTCCTGTACGCAGTTGCAACAAGGTTGGGAGGTTGGATTCCGCTGACATCTGTCTGGCAGAGACACCGCTGTTTGGAACCTCCTGCTAATCAGAAGTTTGTCCAGACCATTTCTCCTTTGGTAGATCATCCTCCACTGAATTGTAATGCAGATTAGGGGGAAGAGCTGCCCAAATTTAAAAGGCACTGTCAAATCTAGTGGTAGTTGCCTACCCCAGTAAGTGTTTCTAAAACCGAATAGCTGTTGAATCGAAAGGCAAATGGACTCTGTTCCTGATAGAGGAGCACAGATCAGGATTATAAATAAATAAAATTAAAATAAAAAAGATTAAACTATAAGTATTGGATGAAATATTTAATTAGGGTCTATGGTTAGATGAGTTAGAAAAACCCTATGCAGGTGGTTAAATAGAGGAAAAATCAATTACTTATGAAGGATTTTTGTCAATACTAATATCTGTAAAGTGATTTAAAATGTATAATCTCATTTGATTATCTCAATGCTGTGACTTAGGTCCTATGATCTTTTCTGTTTACAAAAACAAAAGCAGACCTATCTCACTAATGCAGTGGTTCCTAATGGGGCAATTTGGCTCTGAGGGGACATTTGGCAACGTTGGGAAACCTGTCTAGTTGTCACAGGCAGGGGAGGGGTGCTGCTGGCACCGGATGGGTAGTCAGGGGTGCTGTGGAGCCTCCTGTAATGCACAGGGAAGCGTTATGATGAATCCAACAGTGAATTACCCAAAGCAAAACAGTGCTCTAAGGTAATGACATTACATGGTACAAACAAGACTAGAATCCAGACTTTTTAACTGCCCAAATGTTGTGCTCGTTATAATAGACATTATAACAGGGAACACATTGGCAGGAGAACTTTTTTTTTTTTTTAATGATGTTTTATCCCTTCTAAAGAGAGTCACCCTCCATCCTGGTATTAGAGAAATTTGGCTTGCTGGCTCTTCATAGAACTGAAGAAGCATCAGTTAAAGGGTTGACAACAGAAGATTGCAGAAGCAGGGATGGTATTAAATTGCCCTGAAAAACGAAGTGTGATATAAAGAGCCTAGAGGAAGCATTGGTAACATTGGGTTGCAGATGTGGGAGGTGGGACCAGTAGGGAGTTGGTGTTGAAAAAGGAAAAACTAGGAGAAAACCAAAGGGGTTTTATGGAGAAGAACATGGTGATTGATGGGACTTAACAGGAACAAATGGGTATATCTCGTGAAACAAACATAACGCATTTCCCCACCACTAAAACACTGGTAAAATTTACATTGCTCATTGCTACTTACAGAGTCAAGTTCATATGTGGGTGTTGCCCACATCCATTTATAAACATTAATAATAATCCTGCTGCAAAAAAGAAGACAATCTCTACACTTTAATTTGGGGGTTTTCACTGGGTCTTAATATATGCCCTAAAAAGTAGAGGATTAGAAATTAGCAAAAAAAAAGTGGGTCTCTGTTATACTTTTCATTACCATGTGACCACTGAAACTTAATTTTCTCATCTGTAAAATAAGGTTCATGATACCAGCCCTGTGCCCTTCACAGATATTTGATAAAATAGATAATGATTTGTCAACTGTAAAATGATTTACAAAGCTTTTAAATATCACTAGTATGTTGATGACTCTTCAATTTCTATTTCTAGTGCGGGCCAATCTCAAAGTCCCCAAGTAGGCTTTCTAGTGCTAGTGCGGGACGAGTTGGAGCTCGCTGTAAAATCGGTGGAGCCAGCACCCTCAGTGAAATGCAGCAGGAAGCGGGTGTAGGAGTCTGTGGAAGCGTGTTGCCTCTGCGTCTGGCGGTGGACCCAGGGTTGCTCTTGGCCAGCAGGCCTCCTGAAAGAAAAATGGATTTGACGTGAGCAGAGAGGGCAAACTGGAGCCACCAGCGCCTGTGTGCTCCTGCCTCTTCACTTTGTTGAGTCAGAATGACCCTCAGAGAGTAATGGCAGCTACTTTACTCCCACCGACATGGTTAATTTTATGTGTTAACTTGACTAGGTTAGGGGATGCCCAGAGAGCTAGTAAAACATTATTTCTGGGTGTGTCTGGAAGGGTGTTCTGGAAGAGATTAGCATTTGAATTGGTGGAGTGAGCCAAAATCATGCTCACAGATGAGGATGGGCATCATCCAGTCTGAGCACTGGAACAGAACCAAAGGTAGAGGAAGGGCAGATCTGCAATCTTGGATAGAACTAGAACATCTATCTTCTCCTGCCCTTGGTTATTGATGCTCTTGGTTCTGGGGCTTTTAGACTCAGACTGGGACTTACACCATTGGTTCCCTAATTCTCAGACCTTTTGCACTCTGATGGAATTACACTCCTAGCTGGCAGATGGCAGATTGGAGGACTTCTCATCCTTCATGATCATGTAAGTCTATTTATACAATACATCTTTTCATATCTATATCTATACCTATATCTGTATCTATCTATCTCCTATTGGGTCTGTTTCTCTGGAGAACTCTAAGATATTCTTCCCAATTTCTTAAATTTGACTTTACACCAATTCTAACCAATAGCATATGTGAAGGTGATTCTAGGAAACAAAGTTTCAGTTTCAACACATTAACAAAGTACAAAATAACTTCAATATCATATAGTTTACTTATTTAATATGCTTTTTAATTAATGTATCATTATCTAAAAAATTGGTAAGCACCTCCAATGCAGGGTAATCTGCTTTATTTAGTAATAGTTCAAACCACCAAGAACAGTGCCTGGCACATAGCAGGTGCGTCTTATGGAATGACTATACCCCCCTCAGAATTCCTATCTTGATATTCTGCCCCTCAAGGTAATGGTGTTAGGAGGTCAGCCTTTGGGAGTTGATTAGGTCACAAAGGTGAACTCTTGTGAATGGGATTAGTGCCATTAAAAAGAAACCCCAGAGAGCTTGTTCCTTCTTTTGTGCTGTGAGGACATAATGTGAAGAGGGCCATCTGTGAGCCAGGGAGTGGGTTTTTGCCAGATGCCTAATCTTCTAGCATTTGAACTTGAGCTTGAACTTCTGGTTTGAGCCACCCAGACTGTGATATTTTTATTATAGTAGCCCAAATTAAGACAGTGCATAATGACTAGTTGTTGGGGGGCAAAACAAAGGAGGAGGGACATAAAGGAGAAATGTAGGAAGAATTGAATGAAAAAAATGGGTTCATTTGTCTAAATCTTTAAATTTAAGACCTTTGGAAATTGACTTTGCAACTGCACGGAAAGTGCATTTTCATGCACTGAAAACAGTAGATTGCATCTTAATAGCTTAAGGGAATTCCATCAGCCTTTAGATATTTCTGTTTGTACACAAGAGATTGATGGTGAATTCAGTGGAATTCACTTTAACATTAATGAGGACTTGCTCTGTGCCAGGCACAGATCTGAGCTGGATTTGTAGATATTTGAAAGCATCAAAGCATCTCTCAAGTCAGGATTGTTCTTGTATCGTGGAAAAAAGTGGTTGCTTTTGGCATGACCTTTTTTGCCAGGAAAAAATTCTGGTCAGATCAAAGTTTCCATTATTTCTGCCCTTGAGAATTTTTGTCAATAGGAATTTGTTCCTTTAGCTTAAAGCCATTTTTTTTTAAGGTCTCAGTTTAAATGCAAATACATATTATTCTCATCTATCAGTGAGCATTTAAAAGCCATTTGTTGTAGGGGCTCCTGGTGGCTCAGTCACTTAAGTGACCAGTTTTGGCTCAGGTCATGCTCTCATGGTTTGTGGGTTTGAGCCCCACATTGGGCTCTGTGCTGACAGCTCAGAGCCTGGAGCCTGCTTCAGATTCTGTGTCTCCCTCTCTGTGTCCCTCTCCAACCTAGGCTCTGTCTCTCAAAAATAAATAAACATTGGGGAAAAAAGTAAATAAAAAGAAGTTTATTGTATTTCTTTAGGGAGGAAGGCTCTGCAAAAAAATAGTGCAAAAGGAAGTAGATTCAAGATATGAAGGGAGAGAGGCAAGGGAGGAGGTCAGTGTAGGTTGCTGCCCTGGCTGGCAATTGGCGGCAGAGGAATGGAGTGGCTTCCTGGGTGTGGAGAGAACTGAATGCCATCACTGGGAAGTTACCTGTGTAGGAAAAACTCCATTTTTCTTCCTTCACACTACAGCCATGGTCATGGTAATTCTGACACCAGAGGTGAGGGTTTTCCACATACCAATTCTCCAACATCAGCTGGGTGTCCTACAATTCAATTCCACCCTGACAGTCCTGACATTCAGTACCTGGAGTTAGTGCAGACCCTGCAGGAGAAAGACTCAGTCCCATAATGTTGCTCTCCACTTCAGATACTAGTCGCAGATAGTGAGTTCCTACCTTCCTGACAATTTCTGTCTGTCTTGGCTACAATTCCCAGGTTCCCATGACCCCTTCCTTGGGTTTGCTCATTTGGTAGAACTGCTTACAGAACTCAGGGAAGCACTTACTGCATAGTAAGGATATGATCAAGCACACAGGGGAACAACCAAATAAAGATATACACGAGTAAGGAGTAAGGTCAAGGAGGGTCCTGGGCACTTCTGTCTGCTTGTTGGGGTGAGACACACTCCTGGCATGTGGATGTGCTCACTGACCAGGAAGCTCTCCGGATTCTGTACTTCGGGGATTTTTATGGAAGCTTCATTATGTAGTCGTGATCAATCATGAACCTATACCCCTTCCTGGAGGATGGGGAGTGGGGTGGAAAGTTTCAAGCTTCTAATTATGTCTTGGTCTTTCTGGTGGCCAATTTCCATGCTCATTCTATTAAAGGAACTCACCCAAAGTCACCTCACTGGAACAAAAAGATACTCCTATCACCCAGGAAATTCCAAGAGATTTAGGAATATTGTGTCAGGAGCCAGGAACTAGAATCAAGGTCCAAATATCAGAACAAAAGATGCTCATGGTGCTCTTATGACTTAGGAAAGTACAAAGGTTTTAGGAGCTCTGTACCAGGAACCAGGGGCAAAGACCAAGATAAATATTTTTTCTTATTTCATTGTGGCCCAAGCACATTCATGTTTGGCTTCTATGTGTCCCTACCCTAATCACTTTGGGAGGGAAAAAAAGACATTCAGCACATTTCTGTATGTAAATGTATGTAATTCTCTTAGTAATATATCTCAGCATCAATTCATTGAGAAGTATGGACCTTAAAATGTAACTCCTACAGGTTCCTAAAACACTTTGGAGATTTTTCAAGGTCAAACCTATCTCCCTAAGAATACTAGGGCATCGCTTCTCGGCCTTTTGGCTAAGATCAGGCGAAGAATACTAGGGAATTACGTGTCCTTCTCACCCTCACACCAGTATATAGCGGAGCTTTCCAGAGGCTTCATGATGTGTAATGACATTACCGTCGGACAGCTAATACAATGTGTGCTTGTGCATTCTTGCATTTTTAAAAAATAGTTTCTTTTTTTTTCAATGTTTATTTATTTTGAGAGAGAGGGCACTGGTAGGGGAGGGGCAGAGAGAGAGAAAGGGAGAGAGAGAATCCCAAGCAGGTTCCATGCTATCCACGTGGAGCCCAATGTGAGGCTTGAACTCACAAACCATGATATCATGACCTGAGCCAAAATCAAGTCGAATACTTAACCAATTAAGCCACCGAGTGCCCTCATTCTTGTACTTTTAAAAACTTCTCAACTTTAAAATAAATAAAAACTATTCATCTGAATTACTGATAGATATCCCCCATATAAATAAAAGCTAGTCAGAGTATCCAATAGTTACTTTAAGAATATAAAGTGAATCTGGAACCAAAAATTTGAGAGCTGTTAGTTTGGGACAGCTTCTAAAACTGGCTGGAATATCTCACAAGGCGAGGTTGCTCAGGACTTTCTGTTTCATTTCTGCTGGTTTCCCTTCCCTTATTTCAGAACACACAGGCTTAGATCCCACAGGAAAAGGACAGGAAAATCTTGTTAGAGTATTTTATACCATTCAAAGGCTTTGAGGTCTAAAACCAAATGAAAGGAAATGGATGTTTTGGTATGTGTGGCAGAATCAGCCTTTTTCAACATTAATCTTTTGCATCTTTAATCAGCTGTAAAATAGAATGAGGAACCAGCTAAGTAGGCAATAGATATGCACGCTCATCTTACAGGGAGGCAATAGGAACCTCAGCCCTCCAGCTAATCGGGCAGAATAAGTCATCCACCTTTAATTAAGAGTTGTTTCACTAGTTGGGTCTGTGGACCCCAGGAAAAACAGTGGTGGTCAGGAAATATGACTCAAAATGACCCAGTTATAAGATGCCCCTGTAGAATGTGTGTGTTATATCTGACTGTCCCTTAGCAGTCCAGAAAACTGTATCCTGAATTCTACTCCTGTTTGCAATAAAAAGATAAGTAGATACTGAGCAAATTCCTAAAAATGCAGGCACAACTTTATTTAGAGAGACCCACAAAATTGAATTTTCATGAATTATAGAGGTAATTAAGACAATCAGCTTACTTTTTTTTTTTAATAATAATTTAGATAATAGGTCTGTGTTCTCCTTGGGAATAACTGGGACACTTTCTAGATGAAGGGTCAATAATTCGTCACTTTGGAATGTGATTTCTGCACAATAACCACACCATAAATGTGGAAGTAGTTAATGCCCACCTCCAAGAAGTGAACTCTTTGCATCCCTGTGTTTTGTCTGCATGAAACATGGAAGGGCTGCTCTTTACAATTGTAGTTTTGAATTTAATTTTTGGCCAATTTTTTACTCATCTTCAGGGAAAACTGAAATGTGTGGTCACACTATTTTTTTTTTTATACTGGATCTGTTAGAAAATAACTAAAGTAGAGATGTGATAATGGATAGAAAACAATGCCTATTTCCTGTCTGTTTTCCTTTTCCTTTTGTTTTTGGAATACTGATTTCAAGGAACTACTGTAATCATATCTCAAAGGTTTTGGCACACTGTTCCCACCTATTGTTTGGTTTTACTGTTGCTTCCCTCATTGTTTTTAATTCTCTTTCCCATTTCCCTCCTCTCAGTCACCTGTGCCAAATGGTTTGAAACAGATATGTACAAAGCCCCATAACATGGATAGTGGTGTTTTACGTGGGAGGTGTTTTTCATTTGTGTTGATGGTATTATGTTTTAGAGGTCATTTTATATCTTACATTTTTAAATATTTATTGATTTATTTTGAAAGAGGGAGAGAGAGAATCCCAAGCAGGCTCTGCACTTTCAAGCATAGTGCCCAGCATGGAGTTCAGTGTCATGAACCATTAAGATCATGACCTCAGCCAAAATCAAGAGTCTGATGCTTAACTGAGCCACCCAGGCACGACACCTTACTTTTTTTTTTTTAACCTTAATACTGATTTTTAAGAAATCTATCCAAGTTTTGGCAAAGCATGCTTATTGTTTCTAACTGCTTCAGAATATTCTGTAGGAATGCATTTGCCTCTTTCTAGTGATGTGTTTCCCTAATGATGAATGGCAAAACCCATGCCCTGCTGACTAATCTTTTGTCCTTTAGTTCTGAATTTAAATTGCATAGAGGAGGGATTTCTATTTTATTTACCGCTGCATCTATAGCACCCAGAAGAGTGCCTGGCACATAGTAGAGGTTCAAGAAATTTTGTTGAATTAACTCATTTGCATTTGGTTAACATGTGGAACACATAGGTGAATTTAAACTGCTTCCTTAGAAAATTCCATCCTGACTTTCTAGCCTACGCTAAGTTTTCATACTCGTTCACTATATCCTGGTCTTTTCTATGGAAGCACCAACCACAGTTGTGATTGTAATTACCCCACTGTCCTTATTCCCTTTCCTGCTTTCCTCATTTGTTGCTATCAAACATGTAACTTCACTATGTTTTTACCATTTGGCGATCTCTGCCAAAGGTTCTTATTGGCGTGTGATTCTTGGCAGTGGAAGGTAGTGATGGCAATAGCATTGGTTTTGAGAGAATTGCAAAATCTGCATCAGCATTAACCCTGAGCCTGGGAAAATAAAAAAATTAATAACTATGAAATATAGCCTAACTGAAGTTCTAGAGACCTTTCCCATTGCTTTTTGTTCAAGTGGACTCTATAGAGATTCTAGAACAACTTCTGACTGTGGCTGATAAACATGGACTGGCCCTATAGTTCCCAAATGTCATGAATGAGGAATAGTGAGCTTTTCTCCTACAAATCTGACTCTTCTTTATTCCATGAAAGCTGTTTGGACAGAAGGAATGTGGGTGAGAGAAAGAGGGGAGAGATCAGGAAAAAAAGTAAACACAGTGTTCACAGGAAAGATTGATGCTTTCAAATATTAAAATTATTAAAATAATAAGATTATATCTGAAAAGAATTATCAACGGAATTATTCTCTGAGTCCTTGCTGTAGAAAAATTTATGGATTTATTCAGTGAGGGAACTTGGCTCAGTTTGTGGCTAGAACCTAATCAATGCAGTAAAGTACTCAACAAGGCTGAATGTAATCTTTGCTTCTCTCACTAAACTGTAATTTATTAAAAATGAATTCAAGATCCGTATTGCTAAGTATCACCCACTAGTGCAGGGTTAATTATATAAACTTCAAAAACATGCTAGCAGTCATCATAGATAAATTAGTAGCTGGCATAAAATCTGATGGTAGAAGAAATATGCTCACAGGCTGACAATTTCTGATAGTCAGGAGTACATGGAAAATGTAGTTTAAACATTCATTCTCTAGTTTAAACACTAATTGGTTAGTAGTTTGATCACAGACATTGATACTGTTGACCTCATTAACTTTACTGTATCTCGACATGTTAAAAATGCAGAAGAAAAATAAGTGCACAAAATAGGAATCAGACTCCGAAAATGTTCTGTTGTCTTGAAAGCTCAATTAGGAATGAAATGTCAGTTTTGTAGTGTGAGCTTTTTTGGAGCTAGTTTGCAGCAATCTGACATTCACTTTCAAGTAGAAATCATGTAGTATCTGACAGTAGTTTTTTACTTGGTTCTCTTTTAAATGCTATTAGGTCTGTTCTCTTTTTCTTTCTTTCTTTTTTTTTTTTTTCTTTTTCTTTCTCTTACCTTTTTTTTTTTTTTTGGCTAGACTTGAGGGACAAGATAGAAATGTGCTCTGGATTGCAAGTGCTTAGAAAGTGAGGTGTAAGTGACTATTAAGATATGACTTATTTGATGGTACTTCCTTCTTTCTTTTTTTCTTTTTATTTCTTCTTCCTTTTTTAAATTGGATTTTATATTCTTCTTTATGAAAGTTAAAGGAACAAAAAGTTCTATCTTTGTGGTCTGGTAAATGATACCAAGCTCTTAGGGTATGGCAAATCAGGATTTTTCTGAACCCAGAGTTACTATGCATAATTGTAATCTCCTGGGTGGGAGCCCTGGGAGCCCTGGGAGCCCTGGGACTTTCAGCCTCACAGCCCCTGTCCTTCCCTACGCCCGAGGGTCCCGGCACACCTCCTCCCGTCTGCCACCTCTCCTCAGCCTCACACGTCTCCCGACTCATGGTCCATCTTGTCACATTCACTCCCACTTCATTTGTTCATTTTTTTAAAGTTTTATTTTTGAGAGAGAGAAAGAGAAAGAGGAAGAGGAAGAGGAAGAGGAAGAGAATGAGTAGGGGAGGGATAGAGAGAGAGGGAGACACAGAATCCCAAGCAGGCTCCAGGCTCTATGCTCAGCACAGAGCCACACACATCTCCCAACTCCCGATCCGTCTTGTCATATTCACTTCCACTTCGTTTGTCTTTTATTTATTTTCTTATTTTAAAGTTTATTTATTTTTGAAAGAGAAAGAGATAAACAGGCAGACAGAGCATGAGTAGGGAAGGAGCAGAGAGAGAGGGAGACACAGAATCCAAAGTAGGCTCCAGGCTTCAAGCTGTCAGCACAGAGCCTGACGTGGAGCTTGAACCCATGAATGATGAGATCGGGAGCTGAGCCAAAATCAAGCGCTTAACCGAAGCACCCAAATTCACCTCCACTTGAGACCTCCATGACTATCATAAGGTTGGACCGTCCCTTACATTTACAGCACTTACTACCTGCTAATACCTGAAGTTTTGTTAAGTGTGATTTTTGCAGGGGCGCCTGGGTGGCTCCGTCGGTTAAGCATCTGGCTTCGGCTCAGGTCATGATCTCACAGTTTGTGGGTTTGAGCCCCGTGTTGGGCTCTGTGCTGACAGCTAGCTCAGAGCCTGGAGCCTGCCTCGGATTCTGTACCTCCCTTTCTCTCTGACCCTCCTCTGCTCACACTGTCTCTCAAAAATAAATTAAAAAAAAAAAAACCCGTAAGAATAAATGTTATTTTACCTGTATAAAGTGTAAAACAGTAGGTATTTTTCCTTAATCTGATAACTAAGAGAAAATTTATTATTTATGAGTGAAGCTACTTAGGAGAATACATTTATTTCCTACACTGCCATTTCCCATCACAGATATGGAGATGATCATTTAAAATTAAGACCAAGTTTGGACCAGGTATTCAACTAACAAGAACTTTAAGAATTCTTTATTGCAAAGGGCTGTGATGCTACTCATTGCAAATTCTGACTTAGGTCTTAAAATACATTTTGAGACTTGGAATTTCAGAAATTTTTAAAGGAAAGAGAATTTAAATATTGTGTAGTCTAGTGGTTTTTAAAATTTGGAGCGTAAAGTCAGAACAAATCCTATTTTTAAATAAATTTCTACTGAGAGTGAAAGCAGAGCCTTGGCAATGGATGGTACCCATGTTCCTTTCTCTTTGTTCTCCTCTGCGGGACCCCAGGGCTTCATGAAACACCACTCTAAACCATCCTAAAGCCAGTGATGAGGTCCATATTCAGTTCTATTTTGACTTTTAAATATTTTCTTTTGTCAGACATTCCACTGCCACATTGTGGAGTCCTCTGCAAAGGAGCTGTGATCTGATCTTCCCTGGGTAGATGCACTAGTTTTCTAGAATCCTACCAAGGCCACTTTTCATTTTGTCTTCTTTTCCTGCATCTGAAAGCTCAGCATGTCCAACTAAGATATCCACTAATAGCTCCTGAATTTGCCCTTTCTTTTCCAGTTCTTTACCTACTGTCCTCATTCTAAGCGGTTTTCCTGTTTTGGCCTCTCCCCACATTCAAACACTTCAGTCTGAGGGACAGATTAAATCTATCAAGCCAGTAGTAAATTTATTTTAAGTCAATGGTAAATTTAAAGTCCCTAGTTTCCTTAACAGTAACTAAAGCTGGGGCGCCTGGGTGGCTCAGTTGGTTAAGCATCCAACTTGAGCTCGGGTCATGATCTCAAGGTCTGTGGGTTTGAGCCCTGCATCGGGGTCTGTGCTGACAGCCCAGAGCCTGGAGCCTGCTTCAGATTCTGTGTCACCCTCTCCGCACTTCCCCCATACTCTCTCTGTCTCTCTCAAAAGTAAATAAGCATTAGAACAACAACAACAACCCAGCAACTAAAGCTGTCTTACAGCAGCCAAAAGACAAGGGAGCATTGAGTGGATGAGCCTTCATACTGCCGGTAAACATTGTGGGTACATTTGTCCACCCTCTGGCAAACGTCATCACAAAGGGCTTCTCAGCTCTAAACATCTTTGAGAACAGCTGAGATAGGAGAGAAAAACAGTGGTTGTTAAGGCATAGATTCAGATATAGACAGAATCTGTCCCCAGAAAATTCATATATTGGAGTCCTAACCCCCAGTATTCCACAGACTGTGATCGTCATTAGAGATAGGGCCTTTAAGGAGGCCGTTAACATTAAATGAGGTCATATGGGCGAGCTCCAATCCAATATGACAAATGCCCTTATAAGATGAGGGAAAGACACCATGTGTGCACAGAGGAGAGACCCTGTGAAGATATGGCGAGAAGGCATCTCAGGTTAAGCTATCAGAGCAGTTCCTCAAAAGGAAGTTTACCTCCTGGTCTATTGCAGGTTTATAAAATATTAGCACTCAAGTAGATTTTAGGGCTTAATAATACAAATCTTTAATTTTTGTTAGCATACGGGTTATAAATATTTAGAGGGAGTTCCATACTACTTGAGTGGAACATTTTAATCTTGTCTACTTCTCAAGTTCCTCCAGGCTTAATGGTCTTTCTTTTAATCTATAATAATATATATTTATGGAGAATTTAGATGTTTTTTCTCATGCTTTGGGGAGAACAATCTCCACAAATATTACACCATCGCAGGGAACAATATACCCAGAGTTGGCAACATTGACCATTTTAGACCATCTGAATACGTTTTAAATATGGTTAATTGTCATAGCATATGATAAACACAGCTCACAAAAGGGAAAGTCAGTTTATAAAGAGAAAGTCTGTCATCTTTGAAACTATAAAAAATAATTGTTAAACTGTCATAAGGTTAAAGATTTCATCTTAATAATTTTGATAAATGGCAAATATTTCACTGTTATAAAGACATGCGGTTAATTTTAGAACATTTAACAGTAGCCTTGCCTTTTTTTTTCTCCCTAAGGAAATGTAGCAGGACTTCTTGTTTAAAAAAACTCTTCAAGATCATTTAGCTGGTATTTCCTCATGTATGAAACATATTCATTGAATAGCTAACTGATGAATTGATCTAATTTTATCAGCAAAATTAAATTTTCTCTTTAGGTAGGTGTTTTAAAGACTCCTATGTGAAAACCTCAGCTAATGAGTATGTGCATAATAGTTTGTTTTATTAGACGATTATTTTTAAACTAATTCCTGCTTGGAGAGCCATATATTTTTTTTTCTTTCATAGAGAAAACCATTTCTTTTAAAATATTTGAGAAATATATGTGAGATCACCATGTAACATCATAGAGTCTTTAGACATATACCCCCCAAACAAAAATAAACCTCAGTTGTACTAGAAACTCACATCTTTAAAGACCTAAATATTGCTTACTCCAAGTTTTTTATTTCACAGAAAGCTAGGTGGAGGTAAAGCCAAAGCTAGAAGCCAGATCTGTCGTTTTTGTATGATTTTATACTGTGCTTCACTAACTGTATGGCATCTTTACGATCAGAAATTTGGGGGTCAGATATTTTCAGGGTGACTGGTCTAGGAAGATATTGTCCTGGTGTCATCATGTGAGGCCAAATTGTAGAGCACAGAGTTCTAATCCTTAACATGTCATCCAGGGACTTTGGGCCACAAAAGGTGGCACATTTAGCTTGGTCTCTGTGGTTTAGTCCTTCTTGGAGTAAGTGCTGTTCCTTGGCAAGGTTATCCAGGAAAACATGATCTGGAGATTCATATAAGTTGTAATTGTTTGTATTTCAGTTTTAAAAAACTTTCAGATACTTTAGAGTAAAGGAAAAGAAGGCTGGGGAAAATTTTTGTGAGTTGGGAAATTATTGCAGTTTACTTACAGAGTAGGACTAGTCAATAATGATTTGAATATGAATAATATTGATGAAATCCAGATTTTTAAAATTTCAATTTGTATGAGAAGTTTCAGGGGAAAGCCACCATGGAAGAGGATTTGGAATCCAGGGGACCATAATGGCCAGTAGGCAGCTTTGCACCTTGGAAGTCACTTCACATCTCTGACATCATCACCTCTGTAAATTAGGAATACGAGTAATAGCTAACTTGTATTGTATGTTTGCTATGTGCCAGGCATCATTCTAAACTGCTTTCCATGTCTTGACTCATTTAATCTTCATAAAAACTCATGAAGTCATTATTGTTATTAGCCCTCCTCCACTTCCTAAGTGAAGAAATTGAAGCAACAAAGAGATTAGATCATTTCCCCAAAGTGTCAGAGTGAGTTGGGGAAGAACGAAGATACAAATGACTTAGTTCCAGAGCCTATGTTCTTAAGCTCTATACCCTAAGCCTTTGCTGTGCTTAGGTCATTAAATAAAGTAAAGCTATTGGAACATTCTTATATTAGGTGGATCTCATGTAAATCAACCTGATAACAGAAAGCACTTTATTGTTCCTATCTCACAAGTTAGTTTGGGTCTAAAATTTTTGAATTCTGCTCATCGAATTCTTTTATGGTCCCAATGCATATTTATTCTCCTAACAGTCAAACAGCATCATTTAAATAGCCTTCATCTCCAGACAGGACATCTTTCATAATGGATTGATGCACTTCTCCATTTTTGAGCCTTTAGGAGTCTTTCAAACACCGTTTCTGATCTAAAAAAATTTTTCCCACTATTTTCTATACAAAACACCAACTTCTAAAAATGCCCCTACAAAACTGTTTACACTGGTTTTAGAAGGCACATTGGTTGACATCAGTTAGTAGTCACAGTGCCTTCGAGCATGGCAAAGAAGGCACTTTTCCACTTTTGCAAAGATTATCTGGTTTCTGATTTCCCTGGTGCTTTTCAGTCTGCAGGTATTTGGATTCAGGTTTATGGTTTGTCTGCCTTCAAGCCACAGGCTACAAATTCTATGTGCATTGCTCATGATAAATTCAGTGGATATTCGTGTAAATGTCATGCTGCATGTAAAGTGACAAGAATTTCACTATAATTTGGCATGAGGTGAAGCATTAATTAAGGGATATACATACAAATGAGTTGAGGGAAAACATTTTGCTGTCAGGTAGCTTGGAAAATGACCATAATGAACACTGTTGGCATTTTTGTGACCTATAAATGCTATATAAAGCTTTACCAAAAAACCTACTGAGGTCAGCAGCAGCAGCAAAGCATTAGCTAATGGGTACTTAAACTACTACCAAAATGAATCATATTGAAGCTTCAGAAAAATAAATCACTATTTACTGATGCAGAATAGATTACATAATTATTACAAGCCATAACATATGAGAATGTAATATCATTCATAAAATATAGAATAAAATAGACCTATTTACTTCAAGTTATTATTTTTGATCCACATTCTTTTTCTAATTAGTGGAACAAATGTTAACGGCAATACCCTGGATGCCCAAGTAGAAAAATGTATCCATTTTACAGGGAGCTGAACTGGGGATTCAAAGCATTAAAAATTATATTTAGTACAGCCTCTCCCCAAATAAAAATTGGTGCCCTTTAAAATGTCTAATGCTCTTTGATGTTCTTGTCAAAATGTTAGAGACTGATTTGAACGATTATAGAAGGAAGCCAGTGGGGACGTGAAGAAATGGGCTGATTCCTTTGTGACTGTTGAGTGCTGTTTCCTCAGTCTTTGCCTTGCAATTGAATTAAGCTGTCCCTTGAGGATAACATGATTTTTTTTTTTTTTTTTAGTCTCCTTTGGATCTTCAGCATTGGTAAATTTTCCAAAAAGATAGGGACTAGAGAGATCTGAGTACCTGTTCCATCTTCCATAGATCTTCTCTTCCCTCTAACATTGTCTCCAATCTTTTTTCCAGTCTCATTAGCAGAGTACTTTCGTTTCTATGTCTACATCAATACAAACTTGACAGGTTAACCCCCATGTATAGACTCAGCTGTTCTTTCTACTTTAGAACCAATCCTGATCTTAGGATTGTTATAAGAATGTGATAAAAACTGGTAATAAATAAGTCTACTTAAAAACTTACATGCCTTAAATTGAAACAAGAATATTTTGGTTCTACTCTGTCTTTGGTGATCCAGTCTACTGGCATTTGAGTTTCTCTTTCTAGTTCCCATTCTTTTAGAGGGAGCAATTTTTAAAAAAAATTTTTAATGTCTATTTATTTTTGTTTTTGAGAGAGAGATAAAGACAGAGAGTGCAAGCATAGAGGGGAGGGGCAGAGAGAGAAAGAGACAAAGAATCTGAAGCAGGTTCCAGGGTCTGAACTGTCAGTACAGAGCCTGACATGGGACTTAAACCCATGAACCATGAGATCATGGCCTGAGCTAAAGTCAGACACTTAACCAACTAAGCCACCCAGGTGCCCCTAGAGGGAGTGATTTTATCTTCTATTTCTCTCCCTGGGTATCAAGGCCTTGTATACAGTTGCTCTAGTTGTCCAGATCACACTCTTAAATATCTGCTCCACAAATATTTGTTGTTGATAAGAATTCCCACCTTTTTTTTTTTAGCAGTACAGTTTCCTTGCGTTTTCTTTCCTGTCTAGACTATAACTCTGTAAAAGCAACAGAGGTATGTGCTTTCTTTAATTGGAAATATTGGTCAGAATTTACCAAATCTACTTCCTCTGTCTTCCTCCACAACTGAGCTATATACTTCACAGATCTTCACATGTAGGTGGGACAGTAAGACTAGTCCCGGCTGATAGAACTTAAGCAAGAGTGATGGGCCCATTTCAGATTAAGCCACTTATCAGTAGATGTGTATTCTCTAAGCTCATGCTCCTCATTCTCTCTGTCCCTCCCTCTCAGCTGGTTGATGATGCTAGACTGATTGTGAAAATGCGTGTTGAGGAGAGTGGCACTCCAACAAGGTCCGTTTGCTGAATGACTGCACACAGCAGAAACTATGTTGTCAGTCTGCTTTGGAGTATGATATGTTAAGTGCTGAGACTTGCAGGCTTACTTATTTTTTTTCTGCAAGCAATGGCCTACGTTGATTTATTGTAAGTCTGCTGTGGCTATTATGAAGATCTGAAATACATGGCAGTTGTTTAGCATTTGGATGACGGAATTGGAAGAAACGGATATTGAAGGCTAGAGACATGGCAGTCCGTATAGAGTAGAGGCAGCACCTGTGGCGGGACTATAATCTGCCTTACTGGGAGGCAGACCATATGCTTGCTCAGCTGACAGGCATAGGGAAAGTGAATTAAAAGAATAAAATTGTTAGTGTATACCAGCTCGTATTAACGTTGCCAAAGATAAAGTGACCTCAGGAAAGAATTGGCCACTTATAAGCATAAATGAATGGAAATAGAAAAAGTCTAGAAAAGAGATCCTTGAAGAGTTGGAAAAACGTACCGTTTCCAGCTCTGAAACCACTGGATATAAGATTTGATGTCATATGTGACTGAGAAAGCTTGTGAGCAAAAGAAGCCAATTGAAAATAGTCTTCCTAGTCAAGCTTTATAGACTCCAGAAAGCAGCCATTAAGGTTGGTGTGACCTGTTGGAAAAAGAAAAAAAAGCAAATACATCAGATTTATAAAGTGTGTTCATGAAAGGATTTTGTCCATGAATGGATGTCTGCCATACATTATACCAGTTGGCCTGATGATAACATACCAATTGGTATAGAATAGTTTAGAAGCCTGAAAAAGTAACAGGCCAGGGCTATAACTCTATTTCTAAACTTTAAATCAACTATTAGAACATCAGGCTTCAATGAGCATAAAATGGGTTTCCAAAGACTTTCTGCCTCCAGAATGAGCAGAATATCCAAAATTTATTTTAAAATTGGCTGTGGAGGATTTTGAATCATCTCCCCCAAATCAGAAGGCCAGGGATCAAAAGAACAATGGATGGAGATATTCTTTCCAAAGAACAGAGTCAGGTTTGTAACATCTGTCCCATAGGATTTCAGAATTGCTATGTATCAATACTGCTTTGTAATTTCCATTCTTCTCCTTTCTGAAAGGGAATGTTTACTGCAGTAACATTGTCCTTGCTCTGCCATTGTGCAGTCAATATCAGAAGAAAGCCAATAATTTCTCTTTTTGGGTCCCCAGACCATGAGAAGAAATATGAGGCAAATTAATAAGGACGTTGTATCATCGGAAGTTCTTAAACTTTTAACAATTACAATGAATGCTTAGGACTTTGAGTTTTCCTCGGAGTAAATAAGTTTGTTTTACATTGTGGGAAAAAAAAAAAAAAGAAAATGGATTACTTCTTGACCCACAAAGGGTTGTGGCAGAGAAAATGTTAAAGGTTCACCAAACCCATTTCTTTTTCCTTTTGGGCATGTTGACATACTAAGCTTCCTAGCCAACTTATGATAGATAAAGCTATGATAAATGGATTCTGGTGATAGCAATGTGGGCAGAAGTGTTAAAGCAACTTTTAGGTCTAGACCATAAAAATTGCCCATGAACAATTATTCACTCTGTTCCTATTTGAGGGACTCCTTGGAAGAGTTCATGTGCTCAAGACGGCGGCATCATACAGAGGAAGGAGCCAAGTTTGGGAAGCAAAGCTCTGTTGACTCCCATCACCATTTCATTAGATTATGGTGTCAGCAATCGATAAGGTTTTATTAAATGACTGAAACTTTAAGGGTTTTTTTTCTTCTACCAATTAGCCTACCCCAATATTTGCAACTTTTATTTTTCCCACGATACACTGCTCTTAAGTTTATTTTGTATTTCTTATACCTCAAGCATTTTTATTTTGTTTAATCTATGCTTTAACCAGTATGATAATCTTTTCCAGTTTCCTTAGATTGATTTCATAAACTAATGAATTAAATATATGATTCACCTATTTTTGTTTGTTTAAAGTGAAAGCACTTAAATCTATTCTTTTTATTCTGAGAATATTTTACTCTCTGGTTCTCTGCGTACAGCTTTGGCTATGTCGCATAACTTTTGTCATATTGTTTCATTTTAACATGTTCTCTTTGTCATTATTTTCCAAGGGGCTCCCAATGAAGTTTTGATATCCTCAGTCATACTAGACTTTAAGAGAATAGTTTTAAATTTACATATGGTTAAGCATACTAGTTTTAAATACTTCACAGGATTGTTGAGGATATTAAATGAGAAATTATAGGCAAAATCACTCAGTCACACAATTAACACTCTGCTTACTTAATCATAATCCCTCAGTAAATGTTTGTGAATGCTATTTAATTGCTTTTGTTGTAGTATTCTGCTAAACTCTAAAAAATGATAACTGTGCCAATGGAGGGAGAGCAGGTCAATTGTCCAGTTGAATCTGGTTGTCGGAACAATGGGACCAATGGTGAGAGAACACAGAATCTCAGCTTCCTACCTAAGAACAGTAGAAACCCTCTCTTTTATGTGGTAAAATGTGTGTCAGGGTCTTCTAGTTATCCATTGGTGTGTAACAAACCACTGCCAAATTTAGTGGCCTAAAACAACATTTATTGTGTTTACAAATCTGAAATTTGGACCAAGCTCATTAGGGTAGGTCTTCTCTGTTCCACTCAGCCTCAGCTGAGACATCTTGAAGTCTGGGGTGAGGGTAGTGTTGAAATCAACAGAGATTCACTCATTTAGGTATTTAGTGGTTGACTACACTGGTTGCTGGTTTAGACCTTAGCAGGTGCTTTGGCCAGAACACAAACTAGTAGTGGCTTGGGTTTCCACACAACATGGTGGCTAAATACAAAGAAGAGGTATACAAAAAGAGAGACAAATGGCCAGGGGGCATCAGTTTTGACTTTTCTAACCTACTCACAGAGGTCAACAGTGTCTCTTCCTCTATATTTTGTTAAAAGCAAATACTAAGGAAGTCTATATTCAAGGAAAGGAGAAATAAACCCCCCCCTCTTGAAGAAGCAGTATCAGTGTAACACTGTAGGAATGCCTGGGATGGAATAAATTGGTTTGATCATCTTTGGAACATGTATCTACCACATTGGGATTTTTATTAATTATGATTTTCATTTCTAACCCCTACTCTGATGCAGAGTAAAAATTCTAGTAACCTTCTGATTTAAATATTGAATTTAACTTTTTATGTTTATTACATCTTTTCTTCTGAATCTTCATAGGTACTTTAGTGAACACATTAGAGAAGCTGGATATTATAGTCTTTTGTCAGAGATGATTTAGACCATAATGGGCCACTTTTGAACTTTTCCCCTAATGCCAAAACACAGATGTTATGGAGACATATCACCAAATCAACTGAGCTGATCTAAATTTGGTGCAATAACTAAAATATACTTCCAAGGGGATAATAATTCCTTCCCCGTTTTAATTTAGCAATGTACCACAGCTTTGTTTATGGCTATAACTTTTAAGAATGGTAGAATCTTGGCCCTGGGCTGGAAATGTCATGACGATTGGAGTAGTGATCTATGCTTTGAGCAGCCAAATCTAAATCAACCTTTGAAATATTACTTGGGTTGGCAAGATGCAGCCTGGACCAAGGACATGACTGCAAGTCAAAAACTTTTCGAAGTGTCCATAAAGCTCTGACATTCATACCAGCTGTGACATTGATTAAGTCACTTGTTTTGCATTTCTGGATATCTGCCTCACCTTTTTGGCCAGACCTGCTCACTCCCCTTTCAAAACAGGAGATATAGAGAGAGCTGACAAAGTAAGCTATTGTTTATTAATTTTATTAAAAAACCAAGTAGCACTAGGTGATGCGTTGGCAGAGCCAGTTCAGCTGTAGAATTAAGAGCATGTTTAGCCCAATAAGTAAAATCCAAAAAAGAATCTCTTTAATAGCTTAAGGTAAAACCTTGTTTGTTAATAATAATAGTTAATATGTATTGATTGCTTAGTATAGGCTAGGCACTATGCTAAACATTTTATTTTTCATACTTGATTTTCCCAAAAAGAAAATTGAGATAAGCATTATTATTACCTTCATTTTATTTATTTATTTTTATTTTTTTACATTTATTTATTTTTGAGAGACAGAGAGTGAACAGGGGAGGGGCAGAGAGAGAAAGAGACACAGAATTGGAAGCAGGCTCCAGGTTCTGAGCTAGAGGTCAGCCCAGAGCCCCATGTAGGGCTCAAACCCACGAACCTGAGATCATGATCTGAGCCAAAGTTGGATGCTCAACCAACTGAGCCACCCAAGTGCCCCTATTAGCCCTCATTTTAAAGGTATGGAAACAGGTTCAATAAGTTAAGTACATATTCAGGCTCACGCAGCTGAGTGACAGAGCAGGAATTCAGACTGGAGTCTTTCTGACTCCAAAGTCAATACTTATAAACACTTCACTATACTGTAGATCCGATGTAGATCTAGTTCAACGCCACTAATTTCACAATGTAGTTGTTTAGGACCAGAGATTATAATGAACTTCTGGAAGTCACCAAATTAATTAGTTATTTTGTCGGAGCCTTAGCTACTGTGTTGCAATATTTTGTGATGCTCTACACATCATGGCACTGTGTAGAATTTAATTCCACCTCCAAGTGCTACATTCCTCCCCCACTAAATTATCAAGTCATAATCTAAATAATTAAATATCAGAGTTACAGTTCTCAATTTGTGTTTTCGCAATACATGAGTTTTTATAAAAATTATTGCTTGGTAAAAAGTTCTCTATAACAGATAGTAGAAACATCTCTACTTGCTTATTTCACAGAGATCTTTTCAGGATCAATGAAATAATGTGTGTAAAGTACACAATGTGAAACACTAAACATTATTTAGATAAACTACAAAATGCCCATATCACTGTTGTGTTCGTAACTGAGATCATTTCTCGCCATCAGCCGACCACAGTGCAGAAATCCAACAACCATAAGGCACTCCCTCCCACCTACCCAAAGTGGTTCTTTCCTTTTCTGGTTAGGCAGTTAGTAGCACAGAATGTTGTGGTTGTTGGATTTCTACACTGCAGGTAGCAGAGAGCAAAGAAATGATCATAGTCACAAATTCAGTAATAGAACAAGCTTTACTGGCATGTTTAATTATTTCCTATAAGATTCTACACCAAAGTACTATCTTGCATTTCCCCAAGGTCCAACCGCAAACACATTATTGTCTAATGAAAATTACAGGGATGCAACCTAACATAGTGCCATCTGGTGGTTTCCATCTAAGAATAAAATAGATCTAGAAGTCCTTTCTCATCTTACTGTAGCTTCTTGTTACTGTGGAAAGCCAGCTTTTGTTGTTTTTGAGAAGTTCTGTATGTTACAGAAGATTTCAGAAAGTAGTTGGTTGTTTTCCAGCGAAGAAATGCCCAAGATGTTTTCAAACATGAAATAATTGTATACCCTTAATCCGGGGAGTGCTTTTGGAGTAAGGAAGTGAAAAAAGTTTCCTTAATGTTATTACATGAGTATCATTTGCAGTAGTTTCTTCCCTTAGGTGATTTTCCAGGATTAGTTTCATGAACTGTCAGTCCTAGCACTTGTCCTTTTTCTAGTATTCCTGATAATGTCTTTAATATGAGGCAGAGATAGGAATGCTTTTTTGAGAAAATAACATTAGTGCTTATTATCGTGAAACAACTGATAACAGAAATTCAGTGGCTGGTAAAGAACCCCTCCTTCCCCGAAGACCGCAAACTCTGGATTTTGAGAGTGGCCAAACCACCATCCAGGGTGTCTAGCGGATGATGTATGTGTCATCCTTAATGTTTCTGTATCAATTCCAAGCATTCTCGCCCCCGCCCTACGGATGGAAGCCAAGTTCAATCATCTACTTTGTTCTCATTGTCTTGACAGTTCTAAAATTTATAAGGTGCTTGCCAAATACTCATATGTTCAAAAAAGAACAAGAAATTTTGCCCTTTTCTTTTCAGTCACCTTTTCTCTCTGTAAAACAATCATTTTTCTTAATCACATTTTTTCTCTTTCTCTGTACAACATGAGTGTTCTTTTCTTCAGAGTTTTTTTTTTTTCTTTACCTGATGGTCATTTCTTGTCTCATTTGGTTATTTCTTACCAACCCATTGGCAAAGTAGCATAACCAGTCTGGACTTGCATGACTTTATCTATTTGCATTTATATCAAATATCCAATTTTAAAACATTTCAGCTCTGAATTATGCAACACTAATGACTTTTAACCCTTTAAAATCCAGGGGTAGAAATGGGCAATGCATTATTAATCTATATTCTCCTGTGATTTAAACAGCATTTTTACAGACCTAGCGACTTTGGAAGATTTGTTAACCATCTTATGTCTGTAAGGCTAGGAAGGTGCTTCTTATAGGCACTTATTACCTTAAACATTGTATTTTTAAAAATTAAAAAAATGTATTTACTTTTGAGAAAGGGAGAGAGACAGAGCGTGAGCAGGGGAGGGCCGAGGAGAGAGAGGGAGACACAGAATTGGAAGCAGGTTCCAGGCTCTGAGCTGTCAGCACAGAACCCGATACGGGACTCAAATTCAGACAGTGAGATCATGATCTGAGCCGAAGTTGGATGCTTAACCAACGGAGCCGCCCAAAAAAGTTAATATTTTTAAATTTCATGGCGGTTTTACTCATCTCCATGAGTCAAAGTTAAAAAAAAAGAAAGGTAAAAGAGGAGATAGTCTTTTTAATAGTTGCTCTCTACTTTTACCTAAAATATAAATATTTATGAAGTCTCCAAATGCTAATGTCTTTATTTTATGACAAAATAAAAGCAGAGAAGATGAGATAAGCATAGTATTATAAATGGTGAGACAGGAAAGCAAACTTCTCAAACCCTAGTTTGAGAAGGGCCCAGGGCCATGGAGGTCAAAGGGTGGAGTGGAGAGAGAGGACTATTTCCTCCTCCCTAAATTCCAGAAATTTTCCCCTTTAGATTTCCTATCCTTCCCATATTTTATCCTGTTTTCTCTTCTGCAGCACAGGCTCCTCGCCCAGTGACTTAAACTGAAGACCTACTCTGATGCATAATATGCCCCTGCCCTCCCAAGCTGAGATTCAGAATTAATTTTCAAATAGGAATATCACAGTGGCATTGAATGTTCATAAAATTCTCAGGATAGAACTTTGCTTCAGCAGTTTTTGCTATATGGTTATCTCTAAGGAAAATGAAAACCGAATCTTAAATAAATAACTCACAACCTAAACTCTTAGAACATAGTCCACGTGGAAGCCAGAGGGTGCCTTTATGTTTAGAAATATCAAAGAAATCCTCCTTGGCTTCTCTCCAAGCTCTCCTGAAATTCTTGAACATTCTGACAAACCCTGGTAAGAAGTCAGCAGGAAGCTGGAAGACACGCGCTATTGAACTTTTGAACTCTGAAAAGGCATCTATTTTCTCAGTTCTGTTTGTTGACTCCTCTTTGATCTCATCTTATTAGAAAGATAATACCCTAACATTTTAGCATATTTAAAATAAACTGCTTCTGCAATCCTCCCGGGAGCTCAGCTTAACTAGGCTTTCTCCAATCTCTAAAGCTCTGTACTGCAGTGTTCACTTACCTTCCTGGAAATTGTTAAGTAATTCTCCCTAACAGGGAATTTACTTTTCTGAATACACTAAAGGCAGGGTTATTTGTATTTCATTTCATCATTTGAACGTGAACTTATTTCTAATTTTGTGAGTATCTTTGAAAGCTTCCTACTAAAACTAAAAGGACCAAAAGGAGTATAGAAAACTTGTCTCTAGTGAAGGAGGTGGTGCTGGTGATAAGGGCTGCCTTTGACCACATGGCCATTTGGCCAGAACCTTACATTCAGACAGGGTCTCCGATTCACAGCTTTTGCTATTATCTCAAACTGAGGAAATAATATGCAATTACGTACGTAAAGTAAAGGATTGAAAGATGATCATCCCACAGTTCAGACTTGTGTTTGTTGCCAAACCACATCAATGTAGCATATTATGAAGTGACATTTATTTCAAAATACTAATCCTATAATTATCTTTCAAATAGCAAAATATGTTACATTGTAACTTTGCTTTAAGGTGTTATTTTTCAATGTAGACATTGAAAATTTCAACAGTAGTAGCAGATAGTATTAGTAGTACATCGGGAACTTATTCCTTTCCTTTTTTTCTTCCCAGTAACACCCAGAGTTTATTTGGGCTCCATCCAGGACTCATCTATTCATCTACCTTCAATCCAGGCATAGCCCTGGATGGCTTGAATCAGTCAACATGTTTTATTCTTGTAGCCATAGACGTTGGTTCAGGGAAGGGCATGACTTCAGTGGTCTATCTTGATTGAGTTCCAGGCCTCTTTCTGGAAGAGTTGCTAGATTCCTTCTCCTAATAGACTTAACAAAGGAAGTATATACCTTATACCATGAAAAAAATGAACTTCAAAAAGGCAAAGAGGAGAAAAAGAAAGAAAAAAAAATGATCCACTCTATAAATGGTTGAGCAGACAAGGAGAAGAAAAAAAGGAGGAACAATGTCCCTCCTTCATACAAGCATAGATTTGCTGATTCTGAGGCCTGATGTGTCTGAGAAAATTTCATTTTTGTGATCAACATTTCTTCCCACTTTGGAAAGTTGGTTTGAATTAAAATTTTCATTATTGGTCACATAGAGCCTTAACCTTTTTCAGTAACTCTAGTATGAATTTTAAAAAATTCTTTAGATCTAGAGATTCTCAGAATCTTACCTTAGCCACTGAGTGGCCCTGACTCAATATGATGGTTGCCATCCTGTGCACGTGAGTCTGGTCCAGGTTTTCCAGTGAGTCAGATGCCTGAGCTGAGACGCATGTCCCCAGTTTAGGAATATTTAATGCAGTTAAAGAGGTTGTGATCTTGAGAAGCCTGTAGTCTTAACTTTTGCTTACATTCTTAATTTGATTCCAAAGAACAGGGTGAAATGAAGAGAGATATTAGCTGAATAGAATGTGTCCATGATGCAAACATCCATTGTACCCATTAATGCTAAGCTAATCGTTCTCAACCAGGCTGATTTTGCCTTGTAGGGGACATTTGAGAATGTCTGGAACCATTTTTTGGTTGTCACATCTGTGGGAAGGGTGCCATTGGTATTTAATGGGTAAAAGCTATGGATACTACTAAATATCCCATAATGCACAAGACAGAGCCCCACCCCATCCCCAAAAAGAATTATCTAGCCTAAGATGTTAATAATGCCAAGCTTGGAAAAACCCTGTTCTAACCACATAAAGTAGCTAATGAAACTGGTGGTCTAGCTGTCACCCATTCTTTCTCCTTTGCTCAGTTTTTAATTTTTTGTCTCTCTTCTGTATGCTCGGTGAGCTGGGTGTTTACAGTTATTGAAGAGCTTCTTGTTTAAAGTTTTGATTTCTCTTTGTTATTGGGGGAAATTGACAATTTTGAAAATTAACATAATTTTTTTTCTACGATGCAATCAAACAATTTAGAGAGATACCCCCTAACCAAGAGGTGACTGTGTTATAATTAGCAGCTTTTCTCTCTCTCTCTGTCTCTCTCTCTTAATTTCAGAGGGAGAGAGAGCAGGGGAGAGGGGCAGAGGGAGAAGAGAATGAATCTTAACCCAGTTCACACTCAGCATAGAGCCCGACATCACACTGGATGCCACAACATTGGAATCATGACCTGAGCCAAAATCCAGAGTTGGTTTCTCAACAAACTGAGCCACTCAGATGCCCCTCTTTTTCTTTCTTTCTTTTAATTAATTAATTAATTAATTTATTTTGAGAGAAAAAGAGACAGAGACAGAGTGCAAGTTGGGGAGGGGAACAGAGAGAAGGAGACAAAGAATCCAAAGCGGGCTCCAGGCTCTGAACTATCAGCACAGAGCCCAATGAGGAGCCCAAACTCACGAGCCACGATATCCTGACCTGAGCTGAAGTCTGACGCTTAACTGACTGAGCCACCCAGGCGCCCCTCTTTCTTTTTAAAGTAAACTTCTAAGTAATTAATGCTTATGAGGTACTACTCATTCTTTGTTTATTTTGTTTTTTGAAAGATTCAAAGTTGTGTTAAGACTTTTCCTGCTTTCCAGGAACTCATAATCTAATAGCAGAGATGGAAAAAGCATTGGCATTCTTTAGTACGAGGAGGTTCCTGTCACATTTGAGGGTGACATCACCAGAATGCTCTTTGAGAGCATAAACTTAGAAGTCCGGCATAACGGAGAGTCTACCTGCACCTGGGGTAAATCCTGGTGCACAATATGGCTTCTCAAAAGGGTCACTCCCAGCTTGTCACTTTCCTCTTGTAGCACCTCTAAGACAGCAGATTTCTTGTGGGATTTTAGGGACTTACAGGCAGCTGCCTGGGGTGAGGCTGCCAGCTTTAATCATTCACCTTCCTCTGTGCGAAGACAGTGAAGAGAAAACGCAGCTCAGCAAGGCTGAGAGGGCATGAAATTGTGTTAAGCAACACTCATGACAATGACTGGATTTGCTATTTTAGAGTAAGTGACTAAATGTTTTTTTTGAAATTGTAATTTTCCTGTGCTGTTAAGTGTAAAGGTGACCGCTCCGTGGTGGGCTCTCAGCAGTTTGTACTCGACAGCTAATCAGGTTGATTCATTTGGTGAGGTGGGCAGTAAGCTCAGTTATAAAACAGAATTGAGTTCTTACCTCAGTGAGATATAACCTCACATATTTTTTTCATTCTTCTTTTTGAAGGGAAATAATCAGTGTGCATACTTTTCAGGGGACATTGTGAAGACACAAGATTTCGTATTCGTAGTATGAAATATAATCATCCATGAAACAAAACCAGCTCCCTTATTGAGTTGGCTAGTAGCCTTTCAATAAATGACTTAGGCTGCGAACACTGAAGGGAGTCAGAGTTTTTGGTGGGGACTGTCCTGAGTTTATTCTAGCCCAATGCTACAGTGTAACACTAGTGGAATGTAAAATGCATGCTTGCTTATTACTAATTGCAGGAGAGCTGACCAGAGGCAAGATAGCAATGGCTCAGTATTACCAAGTTTCCCCACAGGATGGCATCCATCAGTTAAAAACAAAATTTACAGTATTAGCAAAACTCACAAAAATAGACATGAAGAAAATTTTCTATGAGGCTTTACAGTGTTTAGAGTTTATTTTGATACACATTTTAACTTGATCATAGTGAGTGAGGGCGGTGTGGGTGTGTGCCAGGAGCTGGCACAGAAACACATAGAATTTGTGGTATGTGCAAAAAGAAAAATTGACTCATGCTGAGAATGGAGTTGCTAACCAATAAAGCTTAGCATTTCAGAGCCCCTGATCACCAGACGCCCATGTATGGAATTAATGTTTCTTCCTCTTTCAGAAGATTAGCAACTATCAAGAGATCAAATCAGAACAAGCAGAGTCTCATGACAAATTAAGGAGATGCTTTGGGGTTTTGGTTTGGTGATAGCAGAGTGCTGATATTTTATAGCATAGAATAATAAAAGTACAATATTTTAGCACTATGATTACAGAAGTCACATAGACCAACTGAAATGTTTCTGATGGGAGAAACAAAATCCCAAAGAGAAGGAGAAATTCTTCTAAGCCAGGAACAGAGCAAAAGCAATATTTTCATTTAGAGGGGGACTTAGGTAATGAGAAGGAAAATCAAAGGGGTTGTCTTGAAGCTCTGTGTGTCCAGCAGATATATTTTAAAAATTAGATTTATATTGCAGATCAATAACAATGGCAACATTTTCTAAAGATCATTTTTCATTGTTAATTTAATAGAGAAATGTTGACTTTCCATATTAAAGGGTATTGTTATTATTAAAAACACTTGGTGTAGCTGGGAGGGTGGTAGAAGTCAGGGTAGGAGCGCTAAGACTCCCCGGGGCAACTGTGGTGTCTCCACGAGATCCGAGTCTTCCGGTCCCTCTTCAGACCCTTTCCACCACGGTGTTTTCGTGAACCTTTCAAAGCCCCACACAGTGAATAACTGCTGAATTATCTCCCTTTGTTCTCCTTTGAGACTCTTTCTGTGAGCTCACTGGTCTTTTGTCCATTACGTCTTCCAAGCCTTTTTTGGCCAAACTTGTCAAACACACTTGCCCATCACCTTGAAGAGGACACTGAAGTCCTCCTGGGGAAATTAATTCCTCACTGGGGAAAGTTAAGTCAGAGTTAATTTTCCCACTACCAACTGCCAATTGCATTTCAGTATCAAGTGAATTAGAGCTCACTTGTTGTTTGTGAGCAAATATGGTTTTTACGCATTCAGCACAAAGCTTATAGAAGGCAATGATGTTGTCTTCTCCAGCTCACATAGCTCTTGCGAACATAGGCATTTCGTTGTTAAACAAACAAATAAATAGAAAGAAGCTACTAATAACATCATGGTGTCTGACGATGTTCCAATTGCAGATATAGCAAACTGCATCTGTGTTATTTTAACAAGAATCTTTTGGAGAACTATTTAAAGTACTGGTAACTGTAACCCATTCGTGGAAATGCTGGTTCACTCTGGGTCTAGCAGTCTGTATTCTCAACTTTTCTCTTTCTCTGATAGGCAGAGGTCAGTTGTATTCTATATCAACACATGGCTCCTTTCTTTTTTTTTTTTTTATAGTTTATTGTCAAATTGGTTTCCATATAATACCCAGTGCTTCTCCCCACAAGTGCCCCCACCATGGCCATCATCCCCCTCCTTCCCTCTCCCTCCCCCTCCAGTCCATGGTTCCTTTTCAGTATTCAATAGTCTCCCATGATCTGTGTCCCTCACTCTTCCCCGCTCTCTTTCCCCCTTCCTCTCCCCATGGTCCCCCGACAGGTCAGGGATTTCTCCAAGGACACAGAAGTGCTGATGCATAGGAGCACATGTACCCCAATGTTCATAGTGGCACTTTCTACAATAGCCAAATCATGGAAAGAGCCTAAATGCCCATCACCTGATGAGTGGATCAAGAAGATGTGGTATATATACACAATG
>NC_043704.1:42769625-42799313 GCF_006229205.1 Suricata suricatta
GGTGGTACAATTTAAATTCAAGTATGCAATTTCTTGGTTGGAAACTGTAATAATTTTACCTGTACATGTGTGTCTGTCCTATTGGTGCATTTCAGTACTGGATAAATGAATCTGTGAATGTGTTTTAAATCACTTTGGAGTCCAGTGTTGAAGAATATAAAAAAATTACATTATTAGTATGTATTGCAAAAGCAGAGAAACCCCAGATCTTTCCTCTGAGAACTTCAGTTGTATTTTAAAAAGAGAATTTTGAATATGGGCCTATCTAACGCCTGGGCATGTCCGAAACACCTCATAGGTGTGATTATTTCCAAAGAGCAAAATATCCTCAGGCCATGTCAGCAATGACATCGCCTTCTGCCTTTCACAGTAACAAATCAGAGTTCTTTGATGACATTCGGTTAGGTAAAGAAGAGAAAAAGAAAAACCAAAAACCTCCCACTCATTTTTCTTTGCCTCCCCCTCCCCAATATTATCAATATGTAAAACCCAAGGCAGGAAGAGGCCTTTGGCATCCTTGTTAGTAAACAAACAGAGCAGTCACAATTCTTTTGACAAGAAGGTGTGGAAGAGTGTGCTCTGGAAGGCTCTTTCTCCTTTTCTCCCCCGACTTCCCCTTCTCCAACTTGACAAGCTGATTGCAGAGGCCAATGGAAACATGCGTGTTTTTTTCAGGTTGAGAGCGTTTGTTTGGCATCTGCGCCGGCGGCCTTCTTGCTGTGGGGTCAAGTCACGCGATGGGCACGGAGGGAGCCTTCTTGGACTGCTGAGCCATCGCTTTCCTGCGAGAGCAGCACTGACGCTGACGAGAGCAGGTGGCCCAATTAGAAACTGAAGGAAACATTTCACCGTGGGGCGTCCTGGCTCACTTTACTGACTGTGTGTTATTAGTGAGATTGACAGGGACAGCCAGGAGAGGCTGCAGTGGCTGCGAGGATATGGAGACAGAGTTCATGTTTCATCAAAAGGCGGGAAATCACTGTTTTTCTCACTGTTGTTGGCAGGTTGTTGATCTTGAAAATCAGAAACCTGATTCACAGTCTATTTCCCAGACTTTGTTAATATTTTAAATTATTTTGAATCACATTCCAAATTTAATGTCTCACACTATTTAAGGTCCCACCAATTTCTCCAGAACTTAGTTCCAGCCTTTGCATCCAGGTATGATGACTGTAACAGTTCTTTTCACAGTTTACTCTCTGCACATGTTGCCTTTGGTTATTTCTTGGTGTTTTCAGGGAGTACTTTATATATTTATTGACAACTGGGAACCATCGTGCCCACCTTTTCTGGAGAGTTTTGTCTTCCTTAGCCAGACATCACTGTCAATCTCTTATTCTGTCACTGCTCTGTGGCATTGCCGCTGACTTACTATACCCTTTATCAGTTCAGTGTTCAATCTAAAGTGAGAAGAATATGTCCTTTTTTTTTTTTTTCCTTTTTGGGGCCAAACCTTGTCACTGGGAACATGGTTAGCATTTGCTTCATCTTTCATATAGTCTCTCTTAAAAGTGGATGTGTCATCATTTCTTCTGCAAAGGAGCCTCTTGCTTCCTTCAAGATCCCTCTTGGCTTTGTCTAGTCTACTTTTAGGCCAACAACAGATGAGAATTGACAGATAATAACACCAAATTCTGGACCGTAAAAACACAAATGCTAAGAGAAACAGTCTCTCCTAGCATAATTAGTTGTCTTTGTATGATCTGTGGTTTCAGGATAGCAGAAGATGAACCACATAACTGGTCCTCGTAACTAAATCTATCAGGCATTGTCTTTCAGCCTTGGGCTCCTGCCATTTCAAACTTGAGAGAAGAGACCAGTAGTGACATATTTCCCAGCTCATTGGGATCAGATCCCAGGCCTGCTAGAAGGGCATAAGCAGTAGTTTCCATGACTCTGTTAACTTATGCTGCATACAAATTACCCTGAAATTAGTGTTGTGAAACAATTATTTATTTACACCATAATTTTGCAAGTCAACAACTTGGATTAGGTTTAGCTAGGAGATTCTTCTGGTCTTAGCAGAGTGCACTCATGTGTGTATGTCAGGTTGTCTGGGAACTGGCTCATTTGGATGCCTTCAGCTGATATGGTTTATTTCTGTTTCATGTGGTCTTTTATTTTCTAGTTAGCAAGCCAGGGTTCATTTCCATGATGTCTGCTAGGATTCCAAGGGACACTGAGGAAATACACAAAACTTCTTGAGGCCTACATTTAGAATTGATGTATCACTGTTTCTGTTGTGTTCTGTTGGCCAAGGCAGATCAAAAGGCAGATGCAAACTCAAGGGTAGGAGAAATAGGGACCTTTCTTGATGGGAGAAGGATGTAGATTCAGATTGGAGTGAAGGATTGTATCATTTTGTAACTTACTAGAAGACAGCTCCAGGTGATATTTCTGTGGATCGATTAATAACTTGAAGAATCCTCTACTTCTGTTGTTATTTTTGTTTTGGTTTGTTTGTTTTTGTAAGTGTAGATCTGGGTATGCTTCGTATCTCCAAGAGCCTATAGAGTAATTTTGCCCCGTCTTGTAATTTACTGTGTAATGCCATAAGATTGTAGACATAGGTTTAGAAATAAATAAAAAGAAAATACCAAAACCAAAGTAATACACTTCTATCTTATATAAGCACAAAAGAGGGGTATGAGGAAAAGTATTACATAATGGAGGAAAATATAAAGGTAAAAGCTATGGGACCTCCATCTCTTATCTGGGCAATATAAAGGGAAATAATTGTCCATGACCATTTGGAGTATTTACTCATCTCTCTGGCTTTGTTTTCATCCTCTTACACCTCGAGGCTTCTAGCTCTTCACATCCTTGTTCATCCACTACATCTGCCCAACAGACACTCCCCTCTAAGTCAGGCCCATCATCAGTGGTGCACATTTCTTATACCTGAGGTTCCAGGCACTTCTGGAATAAGTGACATCACTGAACAGATTGGGATCACTGCTGAGTCCTCGACTTTGTGTTAGAATCCTTCTGTGTGTAAGTCCCTCTCTTTTTTCCCTACAAACCATCCCACATTCCCATGAGTATCCTCATTCTCACATCACCTTTCAAAGAGAACCATTGATATCAGGAAAAATGTACTCAATGTCCTCTCCATTCCTTCGGTGATCTATGTATGTTCAAACTCTTCTATAGAAACTCTTTCTCATTCAGTGTAAAAAAAGTTTCACTTCTCCTGTAACAAAAAAATAACATTGAAGAATGTTCAGAGGCACAGATTATGGAGTTAGACTATATTGAAATCTTGTCTCTGCCTCCTACAAGCTTCATGACTTCATCGTAGGTCTGACCCTAGTCACCTGTCATAGGGTTAGGTAGAGTAGTTGGGAGATTTTAATGGGACTTTCCTATTTGATGCAATGTGCTTAGGATTGCACCTGACACATCATTATCATGAGCCATATGTGTTCACAGTACTTGGGCCCTGAATTGTATCTCTAATACTTTCAGAAAAGATACTCCATCCAATGTGGTGAGCTTCTTCTATGTAGTCAATTTTTATTTTTCTTACCAAATTAAATATACTCTATTTTTATTTCTTTTTCTCTTTCATTCTTATCTTGGGACTTTAAATGAGAAATCATCCCTTTGGATGATTCAAGGTCAGTCTCTCTCTTTTTTTTAAGCAATATACAGTAAAACCTTGGTTTGTGAGCATAATTCATTCCAGAAACATGCTTGTAATCCAAAACACTTATATATCAAAGCAAGTTTCCCCATAAGAAATAATGGAAACTCAGATGATTCATTCTACAACTAAAAAACATTCATATAAAAATGATTATAATACTGTAATATAATACAAAATGATAAAAAACATACAAAGAAAAATAAACGACTGAACCTGCCCTTAGCTTTGAAAACCTTCATGGCTGGTGTGAGGGAGACAAGAGAGAGGAAGGTTATTGTGTGGACGACTTTCACAATTACTAACAGACTCACTGCTATCTATTGGCTCAAAGAAGTCTTTTTCTTTTCGTGCAACTTTAACAAGAAACCTATCTGATGATACTTGTTTTGCCTCCTTTTGAGGATTTTGTGGAAATGTGACATTGAATATATTCACAGCTTGCACTGCTACAGCCTTATTTGGGTGGTGTTTTCTATGAAATTTTGCACTGTTTCCCATCTTTTACACATCTCCCTAATCTCATTTGAAGTGAGGGGTTCCTCCACCTTTTTTTCCTCCTCTACTGAAGATAAGATACAGATGCAGATTTCTTATAAAAGCTTAAAATTTTGGGGGCGCCTGGGTGCCTCAGTTGGTTGAGCAGCCAAGTTCAGCTCAGGTCATGATCTAAGAGTCCATGAGTTTGAGCTCTGCATAGGGTTCTGTGTTGGCAGCTCAGCTCCTGGAACCTGCTTCGGATTCTGTGTTTCCCTCTCTCTCTGCCCTTCCCCTGCTTGCGCTCTCTCTCTCTCTCTCTCTCTCTCTCTCTCTCTCTCTCTCTCAAAAATAAATAAACATTAAAAAAAACATTTAAAGGGACACCTGAGTGGTTGAGTGGGTTAAGAGTCTGACTTCAGCTCAGGTCATGATCTTATAGCTCATGAGTTCAAGCCCCACGTTGAGCTCTGTGCTAACAGCTCAGTCACTGGAGCCTGCTTCGGATCCTCTCTCTCTTCTCTTCTTCTACTTGAATTCTTTGTTTTTCTCTCTCAAAAATAAACATTAAGCTTTTTTTAAGTATTAAAAAATCTATTGCAATTTTGGCCACTTGCATACCTTGTTCGTATTTCTCCATGATTTCTTTCTTAACTTCCACTGTAATCATTTCCTTTTTACCACCTTCCTTTCCAACCTTTTTCTGCATGGGGGCCATTGTATAGTCTTGCATGGATGTTGACTACAGCACAGGATTAATAAACTCTTGTCATATACTGTTTTTAACTTAACTGGCAATATGGCAGCAGAGGAAAGTGTCTCTATCTGCGGGCAGCCTGACCTGGAATGGAGAAAAGCATCCCTAAGCTTACTCTTGTATGGAAAAGCAAAGGACTATCCATAGGTGCTTTAAGTGACCAAAAAAAAAAAAATGCTAGTGTCAGTTGTGGGCACCTTCCAACATTCTGAAAAATCACTGATTTCTACCAAACACTGAGGCCTGAGACTACCATCTGAGCATGGGAGATGATTACCCACAAGCCTGCAGTGAGAGAGAAAGAAAGAGAGAGGGAACAGGAGAGAAGAACCATGTAAGGTTTGGGATCACATACTACCCTTATGGAAAGGCATCACTCATTTATCAATTAAAATTTATTAGAAACATTTGTTCATCTTGTGGAACACTCTCTGAACAAGTTACTCACAGTCCAAGGTTTTACTGCATTTAAAATTTTTCTTTCATGTGCCCTGATTTCTTTAGGCTCTGCTTTTGGTCTTTCTCATGTCCTTCCCAGCCATATATGTTTGATGGAGCTCATTGCATCTTTTTTTGCTTCAACTGAGTATAAACTTTAAATTTATCAGAAGTATTAGTCAGCTTTGTTCCAAATGGACATCCCAAGTTTCAACAGCTTATAATAGAGCTACCTGGCTCTGCTCCCGTATGTGGGAGCACCTTCCTATGGTAGAATGGAAGGGTAAGAGGCTGAACTGAACCATACAGTTGAATATAAAATTTTTGTTTGGATATAACAAGTGACATTTCAGCTCATAAACTATTGGTCAAACCAAGTCGTATGACCAGATTATGTAATTCCACTAGTAGGAAGTACATGTGACACACAGAAATTAAGGTGCGTCGATATACATACAGTTAGCACAGTTTGCCGTGTCAGTCCATTAAAATATGGTCCTGACTTGCACCTAAATGATTGCTCACTTACCAGATTATGGGACTTGAGAGTAAGCGCACTTTGGTCTGAGTCCAGCTACACCATCGTAGTAGTTCTGTCCTCAGTAAGCCTCAACTTCCCATCTATAAATGGGAGTTCTAGTTCTTAGTTCACGAGCAGCTTGCTATGGAGTGTTGAAATATTATATTTAAAGCACTTACATGTAGGTTAAATGCATGACCAACGTTATCACCACCACCACCATCCTGTAGCAGGGCCCAATATGAGCTATTTTAAAAGTTTTAACTGTTTCTACATTGGAGTAGAGAGGGAAATGGAAGCTGAAATTTATCCTTTGAGGAGAGGAGGAGATAGCTACCTTTGTTTTGAGAAGAAGTACTTTGGAGAACCTTTTGAATTGTATTGATATTTGAGTTATATAGATCTTCGAGAACCTCAGATACACTGAGATATTTGATATTAGAATACCGTAAGATAATATAAAACAAGGTTTTGGTTTCCTTATGGGCAAAAGGTATCATTGCAGAAATTAACATATTAACTGAATATTTTTTAATGCTTCTTGATTATCCATATATGGATAGGGAGACTTAGGGAGAGAAGTGAGAAAAAGAAAATTCCTATTTATTTGTTCACTAATTCTTTCATATATTCCTTTTTCCCATTCAATAGATATTTATTGTACACCTACTAGAGGCCAGCCACTGTGCTAGGTTCTGGGGTGATAATAATGTAGAAATCCCCAGATATGGTCCCTGCCTTCCTAGACCCTTCAGTTTTCCCTCTATTCATGCTTGGAGATAAAGCAGATCTCAGAGTTGACCATAGCAGATAAAGTGGCTTGGAGAGTGCCCCACAGGATAGAAGCCAGGGCAGCGGTCTGGTGAGGGGAGGCTGATGGCAATCAGAAATGAATTGTGAGCTATACTAGAACTTACTGGGGATTCTCAAAGAACTTACTGGAGCTTCTCAAAGCAACAGCCACAACAAAAACAATAAATTGGGATATGGGACATGGGACAGGATAATGATTTGGACTATTGTCACTTATACATTAAAGGAGAGGATGATTCAGAAAGCTTGTTACTGATTCACTTGGTTACCTTCCCATTCCTCTTCCCATCCCCCCACCTCAGTTAGGAGACTTGAGACCATATCTTTCATTTCTTTTGTTATGATTCCTCATGGTAGCACAATGCATGGATGTGGAATGTATTTAAAAATTGTTTTCTCTAAGAACAAAGAAATCAGATCACATGGGCCAAAGCTGTCGTCTAGCTCCTGGATGTCTTTAGATATCAAAGGGATTTTGGAATTTGGAGAAGAACATATGGTGAATTCAAAAAACTTTGAAGAAAGAATGTGGCAAGAATTTGAATGTCTCAAGTGAAAGGGATGGACATGTGGTGGAGTCCCTGAATATACATAAAATCTTTTTAGGCCATATGCTTTTCCTATAAGAGAATCTTTAACAGCAGTAGCTGGTATTTATTGAGTGTTACCCTGTGGAAGTCACCACTCTAAATATTTTATCTGTATTAATTCATTTAATCCTCCCAGAATTGCAATCTCAGTTTTTTTTCTATTATTGTTCCCATTTTATAGATGAGAAGACCAAAACTTGGGAGGCTATGTAGCTTGTTAAATATTACTGAGTGACAACACATCAGACTGAGATCAGACCAGGGAGGTCCTCAACCACCACACTGTGTTACCTCCTTATACTAGAGGATGTGAACCATGGTCAAGGTTTTGATACCATGTGACAGAGCTCAAGAAGTCACAAATACCCAGGGAGAGGCTGAGGAGGTAGATCCTCTCACCCTTCCCCTAAAAGTCTGTTTTGTAATTAATATGGGTAAAAGGATTTGGTTTCCCAAAGATTGATTCAGAGGAGCCAATATATAAACTGACTCTACATTTAAGTAGAATTGAATTTATATTGTCCTTGATGGGATCCAGAAATTGATGAAATGCAATAATCAACAGTTTAGTTGGAGACACTAAAAAATTGTCCATTTTTCTTTGTGGGGGAAGGAGAAGAGGGAAAGAGGCATAGGAAGGGCTGGTTAGCAGCCTAGCTCATGCTTCCGCTCATGCTTCCTGTGGGGTTGCTCTCAGGAGGTGGCTCTTTCTCTGTGTAACAGATCATCCACAGTGGCTCCCCACTCATGTTCTGGGGGGTCTCTACACGGGCTTTCATACGCATTTTTAGAGTGGTGGAGGTTGTGCTTTGTCTCTTTTTATAATTTTATTAAATCTTATGAAACATGAAATAGATGAAACATACTGTGTTTCACCCTAGAATGCTTGGATTTTGGCTGATACGTCACTTCGGATGTTACCTCCCAGACAGAAGCCCGGAGATCATGAAGCATGATGTAGTATTACAAGGCAGCAATTATTTGCTCAACCATTTACAATTGTTTTCTCAGGAGGTAGCCTCTTTGTCTCTCAAGGAAATGACAAAACATCAATGAGGTTTCAGTTCAGGGGCTTGGAGGACAAACTTGGGAGTCTAACACGCACTAACTGACAGGGATATTTTAAGCTGAGACTTAAATCAGAGATTCCCCCGAGGTAGATTCTGATGCTTTGTTTAACAAAAGCAAACTATGAGTACAAATTATTCATTACCATATTCATAAGTAGTCTATTTAGCAAGACGGTATGGAGATAATAATAAAAACAAATATTGAATAAAGCTCTTTCCACATCAACCTTTCCAGCACATACAGTATGTTGACTCATTGTTAGTCTGGAATCAGTGGTTTAAAATTAATGAGCATATACTCTTGATTGCTAGGTGGAAAACTGAAGAAATTAGAAATATGTAGCCAGACTTCCCATGAGAGCTTTTTATAAGAGAGTGCTCGATAAAAAAATAAAATGTTGAATTAAAATTCATTTTAAGTACATTTGAATGTTCAAATTGTATTGTATGTGGCTCTCTCACTTAAATGTAATAATAATTTGCACTCAATTAAGTGCCAACTGTTTACCATTTGGAGTCTTTGACCAATTTCTGTGTATACACTACTGGCATTCATAGCTATCCAAGTAGAAATATCAACCTGCTTCATTTTTGCATCCTGTTTACTAATAGTGTTTTAACAAGGTAGTAAAGTTCTAGATCCTGAAATATCAACACAGCGAAAGGCCATTTGCTTGCCTTGTAATCTTCTCAGCTGAACTTGTTTCTTATTGGTGAAGGAACTCATAGAAACACTTGATTCACTCTTCGCTTGTGATCTTCATTTTATAAAATTGGGAGAAAGTGGTGGTATCTTAAAAGGGGAGTCTCTGCAGTCACAAGAACATGCCACTATGAGGAAAAGTGAACTGTGGGCTTTTTTCCCCAAAAAATATGATGCAGGAAAGGGTTCAGTGGGCCCCCTGCTGAAAGAAGGCCAGGGAGTCCCTGCTGGGGGGAAAAAAAAAGTCTGGAAGGTAAATTATGACCTGTTAGAAGAGGAAAAGTATTTTCTTAGTTCTTCAGAGAGTAGGATTGCACTCAAGCAGAAGAAAACTATTCTTCCTTGATTATAAAATGAGGAAAGGAGAAGTAGGTGTGCTATGCAGCTAATGATCCTTGCCAGAGAGACACTAGCAATGCATTTTCATAGACATATTTCTCTTTGTTCTTAGAGAGGGCTCTCTAACTTGGAGAGGCTACACAAAACCTGGATCTACCCCTAGAAGCAGTGTTTGAATTAGTATTAAAAAAAATCTCAGTGTTGAATTGGTTAGAATGAGAAGGCCAGATGTCCTGGCGTCAAGTTCTAAAGTACTGAATATATATACAAGAAAACATTTGCAAAATGTCTAAGTTCTTGTTTCCTTAACATTCACTTCTTCTGTGAATGGATTTTTAAAATATACTTAAAAACTTTCTTCTAAAGTAATTTAAATATCCTTTTTAATATTGCAAATTTGATTAGTCTATTGCTTTATGCATAGAGTTGTCAAGGGAAAGTTTTGTTCTAAAAGCCAAGAATCTGGGCCTATGGGGTCTGCATTAAAGACTGTCTTAACATACTTCTAAATAGTATCTCCATTTTAGTTCTTTTCTTCCATTTATTTATTTTATTTTTGTTTATTTACTATCCCTAGTTATGCAGTATATGCCTGGGTTATGATAGACATCATATATTTGCATCAGAGATGGATTAAACCCTGGTACTACAAGTTCTAATCAGTGACAAGCCTATTTATTACAACTCTTTCTTTTAGAATTAAAATTAAAATTTAAGAAATTATTATCAGAGACTCTCCATGTTTTAAAGTGAAGGCTTAGGTTGTATTATTATTATTGTCATCTTCATTGCCATTTTTGTTATTATTCCTATTAATAGTATTTTTAGTATTAATTAGTATTTTTTCCCATTTTTTAATTATAAAATACACATGGCATAAAATTTACTATCTTAACCATTTTTAGGTGTACAGTTCAGTGGTATTAAATATATGCATATTGTTACACAACTGTCCCCACATTCATCACTGCAACTCTTTTCATTTGGCAAGACAGAAACTCTGTACTGATTAAACAATAACCCGTGAGCTGTTTCCCCAGCACCTGGCAACTACCATTCTTTCTTTCTTAAAGATACCCCAATGCCCACCCTCCCCCCGCCTCTGGTAACCCACCATTCCACTCTCTATTAATATTAATTGAGGTTTTTGGTTTTGTTTTGTTTATTATTTTTGGATTCCACATGTGACATCATGTAATATTTGACTTTCTGTGTCTGACTTACTTTACTTAGTATAATATCCTCCAGGTTCACACATGTCATTGTAAAAGGAAAAAACAATTCTGTTTAAAGGCTGAATAATGTTTTACTGTGTGTGTGTGTGTGTGTGTGTGTGTGTGTGTGTGTGTGTGTGATGTGTATAGCATTTTCTTTATCCATTCATTCGTTGATGAACATTTAAGTTAAGTGTTTATATCTTGCTATTGTAAATAATGCAATGAGCATAGGAGTGCAGATACCTCTTTGAGGTGGTGATTTTATTTATTTTGGATATATGCCCATAAATGAGATTGTTGGATCATATGGTGGTTACATTTTTAATTTTTGAGTAACTTCCATACTTTTTTCCATAACAGCTATGTCAATTTTATATTCCTACCAACAGGGCAGAAAGTTTGGGTTCCCTTTTCTCCACATCCTTGTGAATACTTATCTTTTGACCTTTTGATGATAGCCTTCCTAACAGGTGCGAGGTTATATTTCATTGTGGTTTTGATTTGCATTGTCTTGGTGATTAGTGATGTTGATCATCTTTTCATTTACCTGTTGGCCATTGATATGCCATCTTTGGAAAACTGTTCAAGTCCTTTGCCCATTTTTTTACTTGGGTTATTTTTTAAAAATTTATTTTACTTTTGTCATTAAGTTCTGAAACTTTTTATATATATTTTGGTTTCCAAATATTTTCTCCCATTCTGCAGGTTGCCTCTTCTTTTGTTATTTCCTCTGCTTTGCAGAGATGTTAATTTGATGTAGTCCCCTTTGTTTCGTGTGTGTGTGTGTGTGTGTGTGTGTGTGTGTGTGTGTGTACCTTTGTTGCTTGAACTTTTGGTGTTTTGTTAATACTGAATTCATATCTGATACAAATATATCATGTCTATCATAACATAGTATATAAAAGTCATTCCCAAGACCAATGTTGAGCAGCTTTCCCCCTGTGTTTTCCCCAAATTTTAGAGTTACAGGTTTTATGTTTAAGTCTAAAATTCACTTTGAGTTTATTCTTATGTATGGTGTAAGTGTACAATTTCATTCTTTTGCATGTTGTCCAGTTTTCCCATCACCATTTATTGAAGAGACTGCCCTTCCCCCATTGTGTCTGCTTTGGTGTCTTTGTCAAAAATTTGGTGACTATATATGTATGCATTTATTTCTGGGCTGTCTATTCTCTTACACTGATTTATGCTTTTGTTCTTATGCCAGTACCACTTTGTTCTAATTACTGTGGCTTTGTCATATAATTTGAAATGGGGAAGTGTGATGCCACTAGCTTAGTTCTGCTTGTTCAGCTATTCAGACACTTTGGTCATACCATATGTGAAAAATGACACTGGAATTTTGATAGGGATTGCACTGAATCTGTAATCCATTTTGGGTGGCACGGACATGTTAACAATATTAATTCTTCCATTCATAAACCTAGAATATCTTTCCATTTATTTGTGTCTTTTTCAATATGTTTCATTAAAATTTTATAGTTTTCAGTGGGCAGATCTTTTACCTCCCTGATTAAATGTATTCCTAAGTATTTTATTGTTTTTGATGCTATTATATATGGAATTGTTTCTTACTTTGGGGGGGGATAGCTTGTGCAGAAACACAACTGATTTTTGCATGTTGATTTTTGTACCCTGCAACAAAATTCGTTAATTTTAACAGCATTGGTTTTGTTGTTGTTATTGTAGAGTTTTAGGAATTTTCTGTATATAACATCATGCCATCTACAAACAGAGACATTTTACTTCTTCCCTTCCAATTTTGATAACTTTTATTTCTTTTATTGCCTTACTGCTCTGGCTAGGACTTCCAATACTGTTGTTGAATAAAAGTAGTGATAGTGGGCACACTTATCCTGTTCTTAATCTTAGAGAAAAAATTTTCATCTTTTTATCAATGAATGTGTTGTTAGTTTTAGGCTTGGCATGTAGCCTTTATTATGTTGATTCATTTTATACCTAATTAGTTGAGAGTTTTTACCATAAATTTTATAAAATGCCTTTTCTGCTTCTAATGAGAGGATCATATGATTTTTATCCTTCATTTTGCAATGTGGCATATTAATCACACATTGATTTATAGGTGTTAGAATATTTTTGCATCCCAGGGATAAATCCCACTTGGTGATGATATATGATTCTTTTAATGTGTTGTTGAATTGAGTTTCTTAGCAGTTTGTTGAGGATTTTTACATTTATATATATTAGGGACATTGGCCTATAATGTTCTTTTTTCTTGTAGCATTCTTGTCTGGCTTTGATATCAGAGTAATGCTTGCTTTGTAAAATGATTATGGAAATGTTCTCTCCTCATCACTTTTTTGGAAGAGTTTGAGAAGGATTGGGATTAATTGTTCTTTAAGGGTTTTGTAGAAATCCCAGTGAAGAAATCTATTGCTGAGCTTTTCTTTCTTAAGAGATTTTTGATTACTGATTCAATCTCCTTACACATTATTGGTCTGTTTAGATTTTCTATTTCTCCATAATTCAATCTTAGTAAACTGTATGTTTTCAGGAATTTATCCATTTCTTTCTAGTTTATCCAATTTATTAGAGTATAATTGGTTATCATAGTCTATTATGAATGATCCTTTGTATTTCTGTGGTATCAGTTGCAATGTCTCCTCTTTCACTTCTGATTTTATTATTTGATTTTTTTTTTTTTAGTTACTCTAGCTAAATGTTTGTCAATTGTTTATCTTTTCAAAGAACCAACTCATTGGCTTTTCTATTGGCTATTTGTCTCTATTTCATTTGTTTCTACTGTGATCTTTGTTAGTTTCTTCCTTCTACTAATGTTGGGCTTAGTTTGTTCTTTTTCTTTTTCCTAGTGCCTTGAGGGATAAATGTATGTTTTTATTTGAAGTCTTTCTTTTTTTTTCTCTCTCTAATGTAGGTGGTTATTGCTATAAACTTTTCTCTTAAGAACTACTTTTACTGCATCCCATAAGTTGTGGCATGATGTACTTCCATCTTTTTTTCCTCAATATCTTTATTTCCTTTTTGATTTTTTCTTTGACCCATTGATTGTTCAGAACCAAGTTGTTTAATTTCCACATTTTTTTTTAATTTCCCAATTTTCCTCCTGCTTTATTGATTTCTAGTTTCATACCATTGTAGTCAGAAAAGATACTTGACATGATTTCAGTCTCAAATTTGTTAAGATTTGTTTTGTGACCTAACACATAATCTTTCTTATTGAATGTTTCGTTACTGAGAAAAATGAATATTTTGCTACTGGGGATGGAATAGTCTATATATGTCTATTGTGTCCATTTGGTCTGTGGTATAGTTCAAGTCCAATGTTTCCTTATTGATTTCCTGTGTGGATGATCTATCCATTGTTGAAAGTGAGGTATTGAAGTACCCTACAATTAGTATATTGCTGTGTATTATTTCTCCCTTTATGCTTGTTAATATATGCTGTATATATTTAAGTGCTTTGATGTTAGGTACATAAATATTTACAATTGTTATGTACTCTTGATGAAGTGACCCCTTTATCGTTATATAATAATCTTTTGTCTTTTGTTATAGTTTTTTAATTTAAAGGTCTATTTTGCTGTTATAAATGTAGCTGCCTCTGCTTCCTTTTGGTTTCTATTTGCCTGGGCCATCTTTCTGCATACGTTCACTTCCAGCCTGTGCATGAAGTGAATCTTTTGTAGGTAGTATAGGGATGGATCTTGTTTTTTATCCGTTCATATTACTCTATGCCTTTTGATTGGAAATATTACATTTACATTTGATTATTGATAGGTAGAAGCTTACTATTGCCATTTATTTAATTGTTTTCTGGATGTTTGCAGAATTTTTGTTCCTTGCTTACTCTCTTAAGGTCTTCCTTTGTGATTCAATGATTTTCTGCTTTGATTTCTTTCTCTTTGAATTTTGCATACCTAGTGTAGATTTTTGCTTTTGTAGTTACCATGAGGATTACATAAAACATACCAGTTATAAAATTCTATTTTAAGCTGATGACAACTTAACTTCAAATACTTACAAAAGTTCACATTTGTACACTCCTCCTCCACCATTTTATGTTTTTGATGTCATAATTTACATATTGTGTATGGTGTGCCACTAACAAATTATTGTAGGTATAGTTATTTTTAATACTTCTGTGTTTTAGCCTTTACCCTAGAGTTAAAAGTGGTTTATACACCACCATTGCTTTCCTTTGCTATAGAGTATTCTGAATTTAACTATGTTTATCTTTACAAGTGAGTTACGTACTTTTATATTTTTTAGTGTTGCCTTTTCATTTCAGCTCCAAGAATTACCTTTAGCATTTCTTATAAGGCAGGTCTAGTGGTGATGAACTTTAGTTTTTGTCTCTCCTTCAAATATGAATGAAAACTTTGCTGGATAAGGTATTCTTGGTTGGCAATTTATTTCTTTTAGCATTTTAAATATATCTTCCTACTCTGTTCTGTCCTGCAAAGTTTTTGCTAAAAAATCTGTATTATGAGGGTTTTCTTTTATGTAACAGATTGCTTTCCTTTGCTATATTCAAAATTCTATTCTTGTCTTTAAATTTTGAGAATTTAATTATAAAGTGTGGGTCTCCTTGAATGTATCTTAATAATTTTCTCTGGGGTTCCTGGATCTCTATGTTTATTTGTTTTCCTAACTTTTGGGAGTTTTCAACCACTGTTTACTTTGCAAGAATTTTTGACTCTTTACTCTTTCTATTCTCCTTATGGGACTCCATAATGTGTATATTGTTCCACTAATAGTGGTCTATAAGTTTCTTAAACAATCTTTTCCCTTTCTTTCTTTCTTCCTTTCTTTCTTTCTTCCTTTCTTTCTTTCTTTCTTTCTTTCTTTCTTTCTTTCTTTCTTTCTTTCTTTCTTTCTTTCTTTCTTTCTCTCATCTCTCTGTCTTTCTGCCTGTCTTTCTTTCTCTCTTCCTTTCTCTCTTTCTTTCTTTTCCTTTGACTGAATACTTTTAACTGACCTATCTTCAGGTTTGCTAATTCTTTCTTCTGCTTGATCTAGTCTGCTGTTGAATTGTCCTATTAAATGTTTCAGTTCACTTATTGTAGTCTCCAACTTTATTATTTTGGTTTGGTACTTAATATTTTATTTTTCTTTATTGGAATTCTCATTTTGTTCATACATTGCTCTTCTGACCTCAGTGATCATCTTTATGATTATTGTTTTGCATTTTCTTTTTCGGGTAAATCACTTATCTCTGTTTCATTAAGGTTGGCTTCTGGAGATTTGTCTTGCTCTTTTGTTTGGAACATATTTTCCTATTCATTTTCCTTGATCCTCTGTGTTGGTTTCTGTTCATTTCATGAAATAGCTTACTCTACGAGGTTTGAAAGACTAGCCTCATGTATCAGATAAATCTTGCCAATCAACTGGGCCTGAGATTCTGGATGCCTCTCAAAACTTTGTGTTTGTCCAAACATCCAGTTTTGTTTTTTCTTTTTTAATATTATTAAGTTAAAAATTTTTAATTATAGTATAGTTAACATACAGTGTTATGTTAGTTTCAGGTGTACAATATAGTGACTCAGCAATTCTATATGTTACTCAATACTCATCATTATATGCATACTCTTTAAACGCCATCACCCAGTTTACCCATCTCTGTCATCCACTTCCCTGCTGGTTACCATCAGTTTGTTCCCTGTATTTGGAAGTCTGTTTCTTGGTTTGCCTTTCTCTTTTTTTCCCTTTGTGTGTGTGTGTGTGTGTGTGTGTATGTGTGTGTGTGTGTGTGTTTTGTTTCCTAAATTCCACATATGAGTGAAATCATGTTTTTTTACTTTATCTGACTGACTTGTTTCACTTAGCATTATACTCTCTAGCTCCATACATGTTGTTGCAAATGGTAAGATTTCTTTCTTTTTTATGTTTGAATAATATTCTATTATATGTGTATACCATGACTTATTTATTCTTTCTTCTACCATTGGACACTTGGGCCGTTTCTATTATTTGGCTTTTGTAAATAATGCTGCAATAAACATGGGGGTATGTATATACTTTCGAATTAGTGTTTTTGTATGCTTTGAATAAATAAATACTTTGTAGTATAATTGCTGGATTAAGAGTATTTCTACTTTTAACTTTTTGAGGAACCTCCATACTGTTTCCCAGAGTGGCTGCACTAATTTGGATTCCCATCAACAGTGTACAAGGGATCTTTTTTCTGTATATCCTTGCTAACACTTGTTGTTTCTTGTGTTTTTGATTGTAGCCATTATGGCAGGTGTGGGTTGATATGATCTTATCATAGTTTGGATTTTCATGTTCCTGATGATGAGTGATGTTGAGCATCCTTTCATGTGTCTGTTGTCTTCTGTATGCCTTTTTCATTTATTGTGTTCTTCATCTCTGATTGGTTCTTTTTTTTATCTCATTGTTAAGGATCTTCCTAATGTTCTCGAGTCCACTGAGTATCTTTGTGATCATTACTTTGAATTCTCCATCAGACAAAGTACTCATCTTCATTTCGCTTAAGTCTCTTGCTGTGATTTTGTCCTTTTCCTTCATTTGGGACACATTCCTCTGTTTCCTCATTTTGTTTAACTCTGTTTCTATGTTAGAAATGATAGTTACATCTCCTCCACTTGAAAATAATGGCCTTATGAAGAGTAGTTCCTGTAGAGCTCTGCTGTGCAACGGGCCCCATTTACCAGAATATGGCATGTCAGAGGGGTTGCCTATGTGTTGATGAATGTGGCCTGCTGTTGTGGGTGAGCCACTTTTCCTTTTAGTCCAAGATAAGCTACTATTTTATTTCTGTAAGGGCTCTCTTTGCCTGATGTGGTTAATGTTTGGTTCCTGTGGTGTTAGTGGGCCACGAAACTTGGGCTTAAGTTGAGTCAGACTAGGTGTTTGTCAGAGATTCAGTGGCACCAAACTGCTGGGTGCTTTCTCTGTGTTCTTTCCTGAGAAGCTTTTGTAGGTGGTTGGGGCCTGAAGTTGGACTAGTCTGCCTCCAGCTCACTGCTGGGCCTCTGTTTGACTGGCATGTGTGGTTATCTTTCCTTCTCTCTGGGACAAGAATTACTTTGGAGTGTTACTGACCATGGTAGGGGCTGCTTGTATACTTCCAGGCCTGTGTCACTCTCTGTATGGGTGCTGCCAAGAGAAAATTGGGGAGGGCAGATCCACTGAAGCACAGTGCTGGGGACTAGTGTTTCCAGCAAGTTTTGTACACCACCATTTTGTTCCAGGAGGGGCCCCGCAGCACCCAGACCAACGTGGGCTGTGCAGAGGGGTGGAATGGCAGAAACATGGTGCAGGGAGGTGTGGCAGTGGGACTGGCCAAGTTAGACAGGGAGTCCTGCATGTGGCCATGTGTTTACACTGGGGGTTGGGGGAGAAAAGTAGTATTTGCCATTTCTTTTGTTGCTGGAGGAGTTCGCCAGTGATTTCTGTACCTCCAGAACATGTTCTGAGATCCTGTATGCTCCAGGTGCCTTTCAAACTGCTGCTTCACTGCTAAATCTCTGTGGGCTGTTCCTCATGCTGTCTCTTTAAGGATGGGGACTCAGTTTCTTCTCACCCTCCTAACTCTTCCAGAGGTGAGTCTGATGATCTTTTTTAAAATTTCAGGTTTGGGGTGCCTGAGTGGCTCAGTTGGTTAAGCATCCAACATCAGCTCAGGTCACGATCTCACGGTTTGTGAGTTTGAACCCTGTGTCAGGCTCTGTGCTGACAGCTCAGAGACTGGAGCCAGTTTCAGATCAGTCTCCTCTCTCTCTGCCCAGGAGGGCACTCATGCTCTCTCTCTCTCTCTGTGTCTCAAAAATAAATAAAACATTGAAAATAATTTTAAAAAATTAAAAAATAAAACTCCAGGTTTAAGTCTCACCAGTTGTAAGAACTCACAGAATTTGACTCCTCTGGTTTGCAAAGCCAAATGTTATGGGCATTCATCTTCCCCATACAGGATCCCCAAAAGGGAGATCTGTTTCTTTCCCCTCTTTATGTCCATGGCACCTCTCTCTCCTATGTCCACGCATAACCCTTAGACAGACAGCAGCTGGGAATGAGTACACACAGTCAGACCCCTTCCTGGGAGAAACTGGGGGCTGAGTGTTTTTGCCTGCTTCCTCTCTGTCAAGCCTGGAGGAATAGCAGTAAGAAGTGCTTTTAAAACCACATTCTTGAGAGGCCTGGGTGGCTCAGTAGGTTAAGCGGCTGACTTCGGCTCAGGTCACCATCTCATGGTTTGTTAGTTTGAGCCCCGTGTTGGGCTCTGTGCTGACAGCTCAGAGCCTGGAGCGGGCTTCAGATTCTGTGTCTCCCTCTTTCTCTGACCCTCCCTGCTCATGCTCTGTTTCTGTCTCAATAATAAATTAAAAAAAAAAACCAAACACATTCTTGTTTTCTGTGGCACTGGAGACTCACAAATGCTCAACCCTGTTGATTCCCAGAGCTGGATGACTTGGGAGCCAGTTTCTTGGGTGACAACTATTAAAGTTGGGGCACTAGATGTATTGCCCAAACCCTTTGCTTATCAGGGAGAAACTGGGTGCTGGGCATTCCCTATTGATTGTAAGGTGCTGGCTGGTGGCAGGATTTATGATACGACCTTGTCTCCATTTTTCCTATCCATTTCATACGGGTATTTTTTGCCCATCTATAGGAGTCAGGCAACTAATCTCCATATTTCTTTCAGAGAGAATTGATCCATATGTAGCTGTTTATTTGGAGTGCTCCATGGGAGGAAGGAAAGTCAGAAGCCTTCCTCTTGCAACTCTTTTATTTTTTAAGGTTGTGTATTCATTTTGAGGTGGTGGGGGGAGGGGTAGAGAGGGTGAGAGAGAGAATCCCAGGCAGTCTCTGCCTGTCAGCACAGAGCCCAGTGCAGAGCTCGAACTCAGAAACCAGGAGATTATGACCTGAGTTGAATCCAAGAGTTGGATGCTTAACCGATTGAGCCCCCCAGGCGTCCCACCTCTTGTTATTCTTAAAGAAAGGAAGTTTCACTCAAACAAAAAGGACCAAAGAATTCTTTGGAGTTTTAGATCAATTTGTTCTGTAGGTGGCATACAAACAGGGAAAGTTCAATCTCTTTTACCTTTTGTTTTGTTGCAATTTATTACATATTTTAACTAAGACATACAATACATGTTCATTATATTAAAATTTGTTCATTATAGATATATGTATTGAAGAAAGTAAGAGCTCTCATAATTCCATCTTTGGAAATAATTTTTATCACCTGCTTGGTACATATTCTTTAATTTTTTTCTCTATATTATTTCTATTAGTGTTTTATAAGAAACTAATCATGCTATAAATATGGTTTTACAACTTATATTTTAACTTACATTCAAATTGAACACAGTTTTTTTGTGTAGATCAACTTCATTCTTTTTAATAGCTATATTTGTATACCTTTTTTAAACGGATCCTTTGCTGTCCAATGTTCTTTCTTCAATCTTTGTCTATTACAAACATCTAAAAAATTTATATCTTCTACATATGTCTTCATTCACTGGTGGAAATGTCTCAATTGTATAAAATTCCACTAAGTGAAATTGATGTATCAAATGATACAAAACATCATAATTTTAGTAGATTTTGCAAAATTGCCCTTCAAAATGATGGTATCCATTTATAGTTTATAAAAACAATAGATGAAATTATATAAGAGAATATTGATTTCCCTTTTTCAGTGACAGAAAATTAAGTAGATATAAAAATATGTCTCATTATGGTTTTGTTTTGATATTTGTATGTTTTGTTATATGTATGTTTAAGCATAACTTAATTAGTTACACTACTTTTTTATCTCTTTCATTTGCCTCTTTACATCTTGACACATTATTCTATTACTATGTTTGATTCGTAGGAGCTCTCTGTCTTGGCTCTCTGTCTCCATGTACTTACATATGTACATATACACAAAAGTATTTATTGTACGTTTTGCGATTGTTTTTCCCCTTTTCAATTTACTTTTAAAATTAATTTGCGTTATATTTTATAGATATAGGTTTCAAATGTTTATGAAACCAAATAGATCAATCTATTCTTAAAAGATCTCTTTATGGTTATAAACATTAAAAAAATCTCTTTATCCAAAACTGAATAGTTTTCCATATTAAAATAATATATAATATTTTTTGTTTTTTTTTATTTTATCTTTTGCAGTAAAGCTTTTTATTCATTTGTAATTAAATTTTTATATGCTGTCCACTTTCTACTCCAGGCATTGCTTATCTTAAAAATAATATTGGAACTTTTATATTTTCAAAACAAATACACTAAGATTTAATAAGAATTTTTTCAGTATCAGACTTTGATAGTATATTTGAAATATAATTTACCAAAGTCCAAATTATGCTAAATTTTTCAGCATTGCATTTATGGCATAATTCAAGATTTCTGGTTCATCTCTTGGTTCCTAGTCTTCCTCTTTGACACTGGGATTTTTCCTTCAATGAAATGGGGCTATTTCACATATTTGGGAAAAAAATTTTTAATGTTTACTTGTTTTTGAGAGAGGTAGAGAGACACAGCACGAGCAGGGTAAGGACAGAGAGAGAGGGAGACACAGAGTCTGAACAGGCTCCAGGCTCTGAGTGGTCAGCACAGAGCCTGATGCGGGCTTGAACCAGTGAACTGTGAGATCATGCCCTGAGCTGAAGTCAGACACTTAACTGACCGAGCCACCCAGGCGCCCTATTTCACATATTTTAAAAGGAATTTTACCCTTGCGAGTGTCAGCAAGAAGGTAGAAACGAAAGACAAGTAAGGGTAGAAGGTGGTGTGACCATAAAAAGTTTATTAACCCAATGAAGAACTAAGAATCATCCAGGAAGCTGACCACATTAGCAGCATCTGTCATTCTTGGTACCCACAAATTAATACTGTTGTGTACATTTTGCCACCAAGAACAAAGATTTACTATTTAAAAGCAATTCTATAATTTTACTATAAATAAACTAGAGCAAATTGTCTTGCAGACAATTAATATCAAAAAACATCTTTTAGCTGTTGAAAGATCATGTTTTTTTTCTATACCTGATGTAAAAATTTAGGCACATTAAATGGGCATTGTATTCGGGAACTTGCAAAAAGATGCTTGTGTTACAGCATTCTATTTCAATTCTCTTGATTGTTCAGCATAATTAAAATAAAGCTCCCAAACACAAACAGCTTGTCAAACACTTCTGGAAGTTTCTCCTGACTCAGGCCCATAGTGGCAAGAACACATTACAAACATGATAGGTCCTCTCCATTTAAGGGAATATATACTTCAGTAAAGTTAATTTTAAAGAGTCTTTAAATAAATTGAGTCATACTTTCTCTGACTATATATTTACAGAAATAAAATATGTAGTACCCTCACAAAAAATAATGATGATGATAAACATGACAGTAATTATAAAATGTAATTGCATCATATTTGAGGTGTTCTGACATAACTTGATAATTAGTATTTTTCAAGTATTCTGGTTATTATGCTATAATAAGTAACCCTAATATTTAGTGATGTAAAATAATGATTTATCATTTTGATAGGTTCTGTGGGCCAGGAACTTGGAAAGAGTACAATGGAGATGACTTGTCCCTGCTTTAGAATCTCTGAAGTCTCAACTAGAAGCTTCCAAGGCTGAGAAATGGTATGATCTAATGGCTCCTTCACTCATATGTCTGGTGATTAATGATGGCTATCAAATGAGACCTTGCTGGAATTTCAGCTGGAATGCCTGTCCATGGCCTTTCCATGTGCCCTGGGCTTCCTCATAACTTGGTGACTAGGTTCAAAGGGTGAGAGTTTCAAGATAGAGTAAGAGCTAGGCAGAATCCATATCATCTCTTATGATCTAGCTTCAGAAGTCAAACACTTCTGTGTCTACTACCTTCTTTGTGTTGAGTCAGTTACAAAGATTTACCCAGTTTCAAGAAGAAGTATAATAGAACCTACCTCCTGATAGAAGAGTGTCAACATCATACTATAAAAGAACCATGCAGAATATGATATCATGGTTTCATGGGTTCAAGCCCCACACTGGGAGCCTGCTTGGGATTCTCTATCTCTCCTTCTTTCTCTGTCTCTCCCCATCTCGTGCGTGCGTGCTCGCTCTCTCTCTCTCTCTCTCTCTCTCTTTCTCTCTCTCTCTCTCTCTTTCTCAAAAATAAATTAATAAACTTAAAAAATGAATACAGAAACAAACTACTCCAGAACATTCTAACTTCCAAGGAAGCAAGGAATTCATCAAATCATGTATTTTGTGGAAATATCAATTTCTGGACATTTTTGCCATAAAGTTCTAGGTACTATTATTTGTAACTGGAGTTAACTAGAGTGGCTTGTGGTAGCTGCTTACTACAGGCTCTATTCATTCTTTCTGGGCACCATTGCTAAGAACCTGAACCAAGACTTGTTGCAATTGGCACTATAGTTGCCACAATTTTCTCAGAAAAGCTCTGTAAAAACCATTGACAAAATTACCTACTTGAGGACATCAGAAGGAACTGTCACTGGAAGTAGCAGGTGGACTGTCAGTCTTAGGGTTGCCATTCTCTGATAATCCAGTGTAAGTGACTTTAATCAGTGTGGAAAATATAATATCAGTCTTTCAAGTTTTCTCATTAGAAGAATGACTAGCTTTCTATTAGGAAAGTTAGTAAGTTAACATGTTCAGAAATTTTGGGAAGAGGATAAGGCAGATATTAAAACCTTAAATTCTGCTTCATTCCTTAGAATCTCTGTGGAGTACATAATCCTGGAAAGAGTTAATAAAATTCTGACTAATGGAAGATATATAAACCAAAGAAAATAAACATAGATGCTGGAAATATTGAGAATGGGTTAATTAAAAATAAATTGATTCTGTTGTTATTTTCAATGGGTTGGGCCTGGAACCTAGCTTATTATGAAAATTTTTTTAAAAAGTTACCACAGGAAAGTAGAATAAAATCAATATTCTATTCATGTCACAAATAACTTTATTGCCTTCAGTTGCCACTATCATTTATCCCAAAGAGGTGAGCAGACGTCCCTGAAAATTCCCATTTGCCAGTGACAGAAGACAACAATAAAGCCAACTTTTTTGTTTGTGGTTAGATTCCAAAATGCTGAAATAGACTATAATAAAATGTTCTTTGTTCCTAGAAAACTATACAGCTTGTGTAACTTTTTATACACTACATTTTTTGCTTCTCACTTCAGGGATTTTTCTCAAACTTAATTTTCAACTAGCTCATGCTGAACAGATCTCAGTAATTTACACCACCCTCTAGCTTGTTAGTGAGTCCAGAAAATTGAGATTTATATTTGACATCTTCTACCTCATTTTCCATATTATATTTACCACTAAATCATCTGAATTCTCCCTCCAAATTGTGACACATGCCACTCCCTTATATCCATCTCTACTGCCACGTTTCTAGTACAAACAAACATCATTTCTTGCCTAAACCACTGCAGTAACCTCCAAATTTATCATCCCATTTTCATTCTTGACCCTTTCCAATCCAGTTTTCACAAAACAGCCAGAGAACTATTTTTAAATTGTAAATTGAATTTCATGCTGTTTCGCAACTTAAAAAAATTTAAGTGGCTTTGCATTACACTGAGAATGAAATCCAAACTCCTAATTTTTGGCTACAAGATTCCAGTTGAAATGTCTTCCTCCTTGAGATTTTGTGCGATGGATAAATTTCATTTCCTTCTTCAGAGTCAGATAGCTGAGTGGGAGCAAAGTGGGTTCAGGGCATTTAGATTGTCAACTCTGCAGCTGGTTGCTGCAGCTCTTTTTATTTATTTACTTATTTTTTAAAATATTTATTAGAGAGGGAGAGAGAGAGAGAGAGAGAGAATATGAGGGGCAGAGAGAGAGGGAGGACACACAGAATCTGAAGCAAGCTTCAGGCTCTGAGCTGTCAGCACAGAGCCCAATGCAGGGCTCAAACAAACTGGGAGATCATGACCTGAGCTCAAGTTGACTGAGCTTAACCAAATGAGCCACCCAGGCACCCGCCTCACCTCCTTTTAGATGGGCATCTAGTTATTGCACATGCCTGTAACTGCTCAGCCCCTGCACCTTCAGGCCCAGAAGTGGTAATGGTTTTCCACTGTTGTTCACTCTGTAGGAAGTACATTCTTCCTTATTATTGCCCTACTCCTTGCCCACTCCTTTGTAAGTAGTCCTTTACTAAACTTTTCACAAATTACCCAGATTGCAGGTGCCATCTATTTTTTGTTGTTGTTGTTAGGAATATGACTGATAAAGTATCTGGTAGTTGGGATGGACTGAAAAATTGACTGATAGCTCCATACAGTTGAGGAACACATAGATAATCTTTTGGTAGGGAGGGATAGGACACTAATAATCCATGGCTTAGTGTCTTTCTTTTTTTTTTTTTAATGTTTATTTATTTTTGAGAGACAGAGAGAGAGAGAGAGCATGAGTGAGGAATGGCAGAGGGGGTGGGGGCAGAGGATCTGAATCAGGCTCCCCACTGACAGCTGAGAGCCTGACGTGGTGCTCAAATTCATGAACCTTGAGATCATGACCTGAGCCAAAATCAAGAATTGGACCCTCAACCAACTGAGCTACCCAGGAGCCCGATGGCTTACAGTGTCTTTATGATAACTCAAAATTCCAGCCATGTGGCGCAGGCATAAGTGAATGTAGAAAGGAAAGGAGTGGGAAATCAAGTGCCGTGGCACTTGGTCTTATGTTAGCAGTAGTGACTATAAAGATTATGGATCAGTTTGCTGTTTCAGAAGGTCCTGGAAATCATTTGGGGTTAAAAGAACAAATTCAAAGTCATAAAAATATAACGCAGAGTACACGATGGAGATCAGAAATCTTCAGGGTCATCTTTGAAGGAGTCCTCTTATTTCCAGTGGTCACAGGGCAGACATGGCTGAGGACCAAGCCTAAGGCCTGATTATGAAGGCTGCGGAGCTGTAGTGCCAGTTCAAGGCTCAGTCCCATGGGACAAAGTGATCTTACCTCCCTGTCCCATCTAAGGGAAAAGATTCCCCTTGTAATGAAATTTTTAATGACTGCTACAGGGTAAGATGTCCCACAAAGAAGTGTGCAGGAAGCCAGTTTTTCTGAACTCATAAGCCGAGCAATAGTCTCATGAGGTAAGGCATGGGTGACCAGCATCTTCACCCACTCAACCCCCACTCAATTTCTGTTTGAGCACCAACCCCCAAAGTGCCTGACTGACTGATATCAGGAGTCACTTGCCATCTTATGCTAAAAATATGTGAATTGTACCTTATGAATAAACTCGTTATAGGAGTTTCTTCTTTTGTGATTATAGAAGCAAATATTACATTTCCTGAGAAAACCTGTTTTTCTTCCCCTTGAAAAACAGGCTATTGACCCCTGCTCACAAAGACCTAACTCTTGCCTTTACTATGGTAAAAACATTGCCTTGTATTTAAATGCTAAAGATCCCTTCCCCATGTGAAAACCATCTGGTCACCTACTTTAATCACTATTGGTAAAAATTATGCATGAGGCTTCTACCAGTCTATGTTCTGGGAAACTTTTACATGCCAAAGAGTTTGTCATCAGAAATCATTGTCTAAGGTAATTGCCACTTCTGTTTTGTACCCCTTACATTTTTTCAATAAATAAACGGACTCTCAGGTCAGTGCTGAGATGCCTGCCTGGTGATCAGAAAGAAGCTGAGGCTCTCTCATTCCCTTTCACCGACACCATCCATCTGTCAGGGAACCCTGGACCTGCTGGAGCTGGACTCTGGCAAAAGTGCCAGTTCTTGGGGCACCTGGGTGGCTCAGTCAGTTAAGCGGTGGACTCTTGATTTCAGCTCAGGTCATGATCTCACAGTTTGTGGGGTCAAGACCTCTGTCGGGCTCTGTGCTGACAGCAGTGGATCTGCTTGGGATTCTCTCTTTCTCTCTGCCCCTTCCCTACTCATGCTCGCTCGCTCTCTCTCTCTCTCTCTCTCTTTTTCTCTCTTTCTCTCCAAATAAAGACATAAACTTAAAAAAAAGTGCCAGCTCACTTACATACTCACTGCCACTTCCCTTCATGGCTCCTCTACCCATAGGAGTTAGATCTCAACATGGACTTCATGGAGACATACAAAGCCTGTTCTAGAAGGGTATAGCTTATGTACCCAAAGGGTTATAGGACCACATTAGCTTGTATTAGCAGGAAGTAGAAGCATGTGTGAGTGTGGATTCTATGGGTGTTACTTGATGGGACAAAAATGACTGATATGCATATGCCCACGAATGGTACAGGATTTAATGTGCTGGTTTAAGCACATAGGAGTGATTTTAATTAATTAGGTTGGCTAATTATAGGCTAGAGACATTGGTGAACTTTCATCAAAAAAGTGTTAAAGCCAGAATTTATCTGGCATAGGAGTTAAAAGCCCCAGAGACATAGCAATATTGAATTCATTTAATACCACACTCTGTTCAGGTACTCCTCTAACCATACCTGTCAGGAGGGCCAGGAACACTTTACTGACAAGGCATTTAAAAAAAAATACCTCAGGTGAAAGGTTGCTAATAGTCACTCCTATAATCTGGAGATCATGGTTGGGATGCTCACTCACTCACTCTCCTTAACTACATAAATCCCAACTTTGGGCCTTGTTGATTTCAGTAATATTTAAGCATTAATACTATGAATGACATAATTAAAGAGCAAAGAATAAAACCCCACTTCCTATATCCCAACATCCTGGTAGGAGGTATTCTCATTTGACATAACATTGTGAATCTAAAGCCTTAGAAATAAAAAATATAAATTTTTAAATTTAGTTTATTTTAAACAATTTGGTGGTTTTTTTCCTGTGTTTTTTAAGTCATAGTAATTCAAAATTTTGTTTGTTTGCTGTTGGTTTCTTAGCCCTTAATTAAGCCTTTCTTAAAAACAAAGTCCAACTTATAAAATTTATATTATATATATGCATATATGATGTATATATTAATGTATATTTCATATATCTGTATACTTCAACTGACATTAAAAGAGAATTATAGATAAAAGCATGTGGAGAAGGGTTAAGAAGATTTTCTTCTGTTAGGCTCTGAAGAGCATGGTTGGAAATTCACTGGTCAGCTGGTCAAGGTGATTGGCTTATTACTTTCAGAATTGTCCTTTCCCTCTCTAAAACAAAGATGATGAGTTATTGCTACCAGAGACACTGTGTCCTTCAAAAACCCATAAATAATATTTAGTGACTCAATAATTGCTTCAGTCAATTCCTTAAGTAGCTTGGGAAGTGTTATTAAGATCTGATAATTGGATGAAATCCAGTTTTTAATGTAATATTTGATATTAAATTGTGCTGTTTTTACCACCCCTATCACATATTTAGTTATTGACAGGAACAAGAAATTAATCGTTACTGTGATTGGTGGATTTTTTTCTTTAGCTATAGAACTACCAAAATGAGAGTTAATTTCAACTTTATTTTTCAGGATTCAGGAAGAGAATATATATCAAATAAAATACTTAATAATATAATATTATGAATAAGATTAATGAAATTTATCAAATATGCAAGTGATGTGTTTTTATGACTGTAGATTTTAATTCACAGGAGAATTCTCACCAACTTAGTTGAAATTAAGTTTTTAGAGGTTAACATAATAGCAATAACAACAAAATGATGACTTGTATTTGTTGAGCATCATGTACCAAGCCCTGTGCGTTAAGTACTTTATATGGATGACCTCACTGAAATCTCAGGTCAAATCACTATGTGATACCATATACAGTTTCACAAATAAGGGAATTAGATGTAAAGAGGTTAGGTAACTTTCCCATGGCCGTAAACATAGTAAAAATGGCTAAAAAGGACCATGTTTATATCCCTTGCCTATGCTAAACTCTCTCCCTATTGATGGTGCCTCTCTCTATCGTAGTGAGGACAGCAAAAGTTGGAGAAACTGGCAGTTTATACTCTGAAAGGCGCAGAGAATTAGACATGAAAGGAAATGTAGAAGCAAACTAGCCAAACCATATTTTATTGATAAAGAACACAAGGTACAAATAGTATAATATAGCATCCCAGATTGCCTAGGTTTACCTCTTACAAATTAAGGGACTTTAGGCCTCGTAATTTCTCAGTTTTCTCATCTATGGAATGGGAATGATATTAATAGAACCTGTCTCAAAGAATCACTCTAAGATTCACATCATCCTTGTAATATACATCTAGTTTTCCCTCTTTCTGAAGTGTAACAACAAGGTAATTCAGGCAGTGTAAGGGTTAAAAAGGATAACTAAAGATATCCTTTAGTTCTTGGTTTAGATATAAACTTAAAGGAGAACTAAATAAACCATTATCTACATGCATCACTTTGTATTCTAATTCCAAGAAATGTTAGAATAAAGAATAAGGAAGCATATGGCCAGGAGCATACATAGTAAAATTTAAAATTAGACTCAAATTGTTAGCAGGGATGAAAGTGATATATTTTCTTTTCTTTTGGTTTCTTGGAGCTAATTTGTAGACAGAAAAAGGTTTAGTGTCTCTAGTGGGGTATACCACTTGAAAAGTAGCTGAAAACCCAATCAACATTCACCTCTCCACATAGTAAGTTACTATCTTGGTTAACAAGAAATGCTGAGTAGGCAGCGCTTGCCATTGGTTTATCTATGTGATAGTACCAGGGTTGCTATCTGTGCAATTATATTGGGCTTCCTTTCCTGGTCTCAAGATGGTTACTGCAGGTCCAGAAATCACAGACACAGTTAAAGCATGAAACGGGAGGGAAGAGACGGAACTAATCTCTTCCATCCCTTTTATTAGGAAAAGCAAAAGCCTTTCATTTCTTTTTTTTTTTTTTTTGTGGAAACTTAATTTTTATTTTTTTTACAATATAACACTATTTTTTTAACATATGCAATTATTTTCCATCATTTACAATACAGTAGTTACAATGACACTCCAAATGGATAAGCAAAGTAAAAAATCAGAACCCCACCTTCTATTTCATGTAATTAGACTTATACAGAAATTAGAAGGTTAAGTAACAACTAGTTAATCACCTAATTTCACAGCTATCTGAAGTGGCAATCATTATATAGCAGCTTATCTATGATACATTCAAGATAAATGATACAATTTATTACTTGCCCATAAGCTACAACACAGCCTGCTTAATACCTTTCCTTAAATTCCAC
>NC_043704.1:43100033-43100317 GCF_006229205.1 Suricata suricatta
CATATTTATTTCTGGTGTCATTTTGCTTCTTCCTGAAGTACATATTTGACATAACTTTAGTGATAGGCCAACTGTTCTTGATTTGTCTCATCTTTTCATATCTGGAAAAAAGGCCTTATTTTGCCTTTACAAAATGTATTATTTATTATGTTTTTTATTAAAATACATTTTAAATAGATTAATTAAATTAAGTATATTTTGTCTGAGTATAAAAGTCTAGGTTGAATTCTTTCTTTTGCTTTCAACACTTTATTTTTTTTAATTTTTAAATTTTTTAAATTTGT
>NC_043704.1:43100417-43121274 GCF_006229205.1 Suricata suricatta
GTACTACATGGCAATGAGAGGGAATGACATATGGCCCTTTGTAGGAAAGTGGATGGACCTTGAGGGTGTCATGCTGAGCGAAGTAAGAGAAAGACAGAAACCATATGTTTGCACTCATAGGTCTAGCAGGAAAACAAGAGAGACCTAATGGAGAACCAGGGGGAACGGAGGAGGGAGAGAGAGTTGGGGAGAGAGAGGGATGCAGAACTTGAGAGACTATTGAAAGCTGAGAATGAACTGAGGGTTGGGGGGGAGGGGGAGGGGGAAAAAGAGGTGGTGGTGATGGTGGAGGACACTTAAGGGGAAGAGCACTGGGTGTTGTATGGAAAACAACTTGACAATAAAATATTGAAAAAAAAAAAGGAAACAAACCCCTTCAACTTTTTGAAATGGTCTTTTCCACTCTGAGTGTTTTCAGTATTGCTTTGAAACCAACAATAAAAACAAAGATTTTTTTTTTTTTGGTATGTGTTAGAATCACTCTGATAATAATTAATGCCCTCAGTATTTTCATGCTTCTTTCTCTATAAAATGATCATGACCTGAGCTGAAATCAGGAGTCAGATGCTTAACCTACTGAGTCACACAGGAGCCTGGAGTTGCTTATTATAGCAACATATAACAGCTTGTTATAAAAGCATATAAGTAATACTGGAATAGTGAAACAGAGTGCTGCTGTAAAACAAAACAAAAACAAAAACAAAACAAAAAAACAGCTCAAATTATATGATATTGGCATTACTGTCTGAAAGTTGACAATAAATAGATACGGAGGAGTGAAAATATCGGTGACACATGTTAATGAAGTACCAAAACGTTTGGTAAAAATTTTGACTACATTAACTGTGAAGACAATATATCTACCTGTTGAGCGAGCATCTTTGAGGGAAGTGGCTGGTGGAAAAAGTGTTAGTGAGTATTAATATTGGCTATATTTTGCATAGAATTTGAACAAGTGATGAATATAGAAAACATTTAGAAATTGGATGGTTTAAGAGAAAAAAATGAAAGGAAATAGCTCAGAAATTTAGGGCCTCAACTGAAAAGCCAACTGATTCTAAACACCATGCAGCAGGAAATAGGATGGAGAATTTGTTTCACCACTGAAGGTCCACTAAGACCAAAAAACGAGATGACTCTTGTTTACATACAATAATCTCAATGTTGCCTCTAGTAAGATGACAGATGAGGAAGCAAATATGAAGACAATGTGAGACATGTCTGAAAAGAATTTCAAGTGTGTTTCTGGTACAGGAAATTATTAGAACCAAATAATTCAGAAGTCTAAAAGATTTTGATGAAACTATATTGATAACAATTCTTGGATCTCAGATTTTAAAAGCTTTTGGGCTTTCTAGTGTGAAAGAGCTCTCTGACCCCCAGACTAGCTCCAGCAAGAAGTTAGTTATAAAACTTTACACAGACCCCAAACCAGGTATGCTCCCGGGTCTGCTTTTCAGATATGTCCAAGAACCTTTTATTTCTGATTCATTACTGAGTTTGTAGTGTGGGGTTGAGGAGTGAGCAGATAACTGGATTTTTAGACCTAAAGTTGCTGGACCAAGAGGACCACATCTGACCCCAACAGAGATGACTGAGCAACACAACATCTAAAATTTCTGGTCTTTGCGCTGGATACAACAACGAGATGAAATTTGGGCTGTCTTCTTTGGGGAAGGGAAAGAGGATGTTCTCTGGGTGGAAGGAAAGGAGCAAAGGTATATTTGGTTATAGAATGATAGAATGTGGCAGAGAAAGCTAGTGCTTACTAGTGTTTTCCCTCCTCTTTCTCGACACATAAAAATATAGGGTACTTTCCTCTCAGGTTCGACCTATGTACCTGAGTATTAATTATCAACAGAATGTGGATACAAGTGAGGCAAGCTGCTCCCAAGCCTGACACATAAAAATCTGTGTGATAGTAGTCGCCCTCTGTCTCTCCATTCTGTAGTAAAATTAGAAATCCAGGGCTGGAGCTGGAGGTGATGGTCCCATAAGATGGAATGAATTAGGGACTCTGATTAACTGCTTGAGTGGAGCCCCCTTCTCTTCCCTGACTCCTGATTGCCCAGCACAGACTGGGGTGTGACTTGGGAAACAAACAAACCTTTGCTATGTTAAACTATTCATATTTGGGATTTGTTTTTCATGTGGTTAGAATATTCTATTAAATGCATGCACACATACACACACACATGAAATTGAAATTGGGAATGCCTGAAACATTTGAGGCCCATAGTTAGAGTGTAAATTATATGAAACTTGCTCCTAGAAATCGTTTGGAAAGTCCATATCATCTTTGTCATCTGGGAGAAAAAAAGGAACAAGCCTATAAGAGGGAAGTTTACTGAGAATGGATGGTGTACAATGATTTAGGAGTAAGTTTAAAATATTCCCACCCCTATCCTGAAGACTTAATATAATCATGGAAAGAAAAAAATATAGAAATATTCATAGAATAATCTAGCATACATAATAAGGGGTAACAACCCAGTTAAAGTACTCAGTACAAAGGAATTGTCTGGAATAAGGAAACAAGGAGAGAAAAGAGTATATCATATAGGCCAAATCTATCATGCAGCTGTTTTAGAAATTTTAATGTCCCTAACATGCTAGGGCCTAGGAGTTCTAGATGCCCAGGAGACATGGCCAGAAGTGGTGCGGTTAAGTCCTGAGGAATACTGAAAGCCGTTACTCAATAAGTCTGCAGAAATGCCTGGATCTTGAGGAATAGTTCTCATGTGGTTATGTTCAAGTCATGATAGTCCACGTGATAATCCAAAAGGAGTAGAGGGGATACAACAGCTCGAGGACACTCAGGTGCCCCTTTGGGGCCACTGAAGGCAAGAATAGGGTTTCCATGTACACATAGGATTTTTGGGTTTTGTTTTGATTGGTCACTGCCTGTCTTTCACTGCAATTCCTATGAAACTAAACTTGACAGAGATCATATCTCTGTTGCCTAGAATAACATTTAGCACATGGAAGGTACTCAGTAGTATTTATTCAATGAATAATAAAATATGTCTTGTTGATATGGCTTAGCCTCCCAGTCTGTATTGTGATTTATGTACAGTTGGGGGGCGTGGAGGTGAGGCAGGGATTAATGTTAAGAAACAACAGAAATAGAATATTGTGTTTCAAAATTAGAATCTCATTTTCACAACCTATACAAAACTATGATTATATTACAATAATTACCAAAAAAAGATAATGCTCTAATTTCACCTTTGCTTTTTTTTACTATGAAAATTGAGTGAGAACGAAATCAGGTAGCTTATTGTAGAATTACACTGAGAATTTGTGAATTGTCCTACGAGCCTCTGAGTATATTCTTACTTTATATTATAAGAATATTCTTACTTTAGCCTGACTTTTTTGAAATGTTAATTTATTTAAGGTTTCTCTAGTACTTTTTACTAATCGTGTTTTTGAAGGTCCTCACTCCCAGAGAACTGGAGAGCTTCCTGTCCCTTACCATTCTTCAAAGTATCATGTTCTCTGCCTTTCTTAAAATAACGAATTATAAACAAACAAACAAACAAACAGCCTGCATTTGCAACTGCCTGAATGTCAGAGCGTTTGATGCATCAAGGTTTTGTGGATGTAGTGATACATCTGTCATTGCCTTTCTTGTTATTAATGGGATTCTAATTAGACCAATCAGTTTTAATTAGCATGCTGTCAAGTAGCAATCTAATAAAATACTGTGTCTAGGAAAATTGATCTAGCCTTGATGCTAATTACTCTTCTAGAGTCTAAGCTTTATAAAAATAGGAATTGTTAGCTTCCAGGCAACTGACATGCCATCTCCCTTCCTTTGTTTTTTCTTGCCTTCTTACACACAGACCTTCTACTTCAGTTGTCTCCTTAAGCCATATTGTGTTCCTATTTGCGATTTATTTTAACCACACCTCTGTCTTTGGTGTAACCTAAAAAGAGGAGGGCTTTGTCACTTGTCAGGAAAGCACATTTCTCAGTTAAATTTTCTCCTTAAGGAACCAGATCATCGTCCCATAATCCTAGAGGCTGGCTCAAGAGCTAAGGCTGGCAGGTTAGACACAGGTCAGCCTTGGCATAAATCAAAGTCAGAGAGAGCAGGGGCTGCTGAAGAATCAGAGATTTATGACGACAGCAACATTAACATTACAAAAGAAATATCTTAACAGTTTTCACATGTGATTTGTTTTCCTCTGTTATCTCAAAATAGCATGGCATATTTAAAGTTAAGTAAATGAATATTTCCAAGAATCAGATGATGGATGTTTCTTTACAGCTATTTAAATCTCTCTCTAAAATCAGGATACTTTGAGAAAACTGCTATTTTCTTTTAGTCATAGGTTCTTAGAATACAAATCTTGAAGACTGACTTTATGACTTAAATTTTTAGATTTATTTTTAGCTCATTCTCAGCACATTGGGGTTTTTTTAATGAAACTGTTATTGGAAACAAAATCAAACATATTTTCTACTTAAAAATAAATGGACTTCTACAGTTTTATTCCTTCCTTTTGAGTTAAGTTTATTTTAACAATGTTTTAAATCCAAGGGCAGGTAGGAATGAATTCAAAGCAAGAGATGTCTTGATCTTCATAAAAGTTCCTTTCCATTCTGTTATCATAACCATTGCTTTGTACACTGATGATCTTCATTAACTGTATAAATCTGTTTTTTGTACATAACCTTGAGAAAGCGAGTAGCTTCAAAAGTTTCTGAACCCCCTATAAAATATCCTATATGGATATTGGGAACATACTAATGGTTTTATGTTTTTTTGTCTCTGGGAATCCATTTAATTTTACCTTGTGGGTGAGGTGAAGGAAAATTAAATTGAATTTATATTAAATCACTAATACACTCCTTAGACCAGAGCTTCTCACCATGTGATCTGGTACAACAGTCACCCCACAAACTATTTGTTACCTGTGCCAACAAGATAGCAGCTTATTCCAGAATGAAAACCACCTGACATCAACAAATGATTTAGGTTAGCTGAAATTCTGTTAAAGTTTATTTATTTTAGTTTTTTATTATTTTGTAAATGTTTATTTTGGGGGGAGAGAGAGAGAGAGAGAGAGAGAGAGAGAGAGATTGAGATTGTGAGTTGGGGAGGGGCAGAGAGAGGGAGACACAGAATCTGAAGCAGGCTCTCTATAAGCCATGAACCGTGAGGTCATGACCTGAGCCAAAGTAAGACACTCAACCGACTGAACCACCCAGGTGCCCCATTTAGTTTATTTATTTTAGAGAAAGAAAGGGTGAGCAGGGGAGGGGCAGAGAAATGGGTCAAAGGATCCCAAGTGTGCTCTGGGAACTGACAGCAGGGAGCCCGATGTGGGGCTTGAACTCACAAACCATGAGATCATTACCGGAGCTGAAGTCAGACATTTAACTGACTGAGCCACCTAGGCTCTCCTGATGTTTGTTTTTCATAAGAAGACTCTATCAGTGAAGAAAGTAGCAAACTGAATTACATTCTGGCACAACCTCATTGTTTCACTATGTATTGTCACTTAGAGTGGCATATTAAAAATATAAAGGATGTTTTTCTTGACAAATATTTGCACAGATTACAGAAGCAATATGAGGAAACAGAACTGTTTATTCCATTCTAACCACCAAAAACACTGGGTTGGTAATTTGAAAATGATGAAAAGTTTGAAAGAATATTACTTTTTTCATTAAAAAGTCTGTAAACCGTTACAAGGATATTCTGACCACAGTTAGACATATAAATAAAAAGTTGAGAGAGATTATATCTTAAAAAGCTGAGAAAGGATGTTTTGAATCCTGAAGTAAAAAAATCTACAATGTACAGTTAAGAGACGTTCAAGGCACTCAGGCATGAGTTGTCTACTCCGAACTCTTGAGAGTAAGGACCCTGCCTGGTCCACAGATGAATCCCTTTTTGTTGCATATTCTGGGTCTGGAGTTCTCTCTTGTCCAGCTAGAGAACAGATGCAGAACTGAATACAAGAGAGGCTAATGTCTCAGAGGTGACAAGAACCTCAACTAAGGGTCCTTGCTCTGTATTTACTAGGATCAGAAGGCTTACAAACATGATAGAAAGAGACAGAAACAGCGATCATTAACTCAAGTGTGTGGGAGAAAGGGGGTTTTGAGGATATGTGGTGTTAGGGGGTTGGGTCAATACAAAACAAAGTCTCAGTGTTGAGCAGATAGCTGTTTAAGGCAGGCACCAGGCGCTGGCTGTTTATCTTAACTTTTCTAGGGGATAAGAGCATAACTACCTCAATGTCAACAGGGCACTTGTGTTTCTTCTAATTAGCTCAGGGTAATTTTGCACTCCTGCAGCAGTCTTTAGCCTTTTTTACCTGTTCACCTATTCTTGGATGATTTCATCCCATGGAAGCTGATTTCTGCTCTCTCTATACTTTGTTCTACTCTGGAAGTTCTTTTGCCCTGTGGTGGCTTTCTGCTCTGTCTTGTTAACCCATTGGGACAAGCTTGTGGAATTCCTAAACTTATTCCCCACACCTTGTTGCCTGCCTGACCTGCTGCCCTCATTTCTCCCCACCTATGCTCATCTAAAGGAGCTTAAAAGTGACTACGTGGAATGCTTTTCCTGTATCTCTTGGAGTCTTTTTCAGTTAAATAGTAGTAGGAGATCTACACCTGGAAAAGCATATTAGGGAGAAATGAGATCCAAATACTTGTTCTGCCTATGGATCTGGGAAAGGAAACAATTTTGTAAATTTCTTGCCCAATTTGTCAAGGAAGTAAAAATGTTTCTCAAAATCCAGATATGGGTCATTTAGGAAAATGAGCAACTGTGAGTTTGATTAAAGTAGGTTGGACCAAGAAGTCTGATTACAGGAGCAATGGACTCCCAACAGATAGAGCCTTATGGCATGGACTTCCAGAAAACCAGGGCTGAGAACAGTGTTGCACACTGCCAGTCAATGTCTGAATTAGGGGACTATAAGGAAAAGACCCCAGTGACAGAAGAAAGAATTCTCTAAGTCATGAAAGCAAACTCAGCTCTAAAAATCTAGAACACCTGGAAAGAATCAGGAATAGCCAGTAGTCTGGGCAGAGAAAATTTGGTGTCAGCCAAACATGACCTATCTAGACCCTCAAGTTTATCTTCTTCCCCTCCTTTTCTCCAACTCGAGAGAAGCTAAAAGGCAACCTTGTGCTATTGTGATGATGGAGGAGGGTAGATGTTAGAGGTGAGTGTTATAGCACATCCAAGTATTATTGGACATTTTGTTTATTAAAATAGCACTTGCTGGCTTGAAATAACCAAGATTTTATTATCTAAGTCTGAGAGATTATATAAAATCAGCCTCAGACTTCATCAGAAGATAGAGAAATAGCTAGTGCTACAGAATGGGTTTGAATGGTTAGTCGAGGAGGAAAATAGATTTGTGCTCAATTTTGCATCCTCAGAATCTCATTTATTCAATATACCAGTGGCAGAGTTGTTCAGGAAGTTTACTTTCATTTATAGAAAACAACTCATGCCAAGCTAATCCAAATTCCATTAACATAAAAACCATGTTAGATTCACTCCAAAGATGCTAAGGATATAGCAGTAAAAAGAGAGATAATATGTGTTACCTTCATGAAGCTTGTATTCTTTGGTGGGCAGGGGGAGAAAACTTATAAACAAAGAACTTTAAAAAACTCATATAGATAGTATGACAGAGAATTTAAAACAGAATGAGATGATGAAGAAATATGGAGGTTTGAAAAGCTACTTTATATTAAACTAAATTCTAAAAGATTTCAGAAGGGTGAATATGCATGGATATGAGAGACTATATTGTATACAAAGGAACAGCAACTGCAAAGTCTCCTAAATGAGAACAATTTCAGTGTTTTTCAATAACAGAATATGTTTTTAGCACATTCTGAAAATAAGAATACTTAAAATAATGAAGAAATTAGATCATATATATTTTGGTAGTCATTAGTGATGCTTGTGAAATACTTTGGTTTTTCCATTTCTGTACATTCAAGACACAAGGTAGAATTGCATTTTCTAGCTCTTTTGTGACTAAATGAGGCCATATCAGTAGTTCTGAACAATGACTTGTGAACTGGAGTTGCATTTTTATATTTTGGGTCCAGCATTTAATTACCCATAAAAGACTCTTCACGTCTCTTTTCATTTTGTGTGGCCACTGACAACATTCAAGAGAGTGGTTGATCTATTAGCTTAGGGTATGAGTGACTATACTAAACAAAGTCCTCTTGTGACCTATAATAGAGATGTAACATTAGAGAGAAAATAAATCACTGAAACTTTTAGGTTGTTTGTTTGTTCGTATATTATTGATTGATTGTTTTTGGACCATAACTTGCTCTGTGAGTCATCAGGTCTTGCAAAGATTGGTTTTTATCCTAAATGAGATAAGAATCCACTGCTAGGTTTTTAAGGCAAAAATTTACATTATTTGGTTTAAATTGTGAATATGCTTTTGGCTATTTTGTGGAGGGTGCAGCAAAGAAGCAAAAAAAGAGGTGGATAAAAAAATAAGACTTCAAAAAACAGCAACAGTAAGCTAATCAATAATCCAAGCAATAGATGCTGCTGCCTGTTATCAAGATGGTAGCTATAAAGAAAAATGGAGACAAGTTGGAAATATTCATGAAATGTCTTAGAGGTAATGCCAACAGGATTTACTAGGATGTTGATAAAAAAAGTGAAGAAAATTAACTCCAAGTGTTTATCTAAAAAACTGGGTAAATAAATAGTGGAGATCATTAATAAGAAAGAATAGGTGAGAAACAAGTTGACAGGTTGAAAATTTACATTTATGATGAAATACTTAATTTCATATCAAAATGAAGATGTCAAGTAGAAAGTTTGTTTTTGGAAGACAGGGTTTAGAGAAGAAGTCATGATTGAGAGGTTAAATTGAAAATGATCAGAACATGGATAGAATTTATAGCTCTGAGTCTGTGTAAGTCACCAAGGAGAGGTCATAGATAGTGGACCAGGACAGATTTTCAAGGAGAGAACTTTCAACTGTGTTGAAAACAGATGAAAAATGACACATAACAGTTGGAAAATAATCACGATCTTTGAAAACATGGTCTATGATCTAAAAAATTGCTTTTCATCATTAGTGTAATTTTTTATCATAATTATATGATAACCCAATGCAACAGCTTTACCTTATTTTATACTTTTGTAGAAGGATAATGAAACAATTATCTTTGCCTAAATATTTTTCAATTTTCCCAAAGTCCTCTTTATCTCTCTTAATGACTTGATAGACAGTCTTGACTTGAAAATTTCATTTTATCAATCTCATCAAAAATTAACTGGTCCTGACTTTTCAACATATTATGCAAGATACAAATACATTCAGCAAGATTTACAAATTTTGCACCAATTAACTTGATTTTATTATTTGACATAAGCAAAATCAAATAATGATAGAAAAGATTTTGATACTTCCAGGTGGTAGCAGACTAATTATGTTTCCATAAGTCATAGTAAAACTTAGAGAACTTGAATAAGGATAAGACATTGTAGGTTTCTCTTTAGAGGTTATTTTCCAGAAGATTATATTTAGGTTTTGGCTTTACCTTTTAAGGTGGATGTTATTGTCAAGTATAAGGATTTTGATTTGGATAAATAAAACGTTGAAGAGATGTGTTATGAGAAGCACTGAAAGTAATTATATTTAGCTATGAGCATGGGGAGGTTTAAAGGGGCCAAATATTTAAAGTTATCACAGAAGAGGAATTAAGACCTGTTACATATTATTCCCTATCAGACAGAGACAAAAATTACACAAAGCTATGGAAAATTGGAAGAAATTGGATACATATCATGAAACATGGTGTATTCATATCATAGATTAGCGCTCAACTTCCAGTTCAAGGTTCTTCTAGTATGCTATCCTATACTTCAGGTTCTAGAATGCTAAGACCTACCTTTCTCAGATTCTTTCCCAGATACATTTCTAAATATAAATTAGAATCCATATAAAGTTTTGCAGGCAGAATTGAAGTAGATACCATATTCCTGGGTTTTTTGATTCATTCCATAAAACTGAGTGCCCAGAAACAGATGGGTCATTAGTGGCAACCAGACTCAGAATTTTATTGATCAAAAACAAGACTGGTAGTAGTCAAAGACCAGTAACAGAGGCAGCAGGGATAGTTTCCTTACTCCTCTGTCACTGTCATGTTACTCATTCATCAATAACACGCACCAATATTTTGAATATTTATCTTTCAAACACGTGGTAGGACTGTACCATTAACTTCTTGATGTATGTGGGGCCATGTTACTTGCTTTGACCAAGAGAATGTGAAGAAAGTAGTGTGTATTATTTCCAGGTAGAAGTATGTAAAAGTTGGTATGTAATCCTTTACTTTTTTCCTTTGCTAGGCCACAGCAAAGGTAAAAGTATGTGTTGGAAAGGAGGTGCAATGCTGAGCCATCACATGCATAACAATGGCCCTAGGGAGTCTTCAGATATGTAGTAAATCTTGTCTGAGCAAGAAATATACCATCATTTGTTTGTTTGTTCACTATTGTTATTTTAAGCCACCATGCTTTGGGAATAATTTGTTACCATAGCATGACCTAGGCTAATGTGAATACTATAGACATTGATTACAGGTTTGGAATGTTGTGATAACAAAACCTAAAATATATATCATTGGCTTGGCAAAAGTGATGAGAAAACTATCATCTGAGTTTGAAAATTGGCAGTCCTCCTATTCATTGGGAAAATAATTTGTAAAATGGACTTTTAAGGGAACACGGATGGATGATCATGTACTCAATGACCTTATAAATCCAGAGGAAGAAGATACCAAAGTGAACATGAGTCATGTGTATTGATTACTACTGACTGTGGTTGGAAAGTATATGAAAGAAGTGAGTTCAGAAAACAGTCGGACCATTTAACAAACAAGATTAAAAAGAACAGAAATAAACTAGAAACGTTGAGGTTTCCAGAATTGGAAATGGCAGCTATTTCTCAGGCCCTCACTGTTGATGTACTTGTAAAACATGTTAAGAAAATAGGTTTTGAATAAAAGGAATAAAATGAAGAGTGTGAATAACATCTGTTATTATAATCTCTTAATGGATTAAAGTACCTCAGATTTAAGATCCAGTTAAGTATGTGGTTGAGTAAACCTTTTAATTAGTTAAAGTGTCTCATGAAAAAGAGATTAACATACATCTCAATCACATGGCTACCTCAATGAAGTTTCACAGGATGACAACTAGGCCAAAAAAGAGAGATGCTGGTAAGACAGAAACTAAATAAATACTGCAAAATTGAAAATAATGTCCTGAGAGGAACAGTGAATTTGGCTTTTAGCCAAAGGAAGCAAAGGAAGCAAAGGAAGGTTTTAGCAAAGGAAGCAAAGGCAACACTAAAAGTAATCTCTTACAGAAGATCTAAAGTGAACCTTTAGATCTGGCTCACAAGCCTGTAAAAGGAGGAATTGGTCTGAGTAAACTTCCCTGCAACCATTTTCCCCCCAATTACCCAGACATTTCCCCCCAACTCCTAGGTCTTACATAACAAGGAGGAAAATTGCAAAAGAAGAATTTCTCAGGGACCACAGTCAGAGGAGATACTCTTCATGAGTGGTAAAAGGGCATCATGAAGGAATCTTTCCCACCCCTAGGTTCAGTATTGTGAATGCCACAGGCCAGTGTCTTCTATGTACCCTCCATTTCTCTCCTCTCAAAGTAGAAGTGTTTATTGCAGTAATTCTGCTCATTCTTATAAATTTGATGCTGGGGCATATGATTTGTCTTTGGCATATAGATCTCTGGATTAAGAGCAATCACATTTTGGACCTTAGACAGAGACAATCATGAACACCAGAGGTCTTGTCTTTGAGCCTCATGCCACAGTTAGATGATACTTTTCAACATTAAAAGGACATACCATGTTAGTCACTAGTACTTCTTATCAATATTTCTTCTAGACCAAAGGTACAGAGAAATTTCCCTATCCATTAGAAGTTAGATGTAGCCATATAACTTGCTTTGATTCATGAGAATCAAGCAAAATTGGCATATGTAACTTTCAGTAGAAAGTACTTAAGAACCTTTGAACTGTTTTCTGTTTTTCTGCCTGTCATGGTACTCACACAGCCCCACAGTTACACAGAGACACAACTATGAGACATCTCACAGAAGACTGCTGCCCAGGAGAATCCCCACCATCTACATTGGACTCTATATGAGAAAGAAATAAGGTTTTATGTTTGTTTGTTTGTTTGTTTTAATCCAATGAGATTTTGATGCTTTTCTTAAAAAACTGTTTAAAATTTTATTTTGAGAGAGAGAGACAGAGAGAGTGAATAGAGAGAGTGAGGAAGATGGAGAGAATCCTAAGCAGGCTCTGTGCTGTCAGCTAGAGCCGGATATGGAGCTCAGACCCTCGAACCATGAGATCATGAGCTAGCTAATACCAAGTGTCAGACACTTAATAGACTGCGCCACCCAGGCACCGGAGGTTTCTTTTTTATTACCACATGACCTACCCAAAACAGAATACAATGCATAGGGTTTTGGTCCTGAAGCCATTTCCCCGTCTCCTTGGTTATGACAGACACTGTAGCTACCCTGGAAAGCTAGCGTAAACTTTTATGCTCCAGCTTTTCTAGTAATGTTTTAAGTACCTAATGCTCTCTAAAATCTCTTTCTCTTAAAAATACTTAGAGTATGTTCTGTTTCCTCAAACTGAACCCTGACTCAAATTCCTATCAAGGTCAAGAACTAGGATAAAGAGTCCATATTGGTAAATATTCTGATAGATAAGTTGACAGTAGAAATAAAAATACCATTCTTGAAACCCAATTATGAGCACTACAGAAATGAATTGGTAGCCTGCATAGGCACTTCTGGAATGAAAATCTGAGACTCACTTAAAACCAATTTCCGAAATGATTTGCTTAGTAACTTTAAATGATTGCAGTATAAGCCTGTGTGCATATGGAACATAAATTCAATGTAACTACAGTGATGGCAGATGGAATTTTAGATGGTCCAATGATGTGGGGAGAGGGTGGGGCAGGGATTAAACAGTATATGAGATAGCTTTCCAAAATTAAGTACTATTCAACATTCCTAATTTTACTGTGAGGCAATACACTTCTTTTTCACAGGAAATGTCCAAACATGTTATGCATGATATCGGCAAAGGATCTGGCTGAGTGAGTCTCCTTCTCAGAAATGAGCACACTTTGGGTTAGAAATGGCAAAACAACACCAAAAATTGATCAATGGAAATTTCCACTTAAATCTGTTAAACATGCAATGAGTTAACAAGGTTAATATGTACATACGTATATGCATACATTTCACACATGTACATGTCATTGTATGCTCCGGAAATCTACAGGATAATTAGGTTGATGGCATAAAATCTTATGTAGCTTGAGAAATCCTTGCACTTGGATGACTCCAATGTGAGATGCGTTGCCAGAGCCTTGGATGAGCTCACTGCCAGAGGGTAGGAACCTGGAGAATGAGCTGGAGAATGCTACATGCATAGTGCTTTGATCTTTGCTGTATGAATGATGGAAATAGACTACAAAAGAAATGTTTTTTCAGTAATGAAATATGTTAGCTCAACTGAACCTACAGATAATTATATAATGTATGGATAACACACATCTTTTAAAAGAAGTAGATACCAAGAAAACAGGATGAGTGCTACTGTTTGATTTGCTTTTGCAGACAGCACTAATTTGATGCTCTCATTAAAACATAAAGGTGTTCTTATTCTAGGATAAAAATCAATACTGAAAATACTGGTTATGAGAAAGCATCTCAGTTAGATGATTTGGGGTTAAAAAATTAGGTTAGTTTCTACTAAAACAGTTACTAGAAAAACAAACAACACCAAAACCTAAGACATTTGTACACATTAGGAAGAAAATGATAAATGTGTGTGATACTGGCAACAGGATGCCACCTAGCCAGTTTGAGAACACAGCCTATAAAATGTGTAATTCTCCCGTAGGGATTGTAAATTGACCGCATAACAACACAGAAAGTTTCACTGGTGAGAAAAATGAGATAACACATGCAGGCCAATTGCTGAGAAGAGATACCATAAAACAAAGGAAATGTGTTATTTGAGATTCATATTATGATAGTTGACAGTTGCTTTACTTTGAAGTCCCTCATTTATGTTTGTTTTCAAAAGCCTTATATGGGGAATCAGACTTGTGTATGACCAGCTTCAGTGGTGAATATTTTTTAAAAAGCTCTTTTGAGTAGCCATTTACCTCCTCTCTCCCTTTTAAACACACACACACACACACACACACACACACATACACATACAGGGAGAGAGGAAGAGACATAGACATACACAGAAAGAAGAGGTTAAGGAAGAGATTTTAAGGAATTAGCTCACATAATTGTAGGTGCTGGCAAGTCCAAAATCTTTGGCAAGTCCAAGAGCGTTGATATTGCAGCTCCAGGGCAAGGGCAGTCTGGAAACAGAATTGTCTCTTCCTCAGGGACCGTCAGTCTTTCTTCTCTTAAAATCTTTAGTAGTTTGGATGAGGCACACTCACCTTATGGAGGGTAATCTGCTTTACTCAAAATCCATTAAGTTAAATGTTAATCTCATCTAAAATATGACTCCACAGTAAGATCAAGACTGGTTTTTGATCAGATACTTGGTTACTATGGCTTACCCAAGTTGGCACACGAAGTTAACCATCAGAATTCATAAAAGGAGCCAGGATTCTCCCAATCTTTTTTCTTACTTTTCACTCCAAGTCTTCTCCCAGATCTATGATTGTCTCTTGGGGCTAATAACATCTAATAACAGCTTAACATTTCATTCCACCCTTTGGGGGATTATGTATTTTAATAAGAAAAAGGTTTTAATAAAAAATAACTAAACTCTTTCGACATATACCTTCAAGTTTACTTGATCAGTGGAGAATGATTATTTTGAATGAACCTATCTTTTGGTCTCTAAATCTAACACATAATCAGTTTCTTGTTCTACATGGATATACTGTTTGTCCTGCTTAGAAGCACCCAGCCTTTGCTGCTCTCAAATGCCAATTAATTTGATTCAGTAACATTGATTAAGAGCCTGCTGTGTGCCAGGACTGTGCTAGAAATCTTAAGGTAAAAACAGCTAATCTTATAAAAGACCTCATAGTCTGGCAAGGGAGATATATGTGTACAAATAAATATACACAGTTTGACAAGTGCTGCACTAATTGTGTAAACTATGATAGGAGCAGAAGGGAGTTAGTAATGGTTTCAATCTTGGGTTGTCAGAGATGTTTGCAGAAATGTAAGATGGCAATTAGCTTTGTGTTCAAAAATGACTGACTGAATGGATTACAGATGGGGAACGGAGTGGAATTTAGCACACAGAGTAGGGGTGTCTGCGGGAGGGACCGGCTTGCAGGGCAGCCCATAGGAGATCTGTAGGGACGGAAATGAGGAGCTGGGCTGGCTCAGGTATGGAATGCAGGAACGGGAGGGTAGAAGATGAAGACTGGGAATGCACATCCCCTGAAAGTACGTAAGGCGAGAAGCACAGGATCAGATCTGTGTTTAGAATTTGATTCTGATTAATAAATGGAAGATGAATTAGGCTAAGAGAGAACTGGAGTCAGATAAACCAATCAGGAAACAGTTATAATCGTTCCAACGAGGGAAAATCTAGAATGTGGTGGTGGAAATGAAGAAGAGAAGATGGAGTTAAAATATGTATTTGGAAAGGTATTTACAAAACCTTTTATTAAATGAGTATAGAAAGATAAGGATTCAAAGATAATTCCTGGGTTTGTCATAACTTCAAATGTCACAGTTCTAAGTATTTTAATGAACATTTTTCTAAAAGTTATTGGCCACTTCCCTATTTTTTCAAAGAAGCTATTGAGCATAGTTTTGCTGGGGCACCTGGGTGGCTCAGTCAGTTAAGCGGCCGAATTCGGCTCAGGTCATGATCTCACCGTTCTGTGGGTTCAAGCTCCACATCGGGCTCTGTGCTGACGGTTCAGAGCCTGGAGCCTGCTTCGGATTCTGTGTCTTCCTCTCTCTCTAACCCTCCCCTGCTCATGCTCTGTGTCTTTCTCTCTCAAAAATAAATAAATATTAAAAAAATAAACATAGTTTTTGCTTTAGAATAGAGTCACCAATACAAACATTCACTATTTCACCTTACTGAAACTTATATAATGGGTTTATTACATTTGGGAGGCTTTCTTTTTTTTTTTTGTTTTTACACAACTCTACTTTGGTCGTTGTAAGAGGCTTATCAATTAGAGATTTTCCGTAATTTCTGGTTTATTGATTCGTAATAGAGGGTGGACTGGGAAATCAGAACAGAATCACAAAGGAAGTATACTAGTGAGTGGAAATTTTCTGAACAAGAGTCATGGAGTGTTTCCTATAGGATAAAGAGAAAATCTTTGTCCTGAGGCTTTGTAACAGCTCTCTCTCTCTCTTTCTGTGTGTGTGTGTGTGCGTGTGTGTGTGTACACTTAAGAGACTTTATCGGCGTTTTATTTCAAGACAGTATATTGAAGAGTTTGGATTGACTGTTGCCTAAATCCAGACAGGAAAAATTTTATTATTAACATATAGGTTTAATGTTTAATAGGTTAATAGGTTTAATTAACATATAGGTTGTATATGAATGAAAAAATATTTATTAAATTAGTTAATAAACTCTATTGTTCTATAACTCCATTGTTAACAGAGAAATGCACTGTGTTATACACATGTTGCTACAGACCAGACTCTGGCAAACTACTGCTCACAGGCCAAGTCTGCTCTGTCACCTGTGGTTTTTTTGTCCATACCTCAAAAGTTAAGATCAGTTTTTATGTTGTTAGAGAGATATTTTTAAGTTTAATATAAGAAAGAGATATTATAGAGCCATAAGCCCTAAAATATATAATATCTGAACTTTGCAACAAAAATATGCAGACCCTGGTTATGAATAAAAACTTACGTCTCATACGTGCCTTTCCCCCCCCACACTTCTGTTTTTATTTATATATACACATTGTGTCACTAAATGAATGATAAACTCATTGAAGGGAGGAACAAAGCCATAGATCTGTGTTTCTCCCTGAGCATTTGGCACAGTATATCACAATAGCTCATATCTATGATTCTGTGATTATAAAAGTCTGTATAGATCACAAAGCTTCCTAACATTTGTAGAATCTGAAAACAAGAAGAAGGAGAATGATAAATACTGTAGGAAAAAAAATCAAAAGACATTCTTATCAGAATCCCAGTTTGAGTTGTCAGGGGCCCTCCAAGGCTCATTTTTCATTATTTTTTTTATCCTTGTACAAATATAAATTAGATTTCTATAAAACACTACCTTGGAAATTGGCAGGCAGTTAACAAAATGTACAACTATATAAGTTTTAAACATTAAATGTCTAATGCCATTTTATTTTTTTTAAAGTTTCTTTTCTTTTCTTTTTCAATTTTTATGTTTATTTATTACTGAGACAGAGAGAAACAGAGCATGAGTAGGGGAGGGGCAGGAAGAGAGGGAGACACAGAATCCGAAGCAGGCTCCAGGCTCTGAGCTAGTTGTCAGCACAGAGCCTGACACAGGGTCTCTGACCTACGAAATGTGAGATCATGACCTGAACCAAAGTTGGATGCTTAACCAACTGAGCCACCCAGACACCCCAAGATCTGTTTTCTAAAAGGTTATGTTACTCCTTTGACTGTATCAGTTTACTTCATCTGCTTTGGAAATAAATAATAAATTCTATTTTATTTCTTTTGAAAGATTCATATTTATATAAAAATGCATTTTTCTGTAATATACTTGTCTATTTAATAAAGAAAATAAGTCAAGGGGTGCCAGGTTGGCTCACTCAGTTAAGCAGCCGTCTCTTGATTTCTGCTCCAGTCATGATTTCGCACTTTGTGAGATCGAGCCCCATGTCTGGCTCTGTGCTGGCAGTGTGGAGCCTGCTTGGGACTCTCATTCTCTGCCCCTTTCCCACTCATGTCCTCTCTCGCTCACTCTTGCTCTCAAAATAAATAATAAATAAACTTTATTTTAAAAATATTCATTTATTAATTTTTAAAGTTTATTTTTTTATTTTGATAGAGAGTGTGTGAATGAGGAGAGGGACAGAGAAAGAGAGAGAGAGAGAGAGAGAATCCCAAGCAGAATTCATGCTGTCAGCCCAGAGCCCTACATTAGGCTCAAACCCATGAAGCATGAGCTCATGACATGGGCAGAAATCAAAAGTCAGAGACAACCCCGAGTCACTTGGGAGCCCCAATAATAAATAAACTTCAAAAAGAAAGTAAAGAAGTCAGTAAAAGTGCAGATGGGTGTTGCATTCCCTTACTCACCCCACGTTGGGGGCCACTTGTTCGGTCTCACCCCGGCCAGCAGGGCGGTAAATCCTTGCGGGTTCGTTCCTGAGGGAGGGAGAGAGAAATAGGGCAGGAGGGAGACACAGACAGTGGAGACAGCACACGGTATCTGATCAAGCCTCTTCTTTTTTATTCAGAAAACACCGTATCTTATAAAGGTTGTTAGGCGGGAGAACAAGGCAGCTGACCTAGGTCGGTTGCTAGGAAACAGGGTTAAGGGATTTAGGCTGGAGTAAAAGAGGAACCAAACTAAAGTTTTTAGCACAGCACTGAAGGGCTGATACCACCCTGCCTGTAGGCGATTGATCTTTGTTCTTCTGGCTTCTCCTGACAGGGAGTGGCGCTCCCCTGCCTATTTTTGTAACTCCCCTCAGGGAGTGACATTTCCGGCTAGTAAATGGCCAAGCAGCTGAGTCTTTGCAGCTCCCCACAGACGGGCAGCGCTGCGGTGCTTCAGTGTACAGTCTCTGTCCAGATCACGCCTAAGTGTGAATGCCACTTCCTTCTTGCACGGTCTCTGTAAGAGGTAAAGCTGTTGTTTTTCAGGCTTTTCATCTCTAAAATGGGTAGAATACTAGATTCTTCTTTATAGAGTTTATGTGAAGATTAAAATTAAGGCAATAGACACCGCAGTGCTGAAACATAACTAGTAACTTTAACTGTAACTTTTCACTATCTCTGCCAAGCAGTGTTGGGCTTTGTTCATTGCAAGGATGGAATGTATAGGATGCTTTGTTCAAAAGAGCTTCAATTTTTAGTCTCAGATCTCCATCATTTCTGGAAAACCCTTCCAAGAATTGACTTAAGAGAAAAATATATATTGTTTTGCCTTTATGAAGCTATTCCATTCAATTAACAGGATGTAAATTAGCACGTGCAACACTTCTATATTTTGTAGACTACAATATATTTTTAAAATGGCAATAATACATAACTCTCATGGTTCTATATTTAATAGAGTGAAACAGATCATTTGAATTTCTGATGATGATGAAGTTTTCCCCCTTCTGGTCTCATGAACCAAGAGCACAATATAAAAGTAGTGATTCATTTACAGTCTCACATAACCATCATATTCAAAAATTGGGAGGGGTTAAATGTTTATTTTTGGGAGGGAGAGAGAGAGAGAGAGAGAGAGAGAGAGAGAGAGAGAGAGAGAGAAAGAGAACGTGATCGTCAGAGGGGCAGAGAGAGAGAGGGAGACCTAGAATCCGAAGCAGGCTCCAGGTTCTGAGCTGTCAGTACAGAGCCTCATGTGGGGCTCAAATCCACGAATCATGAGATCATGAACTGAGCCAAAGTCAGATGCTTAACCTACTGAGCCACCCAGATGCCCTGGAAAATAAGTATTTTAAAGAATTATAACAAAAGTCAGATCAAAATTTTTAAAAACACACAACAAACTTAACAGTAATTCTATGATGCCTTCACCATTAACAGAAAAATTGAGAAAGACGATTATACACAATGTAGCTGACATAGTAGCAATATTTGGCTTCAAGCTGTACATGATATGCACTTTTGCACAGATGCTACATTCTACAAAAGCTCAAAGCGATTCTTAATAGCCTAAATATACCAAGTAACAGTGTACACTAGCATATAAAAGCCACATCTTGATTTAGGTTATAATTCAAAATAAACTCATATTTGATCATTGCTGATAGAACTTAATGCTATTTATTATCATTACTATCCTTAAACATTTAGATAAAACCTATAGAAGTTGGTTCTTAGGGGCACCTGGATGGCTCAGTCAGTTAAGTGTCCAGCTTCAGCTCAGGTCATGATCTGACAGTTTGTGGGTTCGAGCCCCACGTTGGGCTCTGTGCTGACAGCTAGCTCAGAGCCTGGAGCCTGCTTCAGATTCTATGTCTCCCTCTCTCTGACCCTCCCCTGCTTGCTCTCAAAAATAAATGAAAAACATAAAAAAAGAAGTAACTTGGTTCTTAAATATAAGCATCACCTATGTATGTGTTAAAGCACAAGTTCTTTTTTTTTTCCCATAATATTTTATTGTCAAATTGTTTTCCATACAACACCCAGTGCTCTTCCCCTCAAGTGCCCTCCACCATCACCACCACCTGTCTTCCCCCCTCCCCCCTCCCCCCCAACCCTCAGTTCATTCTCAGCTTTCAATAGTCTCTCAAGTTCTGCATCCCTCTCTCTCCCCAACTCTCTGTCCCTCCTCTGCTCCCCCTGGTTCTCCATTAGGTCTCTCCTGTTTTCCTGTTAGACCTATGAGTGCAAACATATGGTTTCTATCTTTCTCTGCCTGGCTTACTTCGCTCAGCATGACACCCTCAATGTCCATCCACTTTCCTACAAATGGCCATATGTCATTCCCTCTCATTGCCATGTAGTACTCCATCGTGAATATATACCACATCTTCCTGATCCACTCATCAGGTGACGGACATTTAGGCTCTTTCCATGTTTTGGCTATTGTTGACAGTGCTGCTATGAACATTGGGGTACATGTGCTCCTATGCA